>NC_081137.1:12983203-13317578 GCF_958295425.1 Solea solea | reverse complement strand
AAAATCCAATCTGAGAGTCTGAAATAATGCCCAGGCATTATTGCTATTTCTGATCCAATCTCTGGAGCCATTTGCGCAAATGTTTAAAAGCATACCAAATGAGACACATGGAAAAGTGCAGGGGATGTTTACTTTGGTTTTTAATTTGAAATGTCCATCACTGTTATGCAAGAGTGGGAAACAAAAAGGATTTATGTGAAGTAAAATCTGTGTCAAACCTGACAGACACAGGCCTGATTTTGAAGAAACGTGCTGGCTCACAATATTTCACCAGGCCAAGCGTTTTCATTTTAAACACAGCCTGAAGATCGTCCTCCTAAAACACGCCATGTGAGATTTGCTGCTCCCTCTTATACACAATGCGGGAGCATATTGTTGCAAGGAGCTGCCGCCCCCTTTGTGAAACGCTGAAAGGATTTACCTGTAATCTGGCTGTCTTTTGAAGAAGAAACACTGAGCCAAAATAATTCAGTGGCTTTAGCAGCTGCAGTAGAAGCGACAGGGAATGAGACTGGTAGCACGCGACAGACCATATTACAGCGCTGTGAAGATAAAACGCGCGGAGCTATATATCAAGTCACTTCACAGCCCTGTGAGCTGCACAACCACCAGCAAACAAAAACCACTAAGATGAATCCCCAACTGTGAATCATGTGACATCCCCCACAGTCTGTGCAAAGCAAAGCATGCGCTGTGGCATTATCACTTTTATTTCAGATTTGAATGGCAAGCATAGATCATGTGACTGTGCGTCGCTGTCAATGCATGTAGAGTCAATGGGCAGAAATTAAATATGCTTGTGTACATTTGTATTTGCTTTAAAACTGAAAAAAATATCCTCACAGCGAAAGAAAAAGCCTTTAATATGTAGCCTGAATGGACAAACCCGACAGAGATTGTGTTTTACAATTTGAAGAGGACTCCCATTGAGCAAATGAAGAAGAATTACATCCCTTCTGGTATGTGAAGGGGTGAGTTTTTCTCACACTCCGGGAACTTTAAATTTAATGTCATCGGCCCAAATACACACGTATGATGTTAGAATTCTTGAAATGTGTTCAATATAAACTGAAATGGAGGAATTTTAATCCGTCATGTCACATCAAAGTGCATTTCTCTCAACTGTATTATAGACACATATGATATGCATATAGCATGAGTTCACGGTTTTAATCTTCAACATAGCTCTTCATATACGCTCTGTCATACATCTGAGGTCTTTGTGTCAGCAGCCGGGATGAGAAACTGCTCAGTGCAAATCCTCTCGCTCCCTCATGCCAGGATATTGGTGCGAGAGGAAAAAAAAAAAGGGAAAAATTTGAGTTATTATGGAGGCAAATCCATTACTTATTTGGCTTTTAATGGGTCAGTCAATCTGCCCTTATGGCACAACCACAGTACTGAAAGAAGAAAACATGGGCAGGTTTAAACAGGCTACAGGGAAAGGACAAAAGGACAATGAAATGAATATCATAATTGTGTTATACGATTCATGTATGTCGTGCAATGAATGTAGACGGCTTTATTCACACGACTGAAGAGACTGTGGCTTGAGATGGTTTTATCATATGTGAATAAATGTGGAAAACATGCCCGATTTCGCTTTCGTTGTCAGGGTTTTGAGCTGATAAATATTCACCCAACCTTAACAGTCTCTCTGTCCAAATAACAAACACATGATTTTCTATCCTGATGTAGTTTTTTTTTTTCTATTTCTGATTACTCAAAAAAACCAACATGTTTTGCTCCATCATTTCCACATGTCCTTTCTGTAAATCGAAAAATGCGATCCATGGGCATGTAAGATAAGCTGTGGGCCACTATTATCTTTTCTCTGCCATCAGTAAATGGATTTACTGATACATCAGCAGATCCTTAGGTCAGCCAAAATCCGTTTTTCCAGATTTTCCCTGTTCTATCCCTCTGTGGGCTCTTAATGGGGAGAGAGAATCCAAAGGTCTTACTCAAAGCGGCGCTCTTTCTTTCTCTGTCTCTCTTCTTTCCCCTTTTTTTTTTTATGTAAATCGATCCAGTCTTGGGTTCCAGTATTAGATTGGGGGTTGTTGTGTGTACTGTATTTTGCCCGAGGCGGCTGGCTGTCTGGCTTACACATTACCCCACATGCCAGCTTCAGTCTCCTTTATGGAAAACTGAAATGTAGACCGCAACCGTATACAGCCGATTGTCCACATATGGGTTAATGTTTGCAATTTGACAGTGCATGAATAAACAAACACACTGAACTTTGAAGCCGCAACGTTTACATGCACAGACACAAAGAGCAGCCGTGGACTTTCTATGCAGTTGTATCACTGTCTAATAGAGCAAGAGAAATGAGCAACCACAAGGCAAAGGAAAGAAAGAAAGAAAAAACCCCTCCTGAAATGTCCGTTTGCCATTATTTGTAGCACCTGCTTAATCCTTTAAAATCACAGCTCAATACACTCTATTAATTTCAATGGCTCTCCACTTCAATCTCTCTAAACATCTCTCCTGTGTTTAAAGGGCTGACCCAAATACTCCAATGTTGGAGTCTCACTGCTGAAGCTCCAAAGATTCAAAAGTCATCCTTTCTTTTGCCCTAGTCAACCTCACACACACAAAGACCCCTTTTTAAAGTTGGTATTAACATTCATTCTGAGTGATCTGATTAAGGCCCGATTGTTTTAAGCAAAGGATTTTGAAGACTCTCACAATTTGTCCTGAATGCGTTCCCAAATCAGATCACAGAAACCACGTTTGGAGGTGGTTTGAGGATGAATGTAGCCACATTCCTGAGCGTGACGCATTAAAGCGGAACTTTGCAAGTCTGGTCGTACATTAAAGATGGGGACATGGTACAGAGAGTACATGTTTTTCCGTCTACCACTATCTACCATTATCACTGGATAAATGCTGCCCCTCACTCAGTCAATCGTTTCCTCATCCTCACTTCCTCCAACAACGGTTTTCTCTGCTTCTTTTCCGCCGGCTCTGCCATGATAAATGTCTAAAATAACACAAGACCTTGTGAGACTTCCGGATTCTAAGGACTCCGGGTCAGCAGGCCTGATCTTGCAAGCCGGATTTCTGCTAACAGATGGTAGGGGGAGTGGAGACAGCCGCCAATCTCCATGCAACAAGACATTTAACCATCGCAGTGACCCTGAATCTGTGTTAAACTAGGGTAAAAATCCTCCATACCACTGCTTTAAAGACCACCGCCTCACCTGACTCCTTCTGACCCACAATGGTTGATTCATTTGTTACTACTGAGACAATATTAACATTATTGTTGTATAACTTTAACTGTATATACTAACATAACTGTATAACTTCAGTTATGTTTTTAATATATACAGTATATATATATATGTATGTATATATATATATATATATATATATATATATATATATATATATACATATATATATATATATATATATATATATATACTGACACCATTTAAGTGTGTCAAGAGGATTATATCAGGTAATATCAGCAATATTTTGTGCAGCAGTAGAGAAATACAAAGATGTTCCTGCCACGTCAGAGTTTCATGACGATTGACCTCTGAATTTAGAGATTAATTTTAGTTGATGGGCTTAAACGTGCTAAATAATGCATGATAAATGGTGGCAGCATTGCTACAAGGCCATAATTATTGTTAAATCTGTATCCGTGCTATTATGTTGAAGTCTTAATTCTCTGAAATCATGAAAAATAGATCAGTTGTATTACAGAAACATTTGCATTTATTCTTATTTCCTAACCATTGCGCCGTGTCAGGTTTATTAATGTAGAAATATATAATTGGAATTAAAATAGGATGAGGAAACAGAAAAGGCTTTGAAAAATTAAACATGTAGGCCATTACAAATGTTATACATACTCAGTGAACTCAAATTTCTTTTGTCTTGAAATTGTATTTTCCCACAAAATTGCACTTTCTGCTTCTTTACCAATGCCATTTTACACAGTAAAGATACACAGTATATTATTATTACTTTGATCCAATGTTAATGTGCTGTATGCTGTCAATCCTAAATGTATCACCTCCTTAAATGCTTCTCTTTTATGTTTACGATTAGGATATTAACATTTAATGGTTTTACAAATTGTTTTATAGAATACATGTATTGTTAAAAATACTCTAACCCTAATGGTTACAACTACCAGGTATGAAGTGTTTGGACTGTGGAATCAAAATCTGATTTAGCACTACTGTCAATTATTAAAATGCTAACATGAATTCTCAGTGGAGTACACATCCAATCCTCTATTTGTAAGAAGGGTTCTCAAAACCAATCAGGTTTACAAATGATAGACAGTAATTTCTTTTCAAGCTAACGAGAGATGTGTCACCTAGGTTTTCTCCACTATTTTTTATACTTGGATAAAGATTAATATTGCACAGATGAATGTTTGCAAATATATATTTAGCGAAGTCAACTCCCAGCAGAGATGCCATTCATTTGGTTAATTATGGTGCTGTCTGCCTTATACACTCGTGGGAATCCTGTAATCTGCATGAGAGCCGACTGGCTATGGCAGATCACGTTGGATTTGTGAGGAAATCAATACCACAGCCCGACTATGTTTGCTGCTGTGTTGGCCCTAACAGTTTGACTAATGGCTCACGTTATTGAAGACCATGATGAGCTCAAGTTGTCACTGACAGTGTTGCAATTTACCATTTTCCAAATCTCTGTAGTCAATACTGTACTTCCTATTATGGCATCCATCACTTTGTCAGTAACAATAACAAATGACAATGTCAAAATGTTACTCTTATTCCAACTCATACAGACTCCCACTGCAAAGTTTTGATGGCAGGAAACATTGTCAGTTCTATTCTACTGCAGATAATTCTCTCATTATTAATTTATAAGACCTTATTAATGTGATATAACTAAATTAGGGCACAGTGATTTGTGGTGAATTTCTGAGGTTTTATAGATTCCATCCTGATGGCGGATGAGTATGAAATCCTTAAACTGTGGCTCTGAGCTAAAACATGTTGTTCCTTTTTTGATAATGAAAAGTATCTCCAGCTCTGTTCAGCTAATGCAGCCATCTGCTGGCAAGTTCTAATGGAGTTATGGAGCCTCTCAAGAGCTATTTAATAATTTAAATGTGGAGAGTATTCTCAAGACTTCATATCCACAAGGCTTAATTCGAAATGTCGGATTTAGTTTTTCATTTGTATAGTTGCATTTCCTAAGACTAAATATTCATTCTACTTTAACATTGGTTATAGTTCACACCATTGTTTAATTTTATTACTCTCTATAATCCTGTTGCTAGTTCAGTGTAGTTATCCTAGCTATGCATTTATATTATGTCTTAGAATGTTGTCTGTGATGGGAATCCTCACAGGTTCACCCATATGCACACACCTTCCTGATGATATTATTAATCGTTAAATAAGAGCAAGTTGCCCCTTTAAGTTTTGTTTATATGTGATTGTTGCAGTACGTTCTACGATTAAAATATTGCAGAGACCTAAGATAATTAAGAACAGTGAGAAACTGGTAAAAAGAAATACCACTTAATTAAACCTGTGGCTATTTATTAATTTATTTGTGCAAGAGTGCTGATTACAATTTCTTTTTCTTTCAGGGTGGAGGTCTCAGGATTCCAGCTGACACCAAGAATTTGAGGATCAACTACAGACCTGAAAAAGAGAGACAGAGCGTATGCTTACCATGATGGTTCCTGCGAGAGTGGCAAAATTCTGGGCTCGGCTCATTCTCCTCATCCTTTGCTTGACACTACATGCCGGCATGCTTCAGTTCACTGCGGCAACGATACAAGGATACATTGAAGATGAGAACATGGTTTGTCCATCTGAATGCAGGTGTGATGAGGACTTCATCTACTGCAATGATCGTGGCCTGAACTCAATTCCGTCACTGCCTCCAACTGCATCCGTTCTCTACCTTCAGAACAACCACATAAACAACCCAGGCTTGCCCACATCTTTGGAGCGCCAACTTTCTGTCCGTGTGGTCTACCTCTATGACAATGAACTGGATGAATTCCCCTTGCACCTTCCACCATCTGTGCGTGAACTGCATCTGCAAGACAATAACATTCGCACTATTCCTCGCAGCGCTCTGGCTCGGATGCCCCTGTTAGAAAAGCTCCACTTGGATGACAACTCTATTTCCACTGTCAGCATCGAGGATCAGGCCTTTGCTGATAACCCACGGTTGCGCCTACTTTTCCTTTCGCGCAACCATTTGTCCAGTATCCCCTCAGGACTACCTGCATCTCTGGAAGAACTCCGCTTGGATGATAACCGAATCTCCACAATCCCAACCCATGCTTTCCGAGGTCTCGCCTCACTTAGATGTCTTGTCCTGGATGGAAACCTTTTAGCAAACCAGCGAATTGCTGATGACACATTCTCTCGCCTTTCCAACTTGACTGAGTTATCCCTAGTCCGTAACTCCCTCCAGACCCCACCTGTCAATCTGCCCAGTGCCCATCTGCAGCGCCTGTCTCTACAGGACAATGCTCTCACTCATATGCCTCGTGGGTCTTTGGATGGCATGCACAGGTTGCAGAGGCTGGACCTGTCCGGAAACAATCTCACCACCCTACCAAAAGGACTGTTCAAAGACCTGGAAAACCTGGGTCAGTTGCTGGTGCGAGGTAATCCTTGGCACTGTGGCTGTAACTTGCGTTGGTTGTATGACTGGCTGCTTGCCCGTGGTAACACCATCACTGTCAGAGGTCTCACCTGCCATGGACCTGACAGAGTGCGAGACATGGCTTTGATAGACCTGGCCAGTGAGATGGTGGAATGTGAGGTAGTGAGAACAGCAGGGACCAGAGATAGAGTTGGTGGAGGTGGAGTAGATAGCTCTACTACTCACACCCCTCCACAGGGTTCTCTCTTCACCCTTCGCTCAAAACGACCTGGACTCGGGCTTCCTGACTCAGGTTTAGATTATACTCTTAGCAGCAGTGGTGTGGGGAAGAGCTTGGCCCTGAATGTGAAGGCTCTCTCTCACAACAGTGTCCGTGTTACCTGGAGTGTGGCCCAGCCCAGCTCCTCCTTTAGGCTGAGCTGGCTCCGACTGGGCACTGGAAACGCCATGGGATCGATCACAGAGACATTGGTCCGGGGGGACCGACGAGAGTATCTGCTCACCTCGTTGCAACCTCGTTCAAGCTACATCATCTGCATGGTGCCCTTGGCTTCAAGTTCAGAAAGCAAAGGGGCACTTTCTGGAGATGCTGACGCAGATGAAGCTCTGGTATGTGCAAAAGCTGAAACTTCAGACCTCAACCCAATAGAGGAGGAAGAAGATAAAAATTCACAGCAATTGACAGCACTGCCATTGGCAGGGATTATAGGTGGAGCTACTGCCATTGTGTCTTTGGCTCTTATTTTTGGCATCTTCTGTTGGTATGGACATAGGACTGGACATTTGTGTTCCCGTGACCACTATACTCGCAATAGCTCTCGAAAGAGTAAAACCTATGATGATTACATTGAGTCGGGCACCAAAAAGGACACTACCATCTTGGAGATCCGTGGCCCAGGGTTTCAGATGACTCCTATGGCGGCTTGCCAGCCAATGCAGGCTAAGCCTCTTCGAGAGGATTACATCATTCATACCATATATCCCTCCAATGGCACCGGGTTGTACAAAGGTGCTAACGAGGATTCTAACGCAGGACACGGCACCAACCGTGGGTACAGAGAAGGAGGAATCCCAGATATAGACTACTGTTACACATGATGTAATTTACCAGATCCTATTCACAGTGTTATTGGAAAACTGTATAGATGCACAATTTCCCTTCGCATGGACTCTTCTGAAGCACCCCTCTGTGCCTTCTTCTTCTGGTCACCCATTCCAAATTACTTGCTGTTCAATGCACTGAAAGTACTGTATGTGATTAACTGGAATGGAAATCATGTGGGAACAGTTCACTGCAGGAAGCAGTAGCCTGCACCCCAGGTGTAAATGCACAGCTGACCATTCCCCCACCATCTTAGAAATGATCTGTGTATGTTGTCTTTTCTGCTCTTCTCCAGTGACCTGTTGACAAAGAATGTATCCACTATGGTCAAACTTGGTGTCGGTGCGGATAGTGTTCTTTGGCACACTGGACTCATAGCAGTCAATTATAAGTGGTTAAGGAATGACGATAAAAAGACATTTTTTGATATTCATGTCCTGCTCACTCATCATACGCAGTATGTAGTCTTATCAACTCATTGTTCCAAATGCCTCAACTCTATCGATGTGCCCTACCAGCTATTCCAAGGAAAGGGCTTTGTAAAGCTGTGAATTGTTCTATTTCAAACGATCCAATAACCACTTGTCTTAAAGTAGGCTTGTTATTACCTTATTCATTTGTCATCAAGTTGGAGATCTTATCTGGGCTGGTCAGCCTTGGTTATACCTCTTTGAGATCCTCAGCTTGAGCCCAGTATTGTAGTGTTGCATCAGATTAGATGCAGCACGAGTGTGTAGATAATTTACTTAGATACCGACCGGACTGTGTTTGAAAAATGCTTTGCTATTTTTTATCAGTGGTTTGTTTAGTAATCAGGTCCTGCACAGCTCTCTTTATTTATTTTACTCCTTATGTAAAGCTTTTTGTCTCTGCTTAAATGTCTTTTTTTCGTTTTAACTTTCTTGTTTGTTATTACTGACGAAAACCCAGCTTTGATGAAGACAGTGGATTTGGTTTATCTAAGCAGCAAAATAGGAGAACACTGTCTCCAGGTTTGTGTTGTCTTAAATTCTTGGATGAGACTTTAAAATATGTAATCGGAAAATTAGACCCCTTTCCAAAGACTAGCATGCAAGCCCACTGAGATGAGAGAAACCAACCTCAATCTGTCTTTTCCATTTTGTGCCTGTGTGCTTATCCTGTGACTTCATTGTATGTCTTATGGTTAAAGAACATTTCTTCCACATGCTTAAGGTGATGCCAGTGTTTCCACAGCACCTGGACTGGACAGTAATACTAATGCGGAATGTCCTGCAGCCTCCTGTATGAGGCAGACTCTAATGAGTGAACCTTGAAAAGAGGGAGAGAACTGTGAGTGCAACTGAGGAGACTCAAACCGCAACACTGTTGACCTGCACTGTGGGGCAGCGGCCAAGCTGTGGGTGGGTGGATGGACTGGTGGGGTGTTTTCGAGGTAGAGCGACTCATCAATGAGGGGAGTTCATTGATGTTTGTTTTAGCAAAGGTAAAAGGCCTCCACTTATTCCACCTCTTTTATTACTGAGCAGCACTAAAAATGTAAATGTATCAGCACTTAGCAGAGAACAGGGACAAATGTAATGGCAGGCACAGGGAGATGGAGGAAAAAGAAACATCCCCAGGCACTGGCAAAGATACAGAATTGATGGCTGTGGCAAAGTGGAGCTCACCCATGCATAAATCTGTTTTTTCATATTCAGCCTCTTCCCTTGGGTTTAATATTGTTCATTTGTTTAGGGGAAACCAGTTGTGCTTCCTTGACTGTGCAGCCTGCCAGAATTTTTAAAAACCCTGGTCACAGACAACATGTCAGTGGAATGTATATTTTATCTCACACCCAAAATCACTGGCTCAAACAAATAACATCTTACTGGCCTGGCTAATTCTGTTTTGGGGAATGTTGATATTGTGTAATTGGTATTTTATAGTGGGTCTATTCAAGACGCATACTTCCTGATCATTTGTATAAATAAAACCATGGCCACATATACATGAATATTTTTTTCTCTGGTCAAAATATAGAAAATAATGGTGCCATAATTTTGCTTGAAAAAAATATGTGAACCTGAGATATGTGTGGAATTTGCTTTATGAATTCATCTACAGAGGGGATCAATAAAAAGTTTTATAATCTTGTTATTACTGAAACCTGTCATTTCACAGACTGCCCGAGGAGAATAACCTTTTTTAAACTCACTATATGTTCTTAAACTGAAAAGAAGAGAATATGGAGGAATTATCAGCGTGCTAAAAATAATAATCCTGAGCGACATTGAGATAAACCATGGCCATCTACAGTGTAAAGCCAGAAACTTGCTTGCTGTATAATGGAGTTGAGAGGAGTCAATCGGCTGCTGCCCTCTGTGAATTTTGTTAAAATGCAACCTGGGACTTTCCTGTCTTTCAAAGTAAATCAAACCTAAAATAGATTTTTGGCCACTTCAACCAACAAGAGTTTATGAAGTCATATGTAATGTGTTTTGTTGCCAAGGAGAAGCGATGAAGATTTTCATCTCCATCGCTTCTCCGGACATATTTACTACAGGAAAAAAAAAACCTTAGGGAGAAAATCTGTCAAACAGATTCATGACTGTCAGAAAAAATGAGCTGAACAAGACAAAAAAAAACTCTGTCAGGGGAAAATATTCTGACAATTTCCAACATTCTGAGTGTGAATGTGTGACTGGGAGACATAAAAGGCAGTTTTATACGGTACATAGGCTTATATCATGTATCATTTATGCCAGTGAAAAGGCTTCGGTGATGAGAACTCAGTGTCAAGTATTCCGGAGTATTAAAATGAATATCCCCACAAAAATGCCTGTCTCTCAAACAGATGTTGGAAAAGCCTTATGAACATGGTTGATAATTGAAGAATGAAAAATGCTGACTTTAAAGAGAAACTTAAAGTAGAACAGTGCGTTGCGCTCACACCCCACTGTGCTATCACACCCTGGTGTGCACTTCTACTTAACTGCAGCAAGGTAGAGCACTAACACTGACCAACAAAAACTGTGTTTACATTACTCTTGAAGCAAACTAACAGTTTTCATTTTAACAAACTAATGTTTGCTAAAGAGGAAACTATATCTCCATTTATTTTTATGTGTTCGTTATCATACATGATGACTGCAAAATGTGCCTCAGTTGCAAGCTGTAGACTGGAATGCATGTAACTCATTTGCTTCTTCACAGTGACTAAGAACAAATGGAGAAATCATTGTTTGTCGCTTGCAGTCGTGTTGTGTTTGGCTGTGTCTGGGAAAAAAAAGATTATCCTCAATGTCTGTGGGCTGAATAGCGGAATTACTGGGTGTTAGACTGTAAAGGCACACAAGAGAATCACCATCTGTGAATCTGAGGTTCTAAATATCCAAAATCCAGACTAAGGAAGTCGGCTTCCTTTTGTTACGTTAGAGCCATTGTATTGTTTTGATTGGTTTTATGTTTGAGCTTCAAGGAAACAAAAAAAAAATTCTGCCATCTCACTGAAATGTGCTTCATTTCTCTTGCACTGTCTAGGCCCCCGAGGGTGTGGCATGTCTGTGAGCGATTTGATGAAAATCACTGCAGATCAGTGATTGTAACTGCTCTTGCAGAGCTTTGTGAACAGTTTGTAATGGCAGCAGAATTCCCCATGCAGTGCAAAAGAAGTTGATTGGATTAGACACTTGCCAATTCGGTACAGGGTAAATCATTTCCTGGGTGAGTGAAATGTACTGAGTCCATGATACAAACTCGTTCTCTCGAGACTGAAGTCAAGAGGGAGCTAAACAATAATAATGCATCTCGTCAAATCTTCACGATGGTCACAGCATCTACGCTCTGTTGAATTACAGGTTAAAGTAAAACTTGCATTTATTCAAAAGTTATTTTATTAACTGCAGGTGTCGGCTCTTATTTCGAAGTGGAATAAATAATGACTATTGGTTCTGCTGTATCAATTTTGATATGTATGTTCAAACCAATGATTCCCAAAGTGTGGGCTTTGGCCAACTGGTGGACTGTGAAGGTATTGCAGGTTAGCCACGAGACATCGTAAAAACAACAATTTAATTTGTAGTTTTAAATCAAGCTCATTTAAAACAAGATGGAGCATTACCACAGGAGATACGATCAAAATAATTTGTTAAAATTAAATGCTTAATTCCTTAATTGTTAGCCTTTTCTAAGTTAAAATCATTATTATTATATCTTATTTATTTATCTTTTAGCTGTTTTAGTTATTTAAAGTTTGAGCAGGTGTCATTCACACTGGAATGTAAAGAGTGTGAGTTCAGATTTCAGTGGCCCACAAAAGAGTTTTGGAATTCAGATACTGCCCTAGCATTCTTAAATTTGGGAGTGCAAAAACGGAGAAGATGCTTATTTAGACACCTGTTATGACATCAGTAAGATTGTAGTCACCAATGGATTATATGTAAACTGCTGTATTAAGAAGGGAAGTAAAGAAATGGTATTTGGAAAGCCGTCTCTGGCCTGTACATCATTGTGTGTGCTGCTCGTGCAGAACACACTCACCCTCTCTCAATGAAGGAGTATTGTCATGGTCAGCTACATTACAATTCCAATAACTGTGACCTCAAGGTTGGACATTAACTTATTTCTTGCCTCACTCCTGGACAATTTAACACCATCCCCTTTAAATCTCATTGTGCACTGCGAAAGAAATGCCAGGGGAATGAAACGTGAGAAATACGGTATTGGAAATGAGGCCAAAGGGGGTGATATTGCTGAGAAAGAGATCTCGTTGCCCATGTTGGCTATGGGAGTCGTTTAGGAGTCTCACAGCAGATGGGCTTGTACGGTTTCGAACACAGATGGCTTAATACGTTTTTTTTTTTCCAAGAATATAACAGTTCAGAGTTGATAAACTGGCAATCTGATCATAAGTTCATTAGAATTCAGCATGGTATTTGGAGGGAATTGTCTGATCCTGAAGGGACAACTGCGGCAAACTGCAGGCTATTGATGGCTTACCGTCAACTCAAACTAGACCTTTTCTATTCAAGTAGCAAAATAAATTCACAACCCTACTGCATAGCAGCAACTCATTTCTAAACATCATGTTTTTCTGGTTCATTTTGAACTCACACCAGATGTGTCCAAGGTCTCCGAATTATCCTCTGTGTCACATTGGTATATCTTGCAAACAACAGATAAACACAGATAGTGTACATGGAAAAGCTGAAAGGGAAGGACTCCAAAGAAATCTGAGTTGAAAGACATTCTGTACTTTCCGTGAGGAACCTAATTATGAAATGGGCCAGGCAGAGGGAAATACTCATCGTGATTGTGACAAGACAATGACAGCTCGTCCAGCCGTCTTGACACACGTGTGCACCAACATCCTCTGTGTCTTTGAAATTAATTCAGCTTTCACTTGTTGTAATACCGTATCGTTTTTGTGTGTGATTTGCAACCATTAAGCCAATGTTTTCCTCTTAACTCCTACATGTGGGAGATAAACCGAGACAAGTTTTGAGTGTCGGTGTGAAAGGTTTGCTATAATAATGGAATGAAGCAGATATTACCGAAAGGCAAATTCGTTGCAGCACCAGTAGGTACTCACATCTGCATGGAGTGGGCTGTTTATTCTGAAGTGGTAGTAATCACCATGTTGTGGCTCAAATTACTAAGGTGGTGCTCTACACTGGAATAAAATTATATTTTATAAATCAGTTTAGCTTAGATCGAGGGTGGTATCACTGTCACAGCTGTTTACTGGGTAATAAATACATCCTACAGGAGCCACTTAATCAAATAAATGCCATTAACAAAACACTTAATGGATTCTGGCTGTGCGTGTGTATGTGTCTGTGTACTTCTGTCTTTGTGAGGTCCAGCTGGACCTGAGGAGGACATTTTGTCCCATTTTACCGCGCTTGTAATTTTAGTATTCCGTCAGACCATTTTTAAACAGGGTTTTGTGATTTCCTTCACACCGAAGTGGGCCTATTTAGCAGATAAAATCATCCTATTTTCTTTGTGTGTTTTTGTAAATTACTCCCTATTGTTCGACTCTGAGTCACACTGAGAGCAAAAAATAAATATGCTGTTTTCCTTAGAAGGGACGTCTCCTTGCTGTGTGATTAAATGTTAATTATGGTTCTTGAACTGAATATTTTTCTGATGACTTACATGTATATCCTGTTAATGCTATTTAAATTTCTGTTCATTATCACTGATTTAATTCATCAGTCATAGAGGCCGTTCACAAGTGTCTGAAAAGCTCAAAAGGCCTGAGGTGTTCTTAACTAGGGTGCTTGTGGGGTTGCACCCGCCATTACTAAACAACATAAAAACCATGTATTATCAATGTATTATCAGCTCTGCATTGCCTTCAAAGCCGATTTACTGTGTGGGGAAAATACCTGCAGTGTCTGGGTGAATCTTATCGTTTGTACTCACCAGTTTGACCTACGTGTACATCATCGTCGTGGGTATCAAAACACACGTTGAAAGTGCTTGCTGCTTTTTAGCACCGGTTAAATGAATATATTTGTGTATGTGAACAGTCCCTAATACTTTGATAGCCATCTTCAGGCACACAGACCAGAGACAAAATGCTGGGTTTTCAAGCAGCCTTTTTCGTAGCCAAGTAGCAGCATGGCTCATTAGTTGGTCCATCACGCTGGTCCAGACATTGCTGTGCCTCATGATGATTTGTAGTCATTTTACTCGTTGCCATCACTGCCATCATCGTCACCAGGTTAAATCCCCATTTAATCACTAGCGCTTTGGTTTATGGTTTGATCAAATAAAAGCTAATGACATTCACACCGACCCTCGGTTGCATATTAAAAAGCTGAAGGTGAATGTCGTTATCATTTGACCCTGCACCTGCTCATGCTAATTAGCATGTTAACGTTTGTCAACATTTGTCAGGCCGTGGTCTGTAACTTTTAAATAAAAACAAAAGGGCTGTTACAGTCACACCATTGTCAAATGAGTTCACACAGTGCTGATTACGCTCCACACGACTCTCTCTCTGTGTTTCTCTCTTTCGCTAGCGACGAAACAGCGGCTGAACAGCTGCCTGAGCCAAACTGTCTGTGTCAGCACCTCACAGCTCTAATGTTGTGTCTCCGTCATGGTACGTTCGGTTTGGTACAGTACGGTACAGTTTGGAATGGTAAAGCCCTGGGTCAGGCTTGCGATTCCACTAGGGAACTGTACATTTACTTGGTAGGCGAGTTGTGGGCCACGTCAGCGAGATAAGTAGCTTGAAGTCGTACCGGTTTCGACGGCAACGAACGCCGACCACAAACGTGACACAACAGACTACAATGGAGAACATTCAGCAGCTTTTTCTTTCCCTGCACGGTTTTGTAGCTGTTTATCTCAACAAGACATCAAGGGCATTGAAGAAACACTAGTCACAAGGGAGTGACATTTTACTGTCACCCAATCGGCTAACTGTTGTGGGTTAGTGCCTGACCTTACCGTAAAAGGTAAGGGTGCCAAAAATGTAACAATAGAGGCTTGTTATTTTGGTGTTATTCCTAATGGAAACACAAAGAAATAAAGCACTATCTGATTGCTATCTGATCACAGAAAACACATTCTAATGCCCGGTGTAAAGATGACCTGCGTTCTGTTTGTTATGATGCATGTGGTTTTAGTACAGCAACCGTGTTAGTAGCATTTCTTAGGATGCCAGTGAATCAGCTGAGGATGATACCCACATAGTTTTTCTCCTTGCACATCATCCAGGGTGAGCGTAGAAAAAGAACCACAGATTTCCATTGCTGTATGATTTTAGTTGGTAAAGCCTGACAGACATTTACATGCCAGTGCAGGTGTTGACGCAGTCCCATAACTCCTGCACCTCCTCATTATACAGTCAACGTCAAACACCCAGCGTCTCACACACCTGTCTTGTTACATTTATAATGTGCCACATTGTCGTACGGTAACATGTAAATCACATCAGGTTGTGTCATTTATGCAAAACAACTTCAACTCTGCAAAAAAAAAAGAAAAAAAAAGGAGGGGCTGCGAAAATTGTTGGCATTTTGGCATTTATCAGGCAGCAAAAAGAATAACAGCCCCATAAAATGAAGAGCAATCTGCAAGCTTTTCACATGAGATCCTGGTGAAACAACATCTCTCATCACACACTCAGACTCTAATGGAAACCTAAAAAGAGTCTCCAATCTTTGCAAATGGAAATGGAAACCAATGGTTTTTCATCCATCCATCCATCCATATTCTACAAAGAAGGAATTAAAAGGACATGCAAATACACTTTATGGACAAAAGTATTCAAACAATTGACCATTACACCAACATAGGCTGTAATGACTAATGGAGTTGGTCCCCCTTTTGCAATTTTTTTGGATGACCTTCCACTTCCTCAAGAATTTGGAGTGCTTCTATGGGAATTGTGCCCATTCATTCTGTAGCGCATTTATGAGGTCAGGCGCTGATGTCGGACGAGAAGGCCTGGCTCACAATCTCCGTTCCAGTTCATCCCAAAGGTGCTCAAAAGGGTTGAGGCCAGGGCTCTGTGCGAGCCCCGTCAGATTCTTCTCCACCAAACTCAACCAACCATGTCTTTAGTTGGTTTGTGGACTGGTGCACAGTCATGTCGGAATAGAAAATAGCCTTCCTCAAACTGTTGCCACAGAGTTGGAAGCATAGCATAGTCCAGAATGTCTTGGTGTGCTGGAGCATTAAGAATGCCCTTCACTGGCCTAGCCCAAAGGCTGAAAAAAGGCCTCCTCCACCTCCTATTCCTTCTCCACCAAACTTGGTGTGGCCAAATACTTTTGTCCATATAGTGTACATGCATATGTTGCATAAAAATGGTACTTGAGAGAATAGTACTAGTGGAAAAAAATCATTAAACACAAAAGAAATTCGGAACAAATCTGACTTGACTTGATAGTGAGTATGATACTGAATTTGCTTGAAACAATGGCCAACTTCCCAAATGTAAAACTGGTGGACGTTCCAATATTATAAGGTTAATGTTTCCAATGGAGAGGTCATCGAAATATAATAATAAAAAAAAGGTTGTTCTGAAAACAGCAAAGTGAAAAAGTCCAGATGATCAGCTGACCTTGTGTTATAGTAATAGATTTGAGAATTGACCCAAAGTGCTGAATTACTATTGTGATAAAAGTCCTTAAAGGTAAGCTCGGTGATGCATACACTACACATCACTCTGATGGTTTCGTCTTTACCTCAGACTGAGCATATTCATCACTCTGATTAAGTCATTGTCCTCAACCGCACTAAAACAGCCGCATCGTCATGGTTTTGGCTGACCTTTACGTTTTACACTTCCAGAACAGAAGGTGTAAGGGACATACAGTGTCCAAACAAATGAACCTGGATGTAGCCTGACAGATGCTTTTGCTGCATTAAACTGTGCTTTGACATTGAATGGTCAAGTGCAATTTAGGCTTGGTTAAACTGGGCCAACCAGAGCCACTGGATGATGTGAGGCACAGATGGCTCACTAATTTACAGACGGCCACAGTCACTGGACATTATAGCAAACCAGACACCCTTCACTTTCCGCAAGGAAAGGACACAGCAACAAAGCTGTCATGGTATCATACCTATAGCTTAACAAGGTCTACCCCCTGTTTTTCATCTTCAGTCATAAACAACAACAGTGGATTTGGGAAAGCTCAGCTCAAACTCTGCAAAGAAACATCTCATTTTAGCCTGCAGTGGTTTAAGGATGTTGAGAGCAGACTCTGACTGAAGCACACAGTTCTCCTGAGGGTGAGTCAGTGCACACCTCGAGCATAATAGACCTCACTGACTAAACCCCTCTCACTGAAAAGGTTGGACCCTGTCTGTCCAAATGAAGAAGACGAATGGCTAAACAAAGTGTTTGGAAGTCATTTTAAGTACAGTGCTCAGGAGCTAGATACAGAGATAAAGATGTGATTAATTTAGTCTAATTATTGTTCTTTTTGGTGATCCTCTGCATTCTCCACAGGCCTCAAATCTTCGTCCAACCCTCTGGCTTCTATAAATTACATGAAACTAAACTGCAGCTGCAAACATATTTGAATAAAGCATAATTGTATAATCATGTCATCGAGGCTCGGATGACCTTGGGCGACTACTTCTTCTGTTATCAAAATGTTCTGTTTGGGGAGTGGGGCTTACACGCCAACTACCAGTGGGGTGGAAATTAAGTTCCTGCAATGCGCTCTTTGCATGCGGTTCCAAATTCTGGGCTGCACTCGCGCCATGATTCGCTGTGCAAGGAAGTATACCAGGGCCTTTAAGCTTCTGAAATGCATGCTCTGGCTGCTTTAGAAACAGGGTGGTGCAAAATGGCAGCCTCTGTGAAAGCAAGGGTCTTGCCTAAAGTACATATAAGAGGCTTATTCTAATCTAACGCTATAAAAACCAAACTGTTATTTGAAAGTGAATATATATTTAACCCTGAGAACACACAGCATTTTTGCATTTTTTTTCCATGACTATTGTTTAAACATAGTATGTGCAACATAGTCTTATATCCTTTTTTTCAGGACAAACTAGGCAATCTGATGAAAAAAGAATTTCATTTTCACCAACTATATAAGCGCACCTGAGCAAAAAGTACAGTCTATTTTGTGACTTATGCACAATTATTGCTACTTTATATCACTAATAAAAATCCGATATAAAATAAATCATAACTTTGACTCAACAACATTTAAGAAGACTAAAAAAACACATAATTGAAAGCCTGAATATGTGACCTGTAAACACACCCAGGATGTCCATATAAGGAGTTGTGTATTATTCCCACTGGGTGCACCCGCAGCACAGATCCGTGCCACTGGAGCTCTAAGGGTTAACAAACATACTTATATTATTATATATATTCAATGTTCTACTAATACAAATCCTCCAAAGTGTTACACCTTCAAGTTTTAATCGTTGCCTGTTTCACGAGCGAAGCCTCTTTACTGAACACTGGTATCTACTTCTTCTGATACTGGCTGCTGTTGTGACCCCTCCTGATCTCAGGATGGGAGCACAGTTTATCTTTTTTTGACCTGCAGAGCTGATGTCTATAATTGAATGCTGGTCATTTTGCTCTTTTATATTTGAATAATGCCTTGCTGGGTCTTCTCCCTAATTGACTGACGATGTGTATGGAAATTTAAGGCCTTAAACTGCAGGGGAACCAATAAAAAGGCTGA
This sequence comes from Solea solea, assembly GCF_958295425.1. Lineage (NCBI taxonomy): Eukaryota > Metazoa > Chordata > Actinopteri > Pleuronectiformes > Soleidae > Solea > Solea solea. The sequence goes on along the minus strand of NC_081137.1, from coordinate 13,298,693 downwards.
TAGAAGGTGAATCCTGGGTGGAAGGTAACATGTTTTCAGCTGGTTAATAGAGAGTTTACAGAATTTCTTCTTTTAAAGCATAGAGTCATATATATATACAGCAGGTATTCGTCAGATAAATGACTCCAGTGTTTCTGTGTGTGTTCAAGTGAGTGAGTGAGAGTCTGGCAGTAAAAAAAAACACAAACTATAAGAAGCAACCATTCATTTTTTATTGTGTTGGCAACGCACCCAGATAATTCAGTTGTAAGTCATATTACTCTTGCAGGTATATGTTGGACTTTAACTGGACCTTAACTGTTATAGGTGCTATGTACATATACTCCACAGTGCCCACCCCAGGGCTTTGACATAAAATTAATAGACAAAGCCTGTACACAGAAGAAGAGGACAACAGCAAGACTTAGGCAGTTAAATATTTTGAACTTAATGAATGGCAGAAAGACACAGAATGGTACTTACGACTAATTGTTTAAGAATAAATAGACAAAGTGTACTGGTTTCCTCAGTGAAGTCACTCAGGTAGGGAGAATATAGTGAATAGCCCTCAGGGTGCGACTCCTGTGGGTGTGATAAGATGATAAGATGTCTGTCTGAATGAAAGTCTATGGGAGAATGAACCTACTTCTCGATTTAATTAAAGATTCTATAAACATTTTCTTGAGAAGTTAATGGTCTCAATCACTAGTTCCAGGTCTTCTCCAGTAGAATGGGATGTTAGTGTTGGAAATGATGCCATTATGAGGAAAATAGACGAAAAGGTATGGCACATACAAGTGGACACCAGTGTGATTGACAGCTAGTGTTGTCTCAAAGGAGCCGGATTGAGCTTGGGATCTGAACTGTAACCACTGATAACTATTCACATAATCCAACCATCATGGTTTATTTCGAGTTGTTGTGGAGGAAAAGGATAACAAACACCTTGGATGCCTTCAGTGTCCTGTCATACGTAGTAAACCCCAGTTCTTTACTGAAACACTAGGTCAATCACTTATCAGTCTCTTAACTCTTATTTATTAAATGTTTACAGCTTACCTTTACTAAAGCAATTTCCAAAATTGTTCAAGTTCTTGAAATTGACAAGACCAAAACCCAATTTCTGAGAGCTATTGCCACCTAGTGTACAGGAGGCAGACACACGTCATTCAATAAATTGATTCCCTGCCATAGTGCTTGTACACTGGGACGCTCGTCCAATTAAACGGCAGCTACAACCTCAAGCTATAACCGTAGCTCGATTTAACTGTGCGTGGAATGGTAGTGACTGATGTTTTATGTTTTATCTCCCACTTCCCTCACCGAGCCCTACCGGGATGAGGACTGTGTAAGTGCTCCAGGCCGCTGGGTCTGTTATAAGATTACAGGGTCCAAAATTAAATTGAGACATATGCAAAGGTTGGAAGGGCAGGGAGGAGTCAGACAGAAGCTGGGGTTATGATGTCAGTAGGAGCAACACAGACAGAACCTCCCTCTAAACAACCACACTGACACACACACATACATGCATTTCCCTGTATCGATTAGATGAGGGGAAAAGGGTTGAGGTCAGCAGGCATATGTCTGAATTTCTTTCTCGCTGTCTCTCACACTCCATTTGTCTCTGTCTGATCCAATACTCTTCTTCCCCCATCAGGGGGCCATGCTTCATCCATATATCTGCGACTCCCCTCCCCTGACCCGCTCTCACACTCTGCGGTTTTCTTTGTGTCCGTCTCTTTGCCCTTCACTTGACATACATGAATCAATCAGTCAATCCAATTCCATTCAGGGCAAAGCCTGATGGATTTGCTCCTGAGCCACCGTCCCGATAAAGTAACAGCATCTACAGTGTAATTACGCTCCAATTTATTTGACGCAGGCGAGGTTGTGGCCGTAGATTGGATTTAGCTTCATTCTCAGTAATCACACACAAGTAAGCGACAAGAGAAAACAACAAGTGCCCTGCGAAATTAGGTACAGCTGTTTCTTGTTTTTTCCTTTTTTTTTTAATTTAATTTCATTGTCACAGGAGTGAGAGATCGTCTCATAAGCTGAGCATGATTATAGAACACGCATTGCTATCAAATAAATGTATTGCCAATTGTATTTTTTTTTTTTTTCCCCACTCATGTTCAAAACACATGATTATCACAGCAGGACTCCGAACAGAGAAGGATTAATTTCCATTTGTTGGACACAACATGCATTATTGACAGTTGAATGTGCTCGCTCAACAATATTCAAATGAGCTGCTTTTAAAAATAAATGATCTCAATCCGTCAACGTTCACATCACTTTGCCAGTGGCAGTGATTTCTTTTCTGTTTTTCTTCCACTGCACCCGCACAAACATTATTAGTCCCCAAATCAAGAATTTGCAGTTGTACACTGAAAAATAATTGACTGTAGGTTGTATATTTAGTTTAAAATGGTGTGCCCTGGATACAGTACTTTCACTAAATTACTTACAGTTACTGTAACTTTACAGTTATGCCATACGTTACTGTGATTTAGTAGTATTTTTCTGTATGAATACTGCATTTTACTTCTACTTTGCAGTATCTTCCCGTATAATATGGTATCTAACTGTAAAGATTACACTAAAAACAATTAAAGGAAAATACAAAGCATTATATTGTTAAATATCACAGTTAAAACCTGTTTATTATAAGAAATTGCAAAAAATGATGATGTCATTTCTTGTAAAATGTACAGTTAGAGAAAAGTGTAAAATGAAACAAGCAAAAATCCTGCACTTCACACTCATGACATATGTCTAGTTTCAAATAAAGACGATATTTTAAAATCTATTCGTTTAACAATTTCAGGAGAGGTGGTTTGTACAATGCATGGAGGAGCCAAAGGGAAGGGTGTGGAAATAATCAGTGAACGTGCAAGACGTAAAAAAAAATAAAAAATAAAAAAGAGGTGAGATTTCCCAACATGATCCGACAACATGATTTTCTCACGTTCGCAAAACTGTGACGAAGCTCGAGCTGAAGACTCAAACACGCCGGAGTGAAGCTCATCTTACATGATTCAACATGTTTACAAATGATTTACACATCGAAAAAGTCATTATTCAAGTATTTTGTTTTGAACAGGACTCCTCACACACTCCCTTCTATGATGTTGCTCTTCAAACGAGGTGTGACTTTCATTTATTTATTAGTTTACGAAGCGCTTATTGGTAAACTGATGGAATATCTATCAGTTTTACTTCACGAATCAGACTTTAATCAGACCAGCTTAAACAACTGTTTGGGAATTCTAAATTTGGGAAGAATGCATTCTCTTACTGCAGCTGACTCATTGTAAAAAAAATAAAAAATACAACAACAACAGACTCTTAAATTAAGTACATTTCCTCCCTTTCGACATATTTAGAAATATGATCTTAAACCTTCCAACTTCCATTTGCAAAAGGTTTTTAATGTCACATTTTGTACTCTGGATTGGCCAGATTATTGAGAGCCAAAGGTTTTTAATTAGTTAATTTATTTTAATGCCTTTGTCTGTCTATGTTATTGTCGCTTTTACTCTTTACCATTTTGCGCAGTAATTTATTGGCTCCTCTAGTTGCATTAATGTCACAGTAAATAACTGTGTTATATTTACAGTAAATTACTGTGTCCTACGTTCCGTACAGAAAACTTCCCTAAATGAACAACTGCTTTGATTTAGCTGTATTTTACTGTAACTTCACGGTAGTAATGTCATACAGTAAATTGCTGTGATTTAACTGTATTTCACTGTAAAGGTCACGCTTAAAATATCCCCATAATATCCACACCTGCAATCATTTCACAATAATGCAGACAAATACATTATTGCACTGTTTTCCCACAATAAATCCTGTGAAAGTATTTTATTGTGGAATTTGCAGCTTGTAAAATCAAGTGGCAACAAGAATCCGAACGAGGCCTCCAGAATCACAATTTGGCGCCATGTTGATGTTTTGCAACTGGAAGTTCTGAGGCGTCGCCCGCAACTCGGCTCCCGTTGGACAATAGCAGCTGTCACTCACACTGGTGTCCACTCATTTGTGCCGTGCTTCCTGGAAGTGAGAACTAAATTTACAAAAGTGACTGTCACAGTGTCACATAGAGACAAACAACCATTCACTCTGGAGAACATGGAGAAAACCCACGCACACACGGGCAAGGGCAACCGTGTGGCCCTTTAGTTATAGTCTTATGACTAAAATACCATTTGGTTTTAGTCATCTGAGATGTTATAGTCAACTAAATATAATCATATAATCGACTAGATTTGCAGTAGATTTATCTACAATCAAATCAAATACAATTTTTCTTTTGGTTTCAGTGTGAAAACAGTGAAACATGACACTTGGACTTTATTATCTTCAGACTGTCAATTGGTATTTTTATTCAAAATCTAAAATTAGCAGCATCGTTTTGTGGTTTGTTTCAGTTTTAACTACATTTTAAATTTAGTGTCAGCTGAGCTGAGAAAATAGCTTTAGCTTTACTCGCCTCAAAGGGTTTTTATCGTACGTGAAATCCGACCATCTATGTTGTCTCTTCTCTTTCTTCCTAACGCCGTAATTCCTGCTGCTTTCCTTGGTTGTCCTCCTTCCTGTTGACATAAAAGTAAATCAACCTAAGACATTAGATCTCTTCTTTTTCTTCTTCTCTTCTGATTGGTTCTCAGTTTTTTTTCCAAGTTTTTATTCATTGACAGAAGTGTCAGTAGATTGCATGTCATAGTTTTTGGTCATATCAACTTTGTTTTTGTTTACTTAACGTCTTGCTATTTGACTGGAAAATGACTCCCATTCATATGAAGCTCATAGCAACCAGCAGAGACACCCCCTAGTGGCTCTTCAATATATTCCCGCTTCCTATTTGGCTTCAGGAATACAGTACATGGTCCATGTCTGAAATCCTACAAATAATTTACAGTCTGTCTCTCTGTGGTTTTCACTCACTATCATTAAAAATGGGGGTCGTCCCTCAATGATTCCTCAAGTATAAATAAAGGTTGTATGTACAGCATGTGTGTGTATAACGGTCAACACAGACTTTGTGGATTTTCAGCACTCATCTGCTTTTGGGCCCAGTCACTTCACACTCACAAAAGGGAACTAATACATTAAACAAGCCACGTCTGAATCTTAACACTTTCACCCGCAGATAGAGCTGATAGCTGATCAATAGTTGCCAGACTCAATCAGTCATTGTGCTCCCGCTCAGCCCGACAACCATCGTGTGCTGTCGGTGTTTCAGACCCAGCTGCCTCAGCTGCAGGGCCGGTTTGTCCTCCAGTGCCTCTGTCATTTGTCTTTAGATTTCCCTTCCATCTGATCGCACCACTGCTTTTCAAATGCCCTTTCCACTTGTCCTTACTCTCTGTCTGTGATTTATTCAGCAAGTGTCCCCGGCCGTAGTCGAGGACACGACGAGATCATGCTCATTTGCACAAAGACATTTAGGTCCGTATGCATATTTTTCTTCAGAGGGATTAAACAATATGCCGGGGGAGTGAGATGATCCCGCGTGTATCCAGAGTTGTTCAAGCATGGTGTTTCAGCAAAGAAAAAAAAAGAAAAGAAAAGAAAAGAAACATCTGAATTTGCTGTCCACAGAAATGTCTTGCTGCACTGATGCACTCTGCCTAATGTTAAATTCAAATGTATTGAAACTATCAGAGAAAGTTAATGCATTTTTTTTTTTTAAATCAATACTTGAATGCAAAAAAGGGGAATGATTTTATTTATTTAACTCACTCACTGCATTAAACAACTTATCATTGCGTCAGATTTTACAGATGCTCATCACCACTCCCCCCACCCCCCCTTGCACTTGGACTGAAACTGCTACTTCTTTTCATTTTTGATTCACTGACTTCCCACTACAGGCAATTCACATGTGCAGTGAACTGTGACGGGAGACAATTGTACCCTCATTCTCAAATACATTCATGGCCATTTGCACACACACAAGCAGACATGCATACAATAATGCCAAAAACAGTGTTATTATGCAGAGAGCATCATGGACACACTGTTGTCATTAATATGCATTTTTTTGTTTTTTTTTTAAATCTGCAGGGCTGGAGTGGCTGCCATGCACAAGCTGTGGAGTCCTTACTTTGTAAATCACTGTAACACTATGTTAAGTTGATGTCTGTCACGCGTGGCAGGGTTTTTATGACCACCGCCATTTCCCACATCAAATGTCTCTTTCTGTCTCTTTTCCTGCCATTTTCATTTATGACATTTTTAGCAGACACTCTCCTCGAGTCCTTCAAATTGCCCATTAACGCGACGTCATCAGATCAAAATGAAGACACATTTGCGGCAATCAAGTCATTCCAGTGATCTGCTAATTAAAAGTGCAAGAAAAACTACATTACTCCTTCATAACATCTGTTCTCCTCTACTTTTAACAAAGCCGCCGCATTAAATCAAATGCTCATGGTCATGTGCTCCTCCATAATTCACTGATATTTTCTTAAAATATTCACACATACAAATGTTGTCGATGATAAATAAACTGTGACTATATTTGAGGCGCTCTTCTGCTGTTGAAAGGTTAACCATATTTACCTGCTTCTAGGGCATTTGCTGAATAATTAAACCAGCACTCTTGTATTTTTGATAAAGAGCTAAAATGCTCATTAGTTTGTGCGCCATCTGCTGAGTAAACACACTTACTGCAACGTGACATCAAAAAGGCAAGAGGCCAACACAACAGAGAGGTTTACTTTGCTGCACTTGACATTTTCACTGCTTTGATGCCAATCTTTGATGGTGCAAACATTTTTATATAGGCATATTCTTCAAACTACATATTGCGTCTAATAGATGCTCATAAATGATACTGTAGGAAATATAATCTATACTGTGTATTTGGTTCTTTTTAAATGTTGTGTTGCTGTGGCATAATTAATTACATTTTATCAAAAATAAATTACTCTTTTTTAAATGTAAGTAACTAATTGTACTATGTTGGGTCTTAAATTCTAGAATGAGAAGACAAGATGTGATGTGAACAATACAAGCTGAATTGAACATTTAATGTGAATAATCAACTATCAATGATAAGTGTGATGTGACACGAGAGATAGAACATAACAATTTTAATACACATAATGTTTTTTTTTTTTTATTAATTCACATATCAGGGTCAAACAGTATGGTTGCACAATTTTAAAGAGTCGAGTCTCCCGCACAGAAGGAAGCAATATGTGTTTCACAAAGAGGGGGGAATAATAAAAATAAATACAAATACATTATATTTTATAAATAATTTCATACCAACAACATCATTACAGTTACATTTTCCCTTAATTGTCACACACTACTCACTTTTATCATAATACAGCCTTAATCTGTCATCAAGAGGTGCATATGGTTCAGCATAGAAAAAGAGGGAAAAAAACTTGAAGGCACAATTCTTAGCTCCTCCTTTAATATTTTACATTTGTATTCATTTATTTTTACATGGTTGTACAGTGGCTAGCATTCTTACCTCACAGCAAGAAGGTGACCGGTTCAGATCCCAATTCGACCAAGCACCGACATTACTCACTCCGGCCCAGAAGGTGGCAACAGAGTAGAGAATTCGCAGAAGGACTTGTCACAGAAGGACACGAAGCGGAAGAGACGTGGCACATAAACAGAAGAAGGAAGGAAGCAGCTAGCTGCAGACAACTTTGCCGATGACAGCTCGTGGATCCGCCTTATCTTGGAGTCAGACAAGGAAACGTAAATGACAGTCGTACAACAGGACTTGAAATAACAGGACTCGATTAAAGTCTGCGTGACAGGTAAATGCGGAGTTACTTCGCTTTTGCGACGGCACTTCCTCAGCTCTTGCAGCTAGCTTGATTAGCTCGCCAACGTCATCTCAGCTACAACTTCTAGCTGAGCTAGCAGCTAATGTTAGCTCAGTGAACTGTTAGAATTAGGCTGTGGCCGTAAATAAGGTGCATATTAAGTTGGTGTTGCTGAATCATTAAGTCAGAGCCGCGACCTCATGAAAGGTCTAACTTGAGTTTTTCGGTGAAACTACACGGTTAAGTACAATTAAAGATATTAAAATCACGTCTGCTATCAATGTGCATAGCAGCAGCAGCTGGGTACCACTGATAAACACACTAGAAAACAGTTAAGTGACATGGATAACTGTAAAGCCTGTCGATATTCATCAATTAATGATGATAATGAAATATCTTTGAACATTATTTAATAGTGATCAGTATAGGGTTAGGGTTTACTGCTTGCGACATGACAGCCATTAGGCAGCGATCAGTAAATAAGTACGAAAATGCCTTTCGTTTCATTACAGCATGCTTAAACATTCAACTAAGTGTACTGTCACATTTGGAATGCTGTCTACTGGTTGTGTTACCTCTATGTGGCAGTTTCTTGCGTTAATGCTGACCTCTTCTGGACTAATAGTCTTGGGATGTGTGTGTTCTTGTTATTTAGGACCTTTTCTACCTTGTCAGGATCAATAGTCCTAATGAGAAGAGCCGACGCTCATTCCAGAGGAACTGGTTAAGTTTAGGGCTTAGGGATAACATTTTGTTTAGGCTTTTACTAATGAATGGAATGGAAACATAGCGGTGTGTGTGTAATGGCAGATTTTCCACGTAGACCCCACAAGTGATGCCTGTCTGCATATATTCATGCACACGATGAGTAAGTTATCAGAGGCAAATATATGTTGTGTTTGCCAAATGTCAGGCTGTCAGGAGAAAACAATGACAGAAAGACTTTGCTCAAGTGTGTACACTAGACAAGGATGGCCTCAAGATAAATTGATGCAGTGCAAACATTTTAACTACTAACAATAAACAGTCAGTTCCAAACTCTAATTTACACAATGACAGGCATTGTTATTGTTGCATACCTTCATCACAAACTTGCCTTCATTTTGGCTGTCATTCACACAACACAGGTGGCTATGGGTCTGTGCAAGTGCCCGAAGAGAAAGGTGACCAATTTATTCTGCTTTGAACACCGTGTAAATGTGTGCGAGCATTGCCTCGTCTCCAACCACAACAAGGTCAGTGGGTGAATAAGTATCACACTGTGTGTGTTTGTGCAAAACTTTCAACAAAATGTTCAAATGTTGTATTTTCCCTTGTTACCATTCAGTGTATCGTGCAGTCGTATCTGCAATGGCTCCAGGACAGCGATTACAACCCCAACTGTACTCTTTGTAATACTCCACTTAATACTCAAGACACTGTTAGACTGGTCTGCTACGGTAAGATTACCAGCTGTCTGTTTGTAATAAGCACTTCATGCATATTTATTCCTGTCTCTGTGATGCAAATTACTTCTCCGTCCATAGATGTGTTCCACTGGTCCTGTCTCAATAACTTGGCATCTCGGCTGCCCCTTCATACGGCTCCAGCTGGATACCAGTGTCCAGGCTGTCAGGGACCAGTGTTCCCTCCCTCTAACCTGGCCAGTCCAATCGCCGATGCGCTGAAAGACCAGCTGTCGTCTGTTAACTGGGCTAGAGCTGGGTTAGGGTTGCCACTGGTAAGAGCCTTTTACAGCTAAATCCCTTGGGGAGTAGTCTCACAACCAGTATGGCGATTTTTTTGTGTGTTCCATTCCGCATTCTATTCATGTTGCTGGATATTTTGTACTCTATACTCGCCTATACTAAAGCTAATCAGCAGTCAACAACCAACCAGCAACAGTGTGACCAACAACTTTAATCAAGTCTCACACATATTTACAGAATTTAATAGGCAGTCTGACTTTTGGATGTTAGAATCTCTCTACATGGGTTTTGCATGATTTTCTGTAGCCTGAAGCCAGTGATTTGTATCTACGCGTGTCTTTGTATTGATTTTGTATGTGACTTTTGCCTGGAAAAATGAGTGTTGGTTTTCTGTGAGGACACACTATAGATGGTCTTCCTGAAGACATAAAGTGACATACAGAATGGTGCACTCTGGTTTAGAGCTGCAACTAACGATTATTTGCATAATCGATTAATCTGTTGATTATTTTCTCGATTAATCGATTAATCATTTGGTCCATTAAATATCAGAAAACCTTTAAAAATGTTGATCGGTGTTCGTCCGGAAATTATGCCTCGTTTTGTCCACAAACCAGAATGATTGACTTTTAATGATTTCTTTGTTATCCAGAGCAAAGAAATGAAGAAAATACACACATTTAAGAAGCTGAAACAATCCGAAATCTTGTTTAATCATGAAAAAACCTTCAAACCGATTCATCGATTATCAAAATAGTTGTTGATTCATTTAGTAATCGATTAATAATCGATTCATTGTTTCAGCTCTACTCTGGTTGTTTATACCAATCAAATTGTACAGATGTAATGTTCACACATTAATAAAAATGTCATGTGTGACTGACAGATTGAAGAGCCCATTGGAGTCCTTGAGGAAACCACAGCCAATGATGTCACTGATTATACTGACTGGTCAACATTTGAGGGTACGTTTTTTTTTTTTTGTATATTTTAATATGTGCATATTGTATAGAGTTGTTTTGTAGCTGTTGATACAGTTTATGTTCTAATGATTGAATTGTTGAATCTTTTTGTTTCCATAGCACAAGAACAAAGTAACATTTACCCCAGTCACTCGTACAGCACCGGCTTCAGTGCACCACCAAACTCGATCTCACCTGCAGCACAGGAAGACCTCGGAGCTCATCGTAAAAATGGGGAACCGAACAAGCAGGACCATGCTGTGATCAACTTTACTACTGCCACCACCTCTGACACAGTCACATTACACTCAGGTAAAGCAATCAAAAGCCATCCGAGTCCAGTTCTTTGATTAGGAAGCAACTTCTTAGTCTGTTTTTTGGTTTTTTTCTTCTCAAGCATCATCCCCTAGAAAGCTCTATGACACACGGGATAGCGGTCACAGCTCTGTCACACAGATCGACTTTGACGACGACAAGTACCGGCGGCGACCAGCGTTGAGTTGGTTCGCTCAAATTCTCAAGTCAGTATTTCAAAAATATCGCTGTGACTCAAAAGTATCAGCTGTCATGAAAAGGTTTTGCGATCCTCGATTTATTTATTATTTTATTCTACTTCTGAACAATTCCAGGAATCGCACAGGTGGGAAGCGGTCTTCTCTGTCCTGGAAACAGCGGGTCTTCATGCTGCTTCTGGTCGGAGTTCTCGGATTCTTCACGTTGATAATCATCATGGCCAAACTTGGACGTGCCACAGCTGGATCAGACCCAAATTTAGATCCTCTCCTCAACCCCAACATCCGTGTGGGGAAAAACTGATGACGAGTATCGATTCCCTCTTTTCCTGCGATGTTACCTTGGGACTTTCCACTACATGGTTAAGCCCAGTAGAGAGCGCTGTTTACCTGACTTGACTGGAAAGAGACGCTGCGCCTCTTAAGACTCCATTCATATTTATCAGGCATAAGAAACACGCCCATGTCCCTTCAGATCATTACAACATGTCACAACATTCAAAAGGTTTCCTGTGATCCCAGCCTAAAAGGCTTCGTTATTGTTGCTTCAAATAACTATTGACAGAGTATTTATATTTACGATACCAGCAAACATTTGTCACCAACCCTTCTTAAGTTAAATTTACAATTCAAAATTAATTAAACACTATCGATGTTGAAAGAACATCCTTTGCTGGTCGAAATGTCAGAATGTATATATTCAGCTATGAAACGTCAAGTTACGTTGACACGGTTACAAACTGACTCTGCGAATTGAGTGGCCTTGTGTGCAGTTCTTCTTGTAGAGAAGTGGCCTGCTGAACTGGAATCAAATCGCCCTCATACAACTAATACACAACTAATCCTGGGTGCGTGCATTATTTCTGGGTGCGTTGCTTTTAAACTTTCCATACACACTGTGTACATTTTCCTCACGTTGTTGTCGCTGTCTTATTAAATGGAAATGATCAAGAATTTCAGTATGTTAATATTAGTGTTACATCACAAATTCAGAGGCGGAATGGAAAAACGGAAGGATTTCTGGAATGTACAGTGCAGCATAAGGTTCATAATATTATGATGGATAATGGAGAACAGTAGGTTAAACATGTGCTGGGAGGAAGCAACATGTGTTTCCTAAAAGAAAAGAAAATGGAATTTATTTATAAATATTTTTTCTGAATCTCCCAAAGAGATCTAGGGGGTGACCTGTAATTAATTTAAAATAAAATGTACCGTCTGTATCTTATTTCACTGGGTCCTAGGTAATAGCAAAGCTTAATTCGCCTTCATTCAAGCTCAGCTTCACTACATTATTGAAAATATAAACTCCATTAGAGACTTAGCGATTGCCTCGGTCTCTTATGTTGTTTTTTTTGTGAATAACAAACATTGTCGTCACAGGATTGCATTGGTTTTTGTTGCTGTTTTTGAGCTCTTGTTTAATGAAATGACATTCCTAATTCCATAAAGAAAGTTGTCATTGCAGTCACATTGTTTATTTAAACAGCTCCTGCACCAATGATAAATAACAGACTCTTAAAAAAAATCGTTTCATGTCCAGTTGTTTATGAGTCAGAGGACTGTGACACACAATAGACACACAAGCCTGGTGATGAGCACAGTGAACTTTACCCAAGATTAGAAAGACAGAGAGCAGTCAGACCTGCTCTGTAGGTTAACAGTGAATATTTGCACATGACTCCCCCCTGGTGGTGCATCTAGCCCAGGACATCTCCAGCAGTGCGTTGTATTGTGAGGACAGGCTGTTACATCAGTGGCTCGTAAAGGCTGCAGTTGCCAGGTTACTTTCTGCGCTATACCCATGTGTGTAAAGACTAATGTGAGTAGGATTTATGGTGATTACATTGATTTGATTTTATAATTTTGAGTATGAAGATGCAGACTCAAGCATTTAGAGAGAGCAAATCGATGCAGAGGCCACTCGGTGTCAGTACAGTCTCTTATCTCACAAAATGCATTTTCATGTAGAGAACTGCCACTCACAGGATCTTTTCTCTTTCTGGACAGTTCTCTGTGAGAAGGTCACGTGTGAAAATTCCAGTAGCTCTGTGGTTTTCTAAAAAACTGAGAGCAGCCTGTCCGTCGCCAACAATCATGCCACATTCAGAGTCTCTTAAATCACCTTTTCTTCCACATTGTGACGCTCGGTTTAAACTTCAGCAGGTTGTATTGACGATGTCTACATGACTGAGTGCATGCCATAAGGATGGTCTGTGTAGATATGTTGTTGTAACAGATGTACCTAATGAAGTGGCTGTTGAATGTAAAAATCACATAAACCTATGACGATGTGGACACGGAGTGACGTAACACTGTCACATGTCGTCCTTGAGAATCCTCATAATAACCCCCCCAATTACCCACAACAGCGGTTACAGCGGTGTAGCAGGTTTCCCATTGATTGTCAGTGGATCTGAGTCACATTACATTGATGATGGGAAAGCTGCCGTGGGCAGTGAGCATCAGACATGACGCCAGTTTACAGATCAGGTGCTTGTACAGTGCACACCACAGTCATGAGGACTGTGTTGTGTGTTCTTGTTCTAAAGAAATGGTTGTCATGATTGGTTTAGTAGAACACTGCGGTGTCTATTGGAGTGCAAGTGCTTGTGTCACTCTATTGGAGTTCAATTATTTCTCAGTGGCTCTGAGTTATTACATTGCCCATTGCACTGACATAATAGGGACATCCTGGTCAATAACTTGCCACTTTGTAGTTAACATGCGGACTGTGATTTCTCTGTACCTCTCCACTTCACACACGACAGCAATCCACACGACAAGTGGGAAAATCACTTTTGAGATAAACGTTTGACCTCTGGAGCACTGATTCTTTTATACATATACATATATGTATTTGTATTTGTTTTTTATGGCCGCAGCTTAACAAAGCAAACAATGATACAGTGTTAGAGACATCCCAAAATAACCCTTTGCCCAGATAAATGTTAGGTTAGTCTTCTTTAAGTATTGTTATTTACTTTCCAAATGAATCAAGTTTTCAAGGTCATTTTTAATGACACTAAAGGTGCGTTTCCCCTTGGGGATGAATAAAGTATTTCTATTCTATTCTATTCTATTCTATTCTATTCTTCTCAGTGCAGTTGCATAATAGAGTCTAAGCTGAAACCTCTATTAATGTAAATACAACAACAACAACAACAAAATCAGGTAATCATGTTTAAATATAACATCCTATTACCATCCTACAGAAGCGCATTGCATTCATTTGGGAAAAAAAAACAAAAAACTGACTAATGTTTTTTCCTGTTTTCCTGAGTAATTCTTTTCCTGTTTTTCTGAGTATTTTTTTTTTTTCTATTTTTCGTGCAAATTTGTTTCCCCTTCTGTTTTTCAGAGTAATATTTTATCTGTTTTTCGTGCTAATTTTTTTTCCCCTCCTGTTTTCTGTCGTAATTTTTTTCCCGATTTATCGAGAACTCTCACAAAACCTCCAACCTGCAAGTGACTTCCACATTTTCAGCAGTTTCCTGATCGTCTCTTGAGTCACCATGTAGCCAGATGCCTGAATGTATTTCAAATGCATCATCTTGTATCCATGGAGCATGCCATATCTGTCCAACTGATCCTGGAGAAACATTGCTATGTCTAACAGATCTGAACGAGCTTTCCTTCTGAACAACCGCAAAGTCCTGTGGTGCCTGCGTAAAGTCGACAAACTAATGGTGATACCCTCTATGTCCCTTAAGGACAGGATCTCCCATTGTCTTAAACCCAGATCAAAGTAAAACTAGATTAAACTAAATAAGCTATCCAAGTTGTTATAAATCGAAGTCTCTAAGGAATGAATGTGTTTATTGTTTCAAATGCGCTCTAAACTCAGAAAAAAAATTTAGTAAATCAGAAAAAAAATGACTGAAAAACAGAAAAAAATAAATTATCTCAAAAAACAAACCAAAACTTTTTTTTCAAGTGAATGCAGTGCGCTTCCGTACCATCCAATACAGTAATTTCCTAATTTATTAGGCTACTTAGAAGCCAAAAATTGTGACATGATTAACAAAATTCTAATTTTAAATGCGCAAGAAACACTTTGAGGTAGGAAGTGACCTTGTCAAGATGTACACACTACAGCACTGAACCATTTGATAGGATTGAGAACATACACAAATTCAAATTCTAGAAAAGGTCAATTACTAAATGGAGAACAAAAAATAAATAAACGAGGGTCATTTTCATCATTTTACAAAATACAAATCGCAAAATAACTTTTTCTATTTGAAATATGTATTTTAAATACATGTATCAGACCCTGTATGTCCCTGTGTATGTGACGGTTTGCAAAAAGGGTTAAGTTAGTTCAAAGTGGTCGCATGCAACCACTGGCTCCTCTGTCATTGGATGGCACAGGAGTATATATATTGATGTGTGAGTGTGAATGTTCACAGACGTGGAGACTTAGTTGCGTTTCAGATAAGAAAAAAGAGGCAACAGTAATCTCCTCTGTCATTCCTGGGACTTCATGAGAACGTGAGTACGTAGGTTTGCTTGGTTTTGACGTTTTCACATATAAATGTTAGAAATGGCCTCTGTGATTGTTTATTTATTTATATTTATGTATTATTTTAATCCTACTTTACTACCGGACAGAAATTATACACATAAATCTGATCAGAAACCATATAAATAGTTCAATTAAGAAGTATTAATCATGTATTTTCATCATAATTTTTTCCTTACTTCAGCTTTAAATATAATATATATATAGTAGAAGCATGATATTCAGTATGTAACACACTTAAAATATTGGATCTATATCTTGCCAGTTTTTCATGACCACTCTCAGGCATCAAAGGTCATAATTCTGACATGTGTGACCGTCAAGAGAAAAACTACAAGCATGGAAAGACTGTGCCGCACCAGCACCAAAACCAGGACCAGTACCGGCAAAAGCTGTATCAGTCAGATGACGACTATAGCCAAGAGTAAGTCTGTCAAACGTTCTGCTTCTGATCACATGCACACATATTTAGTAAAATACATGTTTGACTTGCAATAGACAAAGAGATGTGAACATTCTGTTCTTATTTATCTTTGGTTTCTTTCTGAAATAGCACCCGTTCAAAGGCAGATGGCAGCATTTTGAATGAAGACCATGGACGTCATCACTGTCAGTCTCATCACGACCATCACAAGCCACATCTCCACCGCGCTTCTCTTCCGGAAATCTCTCTGACTTCCTCAGCTGGTTCCTCTTCGTCCTCGCCGTCTTCCTTCTCTTCGTCTTCCTCCTCTTGTTCCTCCTTCTCTTCCTCCTCTTCCTCCTCCAGCTTCTCCTCTGACACCAGCAGCGACTGCTGGGATAGAGCTGCACACAAGAAGCCTCGGCATTCGCAGTCCTGCACAGACATCACGGGAAAACACGGATACTTTGACGGAGAAGACGACACAGCTCCTCTGATAGATAAAAAACGTGTGAGCAGACGCTCGGTCAAAGGGAAAAGGGAGAGAGGCAAGTCCTCACGCAGCCCGACTCAGGACACCGCTAACAAAACACAGAAGATTAGAAGAGGATCCAGAAGTGATGGAAATGTCCGGAAATCCAAGTCCATGGAGGCTCTGAGTAGACCTAAAGACAGAGAGGAACATGAAAACTGTGACGAAAATGAACAAGAAAGGAGGAAAAGTGAAGCCCGAAAGAATTTAACGAAGGAGAAAATGAAGTTCTCTGCTTTCCTCAATGAAATCACTCGGCAGGTGCTCAGCCCGATGAGACTCACCACTCTTGGGGTCACAGATGCTCAAAGACCCTGCAGTTCACGGCAGGCTTCCGTTAAGTCCAGTAAGATGGACAGCAGCACTAACAAACACGGACAACAGAAGAGCTGGCCCACCAGCGCAGACTCGGTTAGCTCCAGTGAACGCTCTCATACCGGCAAGCAACACTCTACTCAACTCTCCAAATCTAAATCCTTCCACCACAGCCGCAGTCACCATTCTGGAGACTCGCCCAGTCACATGTACCCCAGGCCCAAGAGTTGCACTGACATTAGCTGTTTGAAAAGAGCTCAAAGTCCTCAGCATCACAACCACACGCCTTCCAATAAGGGCTACCACCGTCACCAGGGCGATCACGCCTCTCGTCATCACCACCGTCGTCATCATTGTGAAGACTGCAACTGCCTGAACAATCACAATCACCACAGAGACCAAGACGGCACAGATCATCTGCATCGACAAGGACATCATGGAGGGCATCATAGCCCCACCAATCACCATGGTAACCAATATAAACACAATAGCGTCTACCATAGCCTGTCCCGTCCCCATCATAATGGAGACCGTCGTTATGGATGCCACTTCAGCCCGACTTGCCACCACGGACAGCACTGTCATCGCCATGGAAACCGCCGTGGACCTTCTCGTCACCATAGTGACCAACATGGCCATGCTCTTCACCATGGAGAAGAACAAAGTACCACTTTTCATTACACCCATGGAGACCAAAGTTCACCACATAATCGTGAAGGTCACACCACTCCATCACATCCCCATCTTCATGGCTCGGGTTACTACCACCACCACCAAAGCAGCCACCCAAAAACTGAGTGTCCTACTACATCACATCACCACAGGCATCATAGCTCATCCAGTGACCATGGTAATCATCACAGCCCACCACATCACCATCACCACAATCAGCATCACCTGGGAGACCACCACAGTGAAGGTCATCATTATCACCATGGTGACAGTGAATCTCATCAGCATCACCATGGAAACCACCAAAGTCCAAGCCATCGCCATGGAGACCACCACAATGAAATTACTCAGCATCACCATGGAAACCACCAAAGTACAAGCCATCACCATGGAGACCACCACAATGAATTTACTCAGCATCACCATGGAGACCATTACAGTCCAGGCCATAACCATCAACATGGAGACCACCACAGGGAAACGTATAAGCATCACCATGGGGACCACTACAGGGAAACACATGAGCATCACCATGGAGACCACCACAGGGAAACACCTGAGCGTTTCCATGGAGACCAACACAGGGAAACACATGAGCATCACCATGGAGACCACCACAGAGAAACACATGAGCATCACCACGGAAACCACTGCAGTTTTGGCCATCAGCATCACCATGGAGACAAGCAATCACATTGGTATTTCCATGAGGTTGAACACAATCGATCTCACCTGCATCACCATGACAACCACCACAGTGACTCGCATTTGCATCACCATAGCGACCATTCCAAAGAATCTCATCCACATCTCCATGACAACCACCGGAGTGATTCGCATCACCATAGCGACCATTCCAAAGAATCTCATCCACATTTCCACTCCAGTGAATCTCATCTGCATCACCATGGAGACCACAACAGTGAATCTCATCTGCACCACCATGAAGATGATGTTTGCCATCACCAAGGACATCATCCTGAATCACATGTCAACCATGATGACCTCCACACTCATTTAAAGGGACCTTCTGCTCGCAGTCCACCTTCACACAAGAAGTCAGAGTCTCATACCAACAAAGCAGATTTACCCAGCAACCCTAGGAGCCGTGATGAGGAACAGACAAGTTTTTTGGACTCGTCATCGTCATATAAAGTATGGCAATATTTGAATTTCCACTATCTATGTGCTCATTAAAAAATGACTGGCAGATCAATAGTATTACATGCTTGATGAACAGGTTACACAATCAGGATGTTCCACTCATTTGTTTTCCTATTGATTTAAACACCAGTGTACATCCCACCATGGACCATTGATTGTTCATTACATAACAATAGATTAGTCATCATGACCAGACTAATGATAATCAGAGAGACAGAGCTTAGATTGTTGTGCATCATGCTATAAATATGATTTTCTCAGTCGTTCTGTTTTCTTCAATACAGGAAAAGCCAGATGAGCTGGGTAGAATCATGTGAGTACGCGCGCATAGACAGTATAGACCTGTGTGCTTTTCACATCCAAAGCTTGATCAATGTAAGAATCTTTGGCAAAAACTGTGAGACTGTCGTACCTAAAGCTTGTGGTCATTAGTATTTCACTTTGTCTTTTTTGTGCATCTGTCCTGACAGGAAATCACAGGACAAGGACGACGGTCTGCATCGAAGCTCGCTGAGGACGGAGTGTTCCGGAGAGGAATTCATGAACAACCAGAGGCTTTTGGAGGCAGAGCTTCAGAAGACACGCATAGAGCTCAGCAACCTCACTGAGAGGTTCAAGAGGTAAACGGTGTCATTTCAACTGCAAATCAAATGTTATTCACACACATATACAATAATAATAATATACAACACTGTTGCTGACTACTATTCTTGTCTCTCTCTTTTTGTCCTTGTCTTTTGTTAGACTCCACGACAGCTGCTCCTCGACAGAGCAGACCAATGATCTGCTTCAGAAAAACCTCCATTCCATGGTGAGATGAGCAATAAAGACATATTTAAAACATGAATATAAACAAATATGGGTTTATGTCAGAGACAATATTAGGTTGGCTTAAAGTTATTTTAATAAAAGAAAAACATACGACATACAAACGTTGCTGAAAGTTTGTGAATTTCCTGTTATTGTTTTTGTGTCAGGCTCAGAGTATGGAAGGAGAACGCGAGAGGTTGAACCGGCGTATTTCGGCACTGACGGAGCAGCTCACTGATGCTAAATTTACTGACAATGTGGAGACAGGAACTCACTTCAATGTAAGATCTTTACCTCCCTTAGAAGTATGGGCAGAAAAAACATCTCTGAAAGACTAGACTAGACAAATAAAGGTCAAACAAATGAATCATTCTTTGTGAAATGGTATAAAATGAAGTGGGATTGTACAAGACACAAGAAAAAACTATTCATACAGCATCCGCCTGCATTAACTCTACAATATTTCAACAATATTTCCACTTCATCTCACGATTAAACAACTCTTTCCACCTGGAAACTGAAGTTTGTGACACAAACTTCATATTTAAGCAGATCTAGATTTTATTAAATCATCCTTTTGTGAAGTGACTCTAAATGAGTTTTTCCCTCTGATGAGAGCAAGCTTGTATCATATCTAAGGCTGGTTTAAAAGACAGTTCGGAATGAGTGTTTATGAATGTATTCTAATTTCTATTTAATTCTTACAAAAATCTATTTATTCTCTTCATAATTTAAGAATCATTCAGTACACTCAATATCAGCTGTATTTTCCTTTTTTAGGCAACGTCAGCACTGCACAACACTAACATCCATTTTCAGTCAGATGGTGCCATTAATCAGGTGGTTCTCCCCATCACTCCTCCTCCCACTCAGTTCATGGACAGCCATGACTATGGCAAAGCTAAAGTCAGCGGGCAGGAGCAATCTTTGGGTTCAGTTCCAGAGGAGGAAGAGGAGTCTGACTGGTCAGAGATGGGAGAAGAGATCCCACGGTTTATACTGACCGGACTGGGCAGAAATCAAGTGTGGAGACACCAGGAGGGAGACATGGACGGAGACAGTGAGTCAGGAGGTGAGGAAACGTTCAGACTGCACTCTCAGATACCTCATCTCCAGTTCACGATCCACAGTGAGATTTTACCGGCTCTGCAGACCAATACTTGCCCACCTGGCTTCACAAACCTGTCTGAGGCCATGACAGTGGAGAGCAGTTACAGGATCACCTCAAGTCCAGCCCTTTGCTCTTCAATCCTGATCCGATCGGCCAGCCTGGAAGAACTTCCACACCGTCACATGCTCAAAGAGCTGAGAGGCACAGAGGCCATGATGGACCTCCACCACCACCCGAGCCACGAGGTCATGGAGGACTTGGAAGATGAGATCATTCATCACTGGAGAACAAGCAGCGACATGGGGGCAGGTATTGGGAGTGCGATGGAGAGCAGCCTGGTGGGCCTGCGGTCGGCCGAGCAGATGCTCAACCATTTCATCTGTGAGTCACAGCTAAGCGAGGGGAAAGTTCAGAGCGGGGCCGAGGTGCATGGCTGGACGGGAGGAATAAGAGATGAGGTGTTGAAAGGGGAGCGAACAGAGCTTTGACGTTGTGAGCGAAAATCATAGAATAAATCGATCTTTCGAACTTTGAATTCCAACTTTTCCGGACAGAATACTAGGCTTCCTCAAAAATGAACATATGTTTAACCATTCCCACTTCCCTCAAAAAGTAATTTGTGTCACTAGAGGCAAGAGGCCCAAGTGATGTATGTATTTAATATGTAAACAAACAGCTTTTGTCTGTAGCTTAAAAGCTTAAAATTTGATGGTGACGTGTAGTTTTCTTGAGTAGATTTTTTGTTCTTTCCTCTCCATAGAAAACGTAGTACTTAGTAGATTGTTGTTTTGCTTTATTGGACAAAACATTATGGTAACACTTTATATTAGGAACACATATTTACCATTAACTAGGTGCTCACTGACATGCATATAGGTAGCATACTAGCCCTTTATTAGTAAATATTAAGCACATATTAACACCTTATTTAGGGAAAATCTTAATTCATGTCGTAATAGAGGTAGAATAAGGTGTTAATACGTGCTTAATAATTACTAATAAAGGGCTCTAGTATGCTACTTATATATGTTAGTAAGCACCTAGTTAATGATGAATATGTGTTCCCTAATATGACATGTTACCAACATTATGAACTCATATAACTTCTTATGTATGTAGTCAAGACAATAATGCAATTTAGCCAGAAACATACAGAAAGCATTAAAAGACATGGTTTGTAATACAATGATTTATGCGGGTGCAAACCCTGGTGTACAGACATGAGTGTCACTGCTGAATACAATATGTAATGCAGTAGCTTTTATTACGATATGTGTATATGTCAACGTATTGTGCTGTATTTCCTCTGGTTATCGTTGTTTCCCTCTGTTGACATCGACCTGCTAAATGCGAGTGCTCACACATGAAGCAGCGCTCCTCGCTTGTGTAAATGTAATGTGTCCATATAAACATTTAATAAAGACAACGGGGAGACAAAAGTCCACTGTTTCATTTTAGCCACATTACACAGTATGTTATATAGACTTTGTCAATGGACAGGGCACATTCATTTTGAAATAAAGTGTGTGTGTGTGTGTGTGTGTGTGTGTGTGTGTGTGTATATAGTAACTAAGAATAGAGAAATAAAATGCCAGTGACCAGTGGCAACCACATTTAATATAATGCCATTTATTTCAATTTAGTTAAGCAGTTCAGGACACAATGGTCCTATGCAGAAATAAGCAAATTGTCAATGCAATGAAAATCTTGGTAGTTGTATGAATGAATAAAAAAAATCAATATAAAAGTGACAATGTAGAAAGAAATGACCCAAAACAATGTTGAAATTAAATATAATTGTAAGAAAGAACGACAACATTGTCCTCCTGGGTATAAAAACGTCTGCCACTACATTTAACACAAACTCCTCAAAAGTTCTGCATTTAATCCCCTCCTCCTCCCTTCAATAGTTACATACAACGAGGAGGTGTGTTCCTGTGCACAGCAAATGCAATGTATAAATATCTCCTTGTCAGGATCGATTTGGTTTGTCATCTGTGTCCCTCCTCATGACTGATGGGTGCTGAGCTGACAATGGCCTGGATTCACAGGCCAGTTTAATAGGATAGGTAGGTATTAGAGGTAAGACACTGCCCGCATTCAGGTTTTGCCAAATCCAGTGTGCCAAATCCACTGTGTGGCACACTGGGCGGTACACAGTGGTCGGTGGAGATACCGGGGACATTTTTTCGACACTTTCTTGGACGACAAATAAGGTGAAGTTTGATGAGCTCACAGCTGTTTAGTTTCAGATGCCAGGGATATTGTGTTTTAGGAGTTAGTTGTAAATGTTCCTTACTTTTTTCAAAAATGTATTATCAGGGTGTTATTTACTACTTTTGCTTACTTACTTTTTGCTCCTAGTTTATTTCCCACATTCTTAGTTGTATTTCATTCTTGTCATCTCCGTCTCTGCTTACCCCACCTCTGCCGCTCTCTCGCAGACAAATCACAGCACCGTCCCTCGTTGCCTTGTCGATCCTCTTCCCCTCTTCCCCTGGTGAGACTCCAAGGCCCTCGCTGCAACCATGGTGGTGATGAAGATGAAGTTCCCCTTTCAGAAAAGGGTGAAACTGGCCCAGGGACTGTGGCTCCTCTCCTGGTGTGCCACAGTGGCCGGGGCCATGACCTTCACCTTGGGGTGCATCCTTAAGATTGAGCTCCACAGAAGAGGAGAGGTACTTTTTTAAAAATGCATTTTAATATTAGAACTTTGAAGCTTAGTTTATTCCCCCAAAGCATTGCTGTTATTTGCTGTTTAAACATTTGAATTATGAAATTGGAATGTCTCAAAGTACTGTTAAATTTTGACATGGCTGACATCACAGTATTATATAACTTACTCTATACTATACTGTACCATACTATACTATACTATACTATACTATACTATACTATACTATACTGTACTGTACCATACTGGTTTATTATTCCTCCAAAGCTTTGCTGTAACATTTGAATTACCATGAAATTGTAATGTTCAAATTACTGTTAAATTGTAAAATGGCTATACTACTACACTACACTATACTATACTATACTACACTATACTTTACTAAACTATACTACACTATACAGTATAGTGTAGTATAGTTTAGTATAGTATAGTGTAGTATAGTCTATATATATATACTATACTATACTACACTATACTATACTACACTACATTATACTGTACTATACTGTACTATACTATACTATACTATACCATACTATACTATACTAAACTATACTATACTATACTATACTACACTATACTTTTTATGTGAATTTACATGAAAACAACTGTACAACACCAAATTTTCTTTCAAAAAAATTGAGAATGTGTCTAGCCTTTGCACGGCAGCCATTTTGACATGTTTTAGCAAGGAAAGCACAGGTGTTACTGCTCACATTAACAAAGTGGGACAACGAACCAAATGGACCTCGACCATCGTTCATTTGATTATTTACACCTGTGATTGTCCTACTGTGGCCTGTTAAAATGGCCGCCGTGCAAAGGGCACCTACGACCGTGTCCCACTTTGGATCCTGAGTCATCATTTAACAAAGCAGGATCTGTCGGTCTTAATCATCCTCAACTTGATCCACATGTTTGAAGGCTGAAGTCATCACAACTTTGCACTAACAACAAAACAACAAGGTTTTTAGTTTATTGCGATGTTGTCATGGACTTTTTTTGTTTTTTTAACAGTTTTTGTGCCAAGAAGGTTTCTAAATGAGTGTTTACACACTTTCACCCAAACACATGCACATACCCATACATATATGCACCAAAATAAACAACTGTAAATGTCATCTAGTCTGTGGCTTACAGTTACAAAAGAATAACTTATAAACACCGTAGAGCTCCCATTAAATACCCATAATCCAACTAATGTGTTGTGTTACCAAAAATGGGAATATCATAAAATAATTTTTTATCTTACAAGACAAAGAATTTAGTAACGAGACAATGAGTGACACAAAACTATTGAAATAAATGAGAGGAATGTATATCACACACACACACATACATATCGCAGAAGATCTACAATGTTGAAAAAGTGTAGAAATTACGTCCCAATGTGAAGTTAGGTAGTGAATGTTGTTACGTTGTTGTTGTGTTTTTATTACACGTAACGTGTAATATGTTACATGTAACAAATATGTATGTGTAATATGTGATATGTAAACAACACGTTTAAGGCCTAACAAATTGGATTTCCAACAGACTAGCATAAGAGTATATGTGACTGACTGTAAACTTAAAAAACTAATTAAAAAGAAACCAATAAAGCCTATTTGACGGTTCAAATATTCAAACGTACAGGGTTTTGACTTTAAGTAAATGATTGTACAATCAGTCTGAAGTATTTAGAGATGTAAATAAAACCCTATATTTCCACTGAAGAAGCAGCTAAAGAAAAGAAAAGTATTTCCAGCCTTTTCAGAATGAAAATCTAAGTATTTTTCCTTCCCAAACAATAAAATATATTGATTACATTCCTTTGTGACTTATTTCCAGGTGATGGAAAACACTGACATACATATTGTACCCAACACCCTGATGATAGTTGGCCTGGCCTCCTTGGGAATCAACTACTTTGCTTCAAAGATCTGTCAGGATGCGCTGGAAGCCGGGCGATTCCCTCGCTGGAAGAACTTCCTGAAGCCCTTCTTTGCCGTCTCGTGTTTCTTCACTGTCCTCATGCTGCTGGCTGTCATCATGAGCTACGCCATGAAGGGCACGCTGGAGACCTCTCTGAAGGCTGGCCTGAGGAACGGCATCCGCTTCTACAAGGACACAGACACACCGGGCCGCTGCTTCCAGAAACAGAATATTGATCACCTGCAGATGGAGTTTCAGTGTTGTGGTAACAATGACTTCAGGGACTGGTTTGAGGTCCAGTGGATCAGCAACCGCTACCTGGATTTCAGCTCAAAGGAAGTGAAAGAGTAAGTATATGGGAAAATATGTGGGGTGAATTAAACATTAGTGACTATCAATGGAATGAAAGCACATCCTGATGCAGTAAAATCTATATCAGATGTATATATATCCTGTTTCCTTAGCCGCATCAAGAGCAACGTGGATGGTCGATACTTGGTAGATGGCGTCCCATTCAGCTGCTGCAACCCCAGCTCCCCACGGCCATGCATCCAGTATCAACTCACCAACAACTCTGCTCACTATAACTATGACTACCAGACGGAGGAGCTCAACATCTACCTCAAAGGCTGCAGAGAAGCACTGGTCCACTACTATATGGGTCTGATGAACACCATTGGAGCTGGAGTCCTGTCAGTTTTTATCTTACAGGTAAACTATGAGAGGAATCACAGTGGTCCCACTATGTATTTATTCATTTATTTATTTATTTAGTTAACCTTTATTTTACCAGATAAAAGAGATCATTGAGATCAAGACCTCTTTCACAAGGGTGACCTGGCCAGGAAAGGCAGCAGCACATGTCATAGCTAATAAAAACAGGGAGATAACAGTTACAAAACAAACATTGAAATATAAAAGTGCAAGTAAATAGACATATTAAGTGCAGGAGTTATGGTTGCAGAAACAATTTAAGAACACAGGCACTGTGCAATGGATTCCCAACTTTCAGCCTTTTAAGATAAATGTGAAATAAATGTTTATCATTTTAGTTTAGTTTGGAGGGTATTCCAAGCAGGGGGGGCAGAGAAACTGAAAGCTTTTTTCCCATTCCGGTCCGAACACAGGGAGAGGTACAAAATGTCATTGGAATATAAAGCATAATGGCTTTTTGTTCTCTGATTACAAGTGCGTAAATAAGCAGGAACCAAGCCAAGAAGAGAGTTATAAACCAAAGTCATCCAGTGTGTTTGGCATCTTACATTCAAAGAAGGCACTATGACTTCATGGCAACCTTTTAAGAGATTGTATATATATTTAGTTGTAGTAAGCTGTAGTATGTAACTTTTGGTGATTGGTTGTTGTTTTTTATTCTGCCTCTGTTTGGTCTTCATTGACAAAAAAAGACTCTGTCAGGCAATACCACCAAGCACAGTGAGGGAGCGTTGGTGTGTATACAGCAGGGGTGGGATGGGACAAGAGACATCCATCCTGTAAAAACTGCTGAAGAACCGGGTCTTCGGAGCAGTAGAATTTACTTCTGAATCCTTTTGTGGGCACCTCTTTGTTTATTTTAGTCATACTGCAGTCGTTTTGCTTTAAAGAAATCACTTCCTGTGTTCAGTGCGAAATTGTTGCCAGGCGACATGAGATCCAAACAGCACTATACTGATGAACACAGCATATTCAGAATTGTGTGAACTCATTTGACAATGGTTTGAATCTAACGGACGTTTATCAATATTAAAAGTTATGCACTAGAGTTTTAAAGGTCCAGGGAGTAACAATTTGTGACATTTTATGGTGAGACTGAAGATTGCAACAAACCGAGCTCCCCCTCCCTTTTCCAATCGTGTCAAGGAACTACGGTAGTCTCTGCATACCAGAAAGGTTGCCATTATTCTTTGTTTCGAATTGCAAGATCTGGCTGGTTTGTCAATTCAGGCTGCTGTAGAAACATGGCA
Organism: Solea solea; assembly: GCF_958295425.1. Classification (NCBI taxonomy): domain Eukaryota; kingdom Metazoa; phylum Chordata; class Actinopteri; order Pleuronectiformes; family Soleidae; genus Solea; species Solea solea. The sequence goes on along the minus strand of NC_081137.1, from coordinate 13,271,660 downwards.
CAGCAAGATGGCGGTCACCATAAAGCAAGCCCCACTTGCACAATCATTCTTGTTGTTGAAAAATTTCATCTCACCTCATTTAACCCCCTTTTGTTTGCCAGTCCTTGTGAATGGTTCCTGCTATGACTGCTGCTCTCTGTCTAACACCCTCACGCCTCCCTTTCCTTCAAGGCTTCTGTGCTGGTCAGCTTGCGGTTCCTGCAGACCGCCATGGAGGCAGTGGCAGGGGAGGAAAACACAGAAATCGAGACAGAAGGGTACCTCCTGGAGAAAAGCGTGAAAGACACCGTCATGGAGTTCCTCAACCCCCTGCTGAAGTTCTTCCTGCTTACAAACCAGGTGGAGGAGGGCGATCCTGGAGCAGCAGCTCCAGCCACTGCTTAAAAGCACACGTGATGAACACACCTGCGAATCATTTTTACACAGAGAGGGTTATCAATGAAAGACCATTTAATTTTGCAGAAGGAGACATGAAACAGATTTCTATGAATCTCACAGAATCGGGAAAGAGTTCTCCTCCATCCTGCCCTTTCAAATTTCATGTGCTTAACCAGTACCTTCTCTGTTAAACACATTCTGTATAATGTGTATAATAGTGTATAATAAAGATACCTACATTAGCTCATGTAAACCCATTTCTGCTGTTTGTAAGATACATGACACACCACCCATTAATTTATTCTTTAATTTTGATCATTTCTTATTTTTATTTTTACATGAATGATAAAGTATTACATTGTTGTATTTGTTCCACAAATACACCGTAGAGAGCCATGATGCACAATGCTCTGCTCTGCAACAGGATTATGAAATAATATAAATAAAGATTGAAGATACTGATTGCCTAATGGAGTGGAGTCACTTCCTCCTTCATTTGCTAAGGTAAATAAAATACATGCAGACATTATAATGCTTCATATCATGCATACACACACACACTTCACAATAAACTCCCCATGATGCTACTTTCTCCCTGCTTCTCTTCTGCTTGCCAGCGAGAGGAATAGGATTAAGAGGATTGATTCATCTGTGTCGATAATGCGATGAAAGCCATTAAGTGTGTCCTCTGTTCTGATCACTCACCTTTGTTAAGGCTGCTAATCCAGTTTGTTAATACTCAGCCTGCTGCCCTTGCAGTTAGACACCTGCGTCAGATGAATCTAAGATTCAGGTACTGACGTTTTTCATAGTCTGCTTACAACAACCTAGGCCTTTTTCTCTGGTTAATTTACACAAACAACAAGTGCATAATTGACCCCCCCGGGGTAACTCATAAGGACTCAGAGATAAAAGACTGGTTCATCCCATGAATCTATATGTAATGGCTACCTATGTGAAAATCTTAATTAAAAAGTCCTTTTGAAAACAGGGCTGTGTGACGTTCTTGGGCTGAACAGATTCACAAATGTTGTGGTAGACTCAGTAATAATAAATCTGTGAAAGGCTTTCAATCAATTGTTATTGTAACCTCAATAATTAAAAGTCATCATCAGCACGATTGGAATCATTTCTTTAATTTGCCTTTAGAGAATAAATCCTTTTACTATTACTGTAATCTGATTGTAACCCTTATTTGATACTGATATTACATATGGAGGCAGCTATGAACCACTCATTCACCTACAAATAACACAATATCAAACTTACATTAAGCCAGAATCATGCAATAGTCATTTTGTGAAAAGTATTGTACTAATGCATGTTGTTGTTCTTCATTGCATTAGTGTAGTCCAGGCTGGAGTCATTTTTGTTTTAATTGACGGATATTTTTTTTATTTGCTTTAATTAGATAATATGGTTTATGTACGGCAGAAGCAAACTCATGTTTGTGATTGGATGTGTTGTAAAAAAAATAAAAAATAAAGAAAAGGGAACTGAAACCTATAAGCAGTGCAGTGGCTGTGATTTCAGCAACATTTGTGCCAACAGGTTTTTTTTTTATCATGAATGTAAATGTAAATGAGGGATAAAGCAGACATCACCAGTAACAAGTTAGCTATATTTAAAATAGTTTATTGGAAAGAAACAACCAAAAATCATGTACATGACATGGATGTGAAATGACTTCACCACAGTAAAAAATCCTGAATTACTGTAAGTCTTGAGACTGAAAAGGCTCATCATGTGAACACAGCCACACAAAGGATTTGCCATATAGACAGAGCTGGATTAACGATTATGTTCTGAATGTGAATCTAAACTGATAAATTAAAACTTATAACAATTACTCCCATATTACAGCAAAATAAAACTGAGAACAAGCTGTAGAAAGTCAGAGGTTCTCTTTATTCTGTTTTTAATTGGGTATATCAAAAGTGGTTCATCTGTTTTACTGTGTCCCAATACACAGAGAGCATTTTGGCAAAACTATTAGATTGTGTTGATTTAACTAATTCATTCATTAATTGTATTAATCTTGCCCTGGTGCATTTACAGCCAGAGGATTATTGCTCCCTAAGTATTAATGCATAATAGTTAATACATTTACAGTGTGATGTATTTATATTTTCCTTGTGCTCATATGGTCATATTTACTCATATTGTATCTTATATAAAAATTTATTAAAAAAAAGTGAATATGTAAGACACTGCTCAACTTAAAGCCACTAATAATTATTATTCCAGTAAATAATATTATGAATAAAATTAAAACAATGAATAAACAAACAGACATGCAAATAAAACTGTATTATGTCATTAATGAGCCCTTTGCACAGCAGCTATTTTGACATGTTTTAGCAGGAGAATCACAGGTGTCAATGATTACATTACAACAATGGCAGAAATCAACCATTATTTATTTGATTACTTACACCTGTGCTTTCCCCAATATGTCAAAATATCTGCTGTGCAAAGGACCCATTAAAACAATAAAGATTATAATCATCACCATCGGAATTATTAATAAAATATATATTATATTATATATTTATATTATTAATATTATATGTAAATAAATGTAAACAATAAAACAATTAGGTGACGACGCCTGTAGGTGGCAGCAATGCAACCTAGTGGATGCAAACATCCGGGAAACTCTAAAGAAGAAGACAGGGAAGTAGCAGCGGGATAACAGTCGTTAGCTAATGTATTTAGCTCCAGTGTTTACAACATTAGTGGGCTCGTATCCAGGATAAAGGAGGACAAGAGGAACGCTTACGGGAAGTGGCGGGTAGGTGGATGGACAACTGCGACATTTTGCCTTATCACTCTCCATTTACAGGATCCGTATGCGGTTGTTTAACTATAAACTAAAAAAGCTAGCTTACTAACCCAAAAGGGTAGGTCACCAAACTGTTATAAGGGGATGACTGAACTGTTTTTATATGTCTCAAAGTGTCGTAGCAGTGTCACTGCGTTAGTAGCTAACATGGTCGCCTCCCCTGCCTTTATGCTAAATGTCGCTTTGGCTTGGTGGAGTTGAGCCATTTCCCTGTAATAGTCCAGCTATTGTTTAAGAATGTGTAGATAAACCAGTTCAAACTGGGAGGGTAGCACACGGGCCTTTATGGCGCAATTTCTTTAAATGTACTACCTCTATAGTATGTCATTGATGCTATCGTGTATATGCTAAAAGCTACTGTAAAATTAAAAAATGTAAAGAGGATTGAGGAACAGTGTAATGCTGAACTCTGTGTTCACTTCAACAGGGTGAGGTCAAGATTGGTCGACTGGGATTTTTCTGACAGTACAGGCTCTTTTCTAGTCTATTACCACATGATGGCACTAGTGCACAGTGAAATGTTTGCCAAATTAGACTGAATACTTGTTGAGTGGAACACAATTTAAGAAAATGGAATGCCGAAAAGACCGAATCATTCAACACATGCACCGTAACCAATCTTATTACTGATTTCACACATACCTTGACCACCCTGGTTAGTCAGTTGTAGATACTGTAGATACTTTTGTTTTGTGTAGAGATTGGCCAATTTTAATCAGTGATTTAATAGAATCTTCCAATTATAACTTACTAAATCCTCTGATTTACTTTTTTCTGTAGGTTTACACATTTTTGTTTTCAGAGAGTAAATATACAGTATGTGAGTGTGCTAAAACACATTTTTTTATTACCTGTTCCATGTATTAAATATTCATAATAATAATAATAAGAATACTGTTTGTGTTAATGTGTCATGGACAGATTTTGAATTTGGTCATTGTGTTTCAGTGCAGAGATGGATGGAGATGACTGCAGTTTTCCTCCAGATTTATCGGATGATCAGTCACAAAGAGGAAGTGTTGCTTCTTCTGCAACACTTTCCCGAGGTATGACACATCAAATAATTACAAAACTCGCCAATAATAAAACTACCCTTTGTGTTTTCTGTTCTGTACTTTTTAGTGTTAACCAAATAACTTGTAAACATTTAAATGTGATGATGCTTGGCTACTTTTATCATTTGTTATGATATTTATCTTTTGTCAATAAAATACATTTGTGGTTGTTCACACAGCTCAAGATGTACTCGTATACCTGTTTGGAGACAGCGCAGTCCACTTGACCATAGAAGGGCTTGGCAGTGTTAATGTGCAGGAGCTGGGACGCAGTGTTCGTGAGGCTCTTCATATTCCTGAGTCTGTACAGGATACTTTTGCCTTCTGGTTATGTTCTCCACTTCTTGGTGAGGGCCTTCTCCCCCACACTCTACACTCATTAATGCTACAGCTGTTCATCTGGTCAGATTATAAGTATACACTGATTTTATGACTATGTATATGTATATATATATATATATATATATATATATATATATATATATATATATATATATATACAGATGTGTATATATATATACAGTACATATACATATATATGGATGCTTATTTATTATCGTGTCACTATCAAGTATTACATGATATTAATATTAGATATACAGTGGAATGAGAAGTGGTATCCAGTAAAACAAAAAAAAAGCAGCCAATCTATCTGTTTAACAGTTTATCTCCTCCATATTTCTTAGAATTGCAGTTAAAGGTGCGGCATCAACCATACAAACTGTGTCGGCAGTGGCAGGACCTGTTGTATCGCTTCACTGAGGCCTCAGAGGAGGACATTTCACAAGGTAAGAGTTTGGTCACAAATATTGATTTGGTGATATATATCGTCATCCTTCCTCATGCAAAACTATAATTGATACACCAGGGCAAATATTGATATTTTAATTAACAAATGAAGGCGCTCTAAAGTAAAAGTTCCCTGCTAGTTTCTCTTGCCAGGCGTCGCTACTTGATGTCTCCTCACAGTGGCACTGCTCAGATTAATGAGGGAAACTTGAACGAAATTTACTTGGCCAAAGAAGAGGGAGTTTATGGCACAATAATGGCGGGGAAAGCTACGTTAAGAGATGCCCCATCCATTTTCAATACATAGACTTTATATATTTTGTTCTCTATGTTGTAAATAAATAGAGATATCCTGCACTTGTGATGTATTGCTATGTGATTTTCTTGCAACTATTGATTACCACAGAATCATTGTATCACAATTTTATCGGTATCGTGGACCAAGTGGTTTATAGAAAATTAAAGTGAATTACTTGTACCTGAAATTCATCATTACTCTGGGAAGCATCTGGTTCACACATTCAAAATGAATATTAGACATTGTGACAATAGTCAGAAATGTTATATCATGGGTCGTGCTCATCACCTTTTTAAAAAAATTGGGTCCGTACATAAAAAAGTTTGGGAAGCACTCTAATATTATGTAGTATTAATGAAGGAAAACTAAAATAACTGTCACCCACAGTGCACTTTTGGTGAAGTGTAATGTCTGGTGTTATTACCTCATTACTTTGCCAGTCAATGTAGAAGAACCCACTCTCGCACACAGCTGGTGACGCAGCAACCACTTAAAGAAAAGAATAAAAGTCATAAATGCATTGCATAATGATTTAATGCTGTTTTGGAGTAAGTTCTGGTGAAAGCTACCACCCACCGTGCCGGAACTATGAGCCAGAGCAGAGTGGGCTGGAGGGGGCTTAAGTGCGAGATTTGATTGTTAGCCCCCACGTCTGTGTTTCTGGGTCTCCATGTACCCTCACTCCTCCACTCTGAGTGATGAGACCGAATGGTATGAATATATCGGCTAACACTGACGCATCATTTTCTGCTGCTTTTTCCTCAGATGAGCCGTTTCTCCAATACAGACGGAATGTGTTTTATCCTAAATCTAAAGAGCTGCAGGTACTAAATCTTTAATCATAAATGACGGAATTATGAAGACACTTTATTCCATCACTTAATGGTGATTCTAATAAAACTGCTTGCAAAGTTAGAAATAATGAAGATTTTTGGTTATTATCTGAAAGCCATCAGATAGGGGCAAACATGGCTTGTGACCAAAGGGTTGCTGCCTTGAGTGCCTGCCAGGCCAAGGGCTGGGGTACCCCTGTGCAAGGTACCCAATTCCCATTGCTTGTTAATTGGACATGCTTGGCAACATCCAGTGTACCCCTTGTTCCGACCCCGAACCCAGTGAAACAGGAGGGTTGCGTCAGGAAGGGCATTCCGCCAAATCAAATATGTGGATCATCCACTGAGGCAGCCCCCAGAGAGGGAGAAGCTGAAAGAAAAAAATATAATGGAAAGCTATTAGATTGTAGTAGTAGTTTTTTTGTAAATTAGAACTGCCATTCCATCAGCTGTGGAAAGGCTGTTCTCTTATATAACAATTTTAATTAATAGAGCACTAAATATTTAAACGGAATCATACAAGAACCATTTTCAGTATGTTAAGTTGGAAGTCAGATGTTTGGCCTAAACCTGTATTACTTGATTAATTGTTGTCTCTGTGTCACTCCTGGCCAGATCGATGATGAGGTAGTGCTGAAACTTTTGTATGAGGAGGCCAAGAACAACATCCTCACAGGTCGTTACCCCTGTGATCCCGAGCACTGGATGAGTCTCGGAGCCTTGTCTCTTGCTCTGGATGAGGGAACTGGCCTGGACAGCCAACAGTTCACCTCTACTGTAAGGTAAGTTAGAGATGTTGGTGAAAATATTTGTGACCAATCTTTGAATGTGCATGTTTTTTGTACTTTTACAATAAAAAAATACTTTACGAACTTGACTTTTAGATTTGATTTAAGTGCAATAAGCCTGAGGTAACTCAATATCTACCTCAGATATGATGCAACACCATTTGGATTTTGCAGTTAAGTTGCCTTCTCTGTTTCGTTCAGGCTGTGTATTAGGGTTAGATAGATAGACAAACGTGGATGCAGCGTTAACTAGGGCTGCAAGATGTATTGTCTCAGTCTCACTCACTCTCTGAGCAGTCAGCTCACAGCCAGCCCCCCCCCCCCCTGTGCACATGCTGTCCCTCACACACTACACCAAAGATGGGCGATAAACAAGAGGGAGAGTCTACGGAAATGGCACAATCTTTTTCTTTGCCGTTTTCAAAAAGTTCCACATAAACACGGCATCGTTTCAGGAAATATGTCCGTCCATACGGAACCCCCGAAACGACTCAAAACGCTGTAGTACATATGACACCACTGTAAATCTGTTTAAAGAAGACATTACAGATATAATAACAGAAACAGAGACAATGAATCAAGCAAGAGGAAAGAAATACACACTTTAAAAAGCATTGTAACGTTCTGAAGTTCCCATCCAAGAGGTAAACCATTTAATTTCTGCTTATGAAACCAGAACATATTGATTTTCTGCTTTTCATGCAAAAGTGGGTGGCTGTGGCTTAGTAGGATCAGAGGATCGGTGTTCGACCCCCAGCTCCACCAATCTATAATGCCAAAGCGTGGGCAAGACAAAGTAATGACACCCGAAAACATTTGTAAGGGTCGGTTGGTTGATTTCACATTTTCAAGTACTTCAGCACAACAATTGATGAACATCCAGGGTCAACTGTCTTTTCTGATTTGTTGGTAATGATCATATTGTGTGGTTGCAGTAATTTGCAGTTGCTTGCTGTGCCAGGTGCATGAATGTAGATTTTGACATATTTGATTGTGAATAGGGGGCTGATAATTACACAGCAGACACTTGACGAGGCCCACTGTGTAATTAGTGACGTCACTGTTCTTATTTTAGATACTTGTGACATACATTAATGGCTGCTCACAGTCAGTGGTAACCGATAACTGAATAGATATTTTTTATACTTTATTTTTCAGGATAGAAAAAAAACATGGAGCACTGTGAAACAGAGTGTTGGTCACCAATGTAATCCTACAAAATATTAATTATGATTATTGATGAGAAGCAGTCGCTTGTGTTTCACTATTTGTGTTTTATCAATTATTGCATTTATAAAAACAAATTTTTCTACTCCAGTTACTACTTAATTTATGGTGCATTTATTATTACACGGTAGCAGAGGCTGCAAGCATTTAGAAAGTGGACTTCATGTGTGTTTGTAGAGGTGACAGAATTAATGAATTTATACTAGAATAATTTTATACTATATGACTTTAAGTATATACACATAAAAGAACAATAAACGGTAAACAGTAATAGTGTTATGATAAATGACGTTGAAAAAGTGACAGTGATATTTAAAGTGCAGTGTAACAGCGCTGATGATCGATCAAAGTGGCAGTGTGCAGTGGAGACAATTACGCACTGTAAATTGCCTAGTTGGCCTGGTTGAGGAGCCTTATGCTGTGGGCATAAAAGCTCCTCCTCAGTCTCTCAGTTTGTGTTTTCAGGCTGCAGAACCGCTGAGTTCCGCTACGTTTGAGCCTGAGTTCAGCATCTTGAACAGGCTTTTGCTGGGGTGGGAAGTGTCCTTGATAATCTTGGTGGCTCTGCCCCGGCAGCATCTGGTGTAAGTGTCCTGCAGAGAGGGCAGATCTGAGCCAATACAGCGCTCGGCTGCTTTCACTACTCTCTGCATGGCCTTACGATCCTGGGCTGTGCAGTTGTCAAACCAGGAACAGATGTTAGATGTTAGATGTCAGAATGCTTTGACAGCTGCTGTATAGAAAGTTTTTAGGATCTTGGTGGAGACCCTGAACCTCCTCAGCTGTCTCAGGTGGTATAGTCTTGGTCTCGTCTTTTTGACCTGGGTGTGAGTGTGGATGGACCAGGTGAGCTCATCAGAGAGATGAACTACAAGGTACTTGATGTTATGTACCAGATCACCTGTAGCTCTCACTCCAGATCCCGCAGAAGTTCTGAATTTACTAGAGTCTTTGAATGCATCTCATTAGCTGCTCCTGTTAGTTCAACATGCTGTAAACCCTGCACTTACTTCCACTAGCTCTCGTGCACTTCAGACTACAAACACTGTGTATACAAATACAACAATAATCTCCTATGGTCTGATGCATACACAAATCCATTTGTCCCAACATTGCAGGTATTTGTCAGTCTGCAGTTTTAGTGAACATGTATTTCTCTCCATAGTTTGTACATCAGTCACAATCTTGAGCTGGTCAGTTCTGACTGAAACATCTTCATGTTAGAGTTTTCTTACTCACCGTCTTGTTGTCTTTAATAAGTCTTTGTCCCATGCTCATCTGCAATATTGCCCAAGTAAACTGTAGAGACGGAGTAGTCAGTCCCATCTCCAAAGATGTTCTGTATTACTTGTCTATTACCTTTGAGGATGTCTCTTGCTGTTTGCTATTGGAGTAAGTATTGGAATAACATCTTTGTTTGTGTCTGTGGTTTTTATCTCTCAAAATCACTTTTCTGGTATAATGTGGTCTGAAATCGCAGCTTCCATAAAGCTGACCTGGCTGCTGGTATGAATATAAAAAGCGCATACTGGGATAATGAAAACCCAACATTCATTAAAATCAAGGGATTGTACACTTATAGTGTACAATGTAATAATTGTTTTATCTTCAATTTATTCTTAATTACAGTCATTTCATCCAAATTTAACACACTGGGGCCTTAAACACATTACATTGAACATTTTAATCTAGTAATCTAGGGTTTAGATGATTAATCAGTTATTAAAATAATTGGTTTGAGATTTTGAGTTTCTTTCATGTTAATATTTTTGGGTTTCTTTGCTTTTCTATAACAAAGAAAGCAAAATAATAAAGCGTTTGGAGAAACCATTTTTACAATTTTCTGACATTTATAAATTCAGTTTTACATGACAATATTAATAGAGGAAATAATTGATTGTTACAACCCAAAAATAAGCATCGAAGAAGGAAACAAAAGAGTTTGTGCTAGAGTGAAGAAAACTGGAATGCATTGGAATGCAAATGCACACACTCACACAATAGTCTAGTACATTGACACATCCGTTTGTGTTAGTCATGAAGAGAGAGCAACAAAAGCAAAAGACGACATGAAAACAGGAGGACAATTTAAGCTTATTTATTAAATATTGTTATTTTTTAAATTGAATATAATACAGATAAGATGGGCTAAATGTATAAAGAAAATCTCTCTTTTCTGCTTTCCACAGAGAGAAGAAGCTGTCCTCATATTTGCCTGCACATGTTGTCATGGGGAGTGGAGGTTTACTCTCCACTCTGAGAGGGAAGTCGAGTCGTCATGCAGGGCTGGAGCAGAACCTGTTGGCGGAGTACAGAAAGATCAGCACATCTGCTGGAAGCCCTGCTGAGCCCACACAACTCCTACACCAGTACCTCAACACATGTCACTCTCTGCCTTATTATGGGTACGGATTTGTGTAATGAGGCATTTATGCTTCATTTACAAAAGCAAATGAGTGCAAAAATATGAAAGTTCCCTGTTCAGACCTGGTATTAACTCCAGTCCTCTGTGAGACAAATTCATGCAAACAGCCTTAAGTAGGACATCTGGCATTAAATATTAAATTGCATCCTGGCTGTGTCTCCTGTAACCACAGTTCTGGCTTGCCTTGCTCTCTATTTAAATACACAGTGATGTCGTGACTTTGCAGGAAAAAAATTTTTTAAGTCCGACTATAGATGTGTGTGTGTGTGTTTTGTTATTCGTATTATCATTTATAATGTGAATATTCTCATTTCTTTGCTCCATATAACAAAGAAATAATTAAAATTGAGTAATTTTAGTTTGTGGGCAAAACAAGACTTTTGAGAACATTGTCGTTGCCAGGTTTGTGAAACACTGATCATCATTTTCTGACATTTTAGATTTCAAATAATTACTCAATTTAATCGAGAAAATAATCCACAAATTAATCAATTATGAAAATAATCGTGCTGCTGTAACATGAAATAGAAATTTAGCTTATTCTCCCCATCATCAGATTGGTCAGATGGATGTCAATATTGGGTCTGAACGACAACTTTACCTTATCTTTAATTATCAGCCCTTCATTCCCATCATGTTTGTTTCATTCTCCACAAACAGGTGTGGTTTCTTCATTGGTGAGATTGACAAACCAGTGCAGGGGATCCTCCAAAGGGGAAAGCGCAAATCTGTCAATGTTGGGATTTGCCTAGAGGGAGTTTATGTGATGGATGTCAAAGAAAAGGTGAGCCCTGGAGTTTCTGGGGTTGACAGCTCTGTAAAACAGCAGTCTGCATAGTTGGGTAATATCTGCAATGCCTCTTGAACTTGTGCTGATTTGTCATTGGACACACTTTTTTTGCAGCACGTACTGCTCGGCCTGCGTTTCAGTGAGCTCTCTTGGGACCACAGTTATCCTGAAGAGGAGGGCGACTCGCACATTCTGTGGCTGGAGTTTGATGGCGAGGAAGATGGTACTCCAGTCAACAAGTTGCTTAAGATTTACTCAAAACAAGTAAGAAAGTGATTTGTATATGATGTATATTTACATACATTTACGCACCTAGGTTTTATTTTAGACAACTTGTGTTCTATTTGCTTTTTTTTCTTTTGGGTTGCACCTGACTGACACGTCCACCTTTTTTCTGCTGTAATTTGAACATCAGTTTAAGATCAGAGGCAGACAGATGCAGCCTGTTTATGCGTGTCTCACACTTCTGCAAGCAGAGACTATATGCAGCCATCTCTAGAGAACACCCTCCGTCTGATGTTTTTCACAGCTATAAGGGCAAGTGCAGCCACTGTTATTATTTTCTTCTGAGAGGAGCATCACGCTTGATATTGGTTTGAAAACTTGGAAAAAAATAATCTTCTCCACTTATGTCAACCTGGCTCAGTAATGGTAGGGTTGAAAAAATACTGTCAGAGCCAACAGACGGTGAAGTGGTGTTATTTAACAGGTAAAAAAGGCCATAAATAATCATACCAGGTCCTAATCCAAGGCTGGTATGTGACCTTTCATCACTAATGGACCATCAAAAAGCACAGCTGTTTATTACCTCTCCCTCTAAGGATCCAATCCACCCCAAATAGTTTATTTAACACATTTAAAACAACACAGTTGACCAAAGTGTACTGTACAGTAATGATGCAAAACATTTAAAAACACAAAAGAGCACACCACACATTCAAAGAGTAAAACCAAACATAAGACACACAGAGAACGAGGAGAACGGATGTGTTTTTAAAACAGATATAAAAACAGGAACAGACTTGTTGATTTGTCTCCCCCCCCCCTCCCCCCCAGGCAGAGCTCATGAGCGGCTTCATTGAGTTCTGTGTTGAGCTGAAGTCCACGTCTGAGGGAGGAGCTGCGGCTGAAATGGACGGTGAGACGAGTCCGTCGCAGCAGGCCGCCGGACAAGATGGTGGTAGAAAGAATGGGCGTGGAAGGAGACGTGGGATGCTGCACAGGCAAAACAGTGTTGTGTGCAGCCGGGTCCATTCACTGAACACCATCAGCTATGTGGACAACGGTGAGTCTAATAGCTGGATTCAGTAGCTGTTGTCAACCTACAACATAATCTCCCTCGATCATAATTTCCCTGTGATCAGTTCAGTTGAAGACACTATTTATTTTTAACATTTGTCCATGCTTGTCTTTCAGGGAAAGAAATCAAACGCTTGAAACCGAAAAGAGCTGCATCCTTCTTCACCCGACAGGTGTCTGCAGCGCCTACGTACTCGGCCGTGCAAGTGACAGAGAGTCTGGAGCAGGGTTAAGCTCACTCTTCTGCCCCGTTCCTCTCTTTAAGACCAAACGTGAACATTTTACACTGAGATTTAAACAAAAGACTTGACACACGCTTGACACATTTAACTGATAATATATGAACATGCAGAGGACCAAGTGAGGGATCGAAGTGTGTTCGAGACAATATTTATCTTTTGAAGTTTTGTATATTAGGAGAGTACGGCAATGTGAAAAGCAAAATGATCTGTTAACAGCTATGCTTCCAATTTCAAACTAATGTGGCAATTTATTAGATGGCCTTACTTAAAGAAAACATCCTCTGAGCGCCGTTTGATTGACCTGCTTCCTTCATAAGTCTGAGACAAGCTTTAGAGAACTCCTCAGATGATGACTGTATGATATCTCGTGACCTTTTCACACCTTTCCGCAGTACTTTTTACCAATATGACACAACAATGTTAACATCAAATGAGTTGAACCATTACATTACCTCTTTTTATTCAAATATACAATTTACCCTTATATCATTTAACATCCTCATCAGAACTCACACTGTCATCATGACAGACACTTTCAGGGTATGATCTAAAGGGCGTGTTCCCACTATTCTGCTTTTCTTAACTGCCAGTGCCTTGTTCTCACGAATGGGTGAAACCACTTTTTAAAAACTGCTGGTGGAAACGTTAAGCGCTTGGTGTTACCGATCATAAACAGTCCGTATGGGTGCACATTGGCTGTGTTGTGGAAGTTTCTTGTAAGTACATGTATTTCAGATTTGCTGATATTTGCAACTTATTGAGAGAAAGAAACATGCAGGTGGTTGGTATTAGAATGAATTTCCATTAGTCAAAAAAGAGTAATGCGATTTTTGGTCCAGATGTGGCTTTTAATGGGATAAAATAGGTGTTTTTATATCAAGCTACTCGGAATTGGTCTGATACTGGCCAATATACTTAAATGTAAAATATCCTAACATTGAAAATAAAAGTTAAATCTGATACAATCTGTAAATTCTAAATACATAAATGCTTCACCAAAAACAGGCAACATGCTTTAAAGAGAGATATATGCCACTGTCGTTGTGTGACAAGGATCTGAGTGAGAGTTGCTACTGTTGGCCACGCAGTTGAAGCAATTGCATCAGTAAAAATGTCATACTTGTGCAACCTCTGACATGAGAGAAGCTACATTTAAAGACTCCTTCCTGAAAACTAAACAATAACTTTCAACTTGGTTGTTAAAGTCTGTGTGAACACCAAAGCAAGCCTGTCTTACGTGCTGAAACATGGTTTACTAACTACCTTAACTTGCCAGAGTCAGATTCCCTCCAGGTGTATCTGTGAACTTAACCCCAATCCTGTTTCAGGTAGTTTATCTGCCTCTGACGTCCATTCAACAAACACGGTCACCTCACTAACTGGCCATAACAGATGCTATACATTGCAGATATGGTGGATCATTTACTCTTCCTGATTCTCCTGAGCATGAAAAGCAGAATGTTCACACATTTCAATCAGCTACTGTTTGTACCTTAAGTGCAGCACTACAATATATAGTTGCTCTGTACACACTATGCATGTCACATTATAGAATAGGCATTCCGACTTACTACACATCATGTGATCCTGCACTATTAATACTAATACACTGTTTTTAAATCTTTTACATCTGCAGATGGTTTTGTATTGTTTGTTAGCTTTTATGAAAGACTATTTTTACTTTCCTTTTCATATACTTGTGAGTGTTTGTATGCTAGAATGAAGAAATAGGTCATTTAAAGCATTGTCTTTCTTCGAGCAGTCACTTTGCAGAAACATAAAGTGCCTTTTTGTTTATACTAGTTTTGGTGCTTGGAAACCAGGAATTCTGGTATTTGTATTTCCCATTCTTAGGACTAGACATTGCATTTCACCTCTCCTTGCTGAGATGAGTATACTGGTAAAGTGGATATGTACACTGGGCTGCTGTTGAACAGTGAATGGTGGATTCTTCATCAACATATAACTTAAATATTTTTTAAATAAACATGCAAAGGGGTCCTGTTTCTCAGAAAATGTGAGTTGGAATGTGTTTACTCGTCCACTACCTATACCTGAAGTGTACTGAATCCATATTTATTTTAATCCAGACTTACGTGTGTGATTTTATTCAGCATTGATATTTTACCACATGTCCTGTTCAGATGAACAGACCTGCAGTATTATTTGAACTGGATACATTTAATCAAGGCTTGGATCAATGTTTTTGAGTTTTAGCAAAGTAATTGTTAATGACATAATGTGGAGGGATGTAATCTACAGTATATAACATTGGTAATTCATTTTTAATAAAAATGAATCAAACTACTTTCAGTTTATTTGCTGTAATCTCATTTCACCTATACAGTGTGTAACATGAATAATATAACAGTATTCTCCATGATTGCAATATAGATTTTTGCCAATTTTTGAGTCTCTGACCAATAAATGTATGCTCTCTGAAGAAGATGCCTGAGGCTCTTTAGCTTTGGTTCTGTCTATTTTTTTTCTTCCTATGTTCAAATGTCTCCTACTGTTGAACCACATGAACAGCTTGTTTATAAAACAGTATTTCAAATTAACATTACATGTTAGATTTTTTGTAATATCTGGGGGGAAGGCAAAAATACTATGTTGGTTACGTAATCGACTGGCGACTCTATTGACTGCGCACGCTCTTTGATGACGTAACACTGGCTAGGCTACATACACCCGGAAACGGGAAGGAATTCAAGTCAATCAAGCCTTTGCTTTTGGAAAGAAATATGACGGGTTTTCTCTACTAGTTATGAAAAGCTCTGTTAATATAAGTAGACAGCTAAGCTACACTGTTATCAGTCAGTTTTGAGTAAGACGTCACAGTGTTTAGGCAGCTGTTGATAGTGTGCTTCTGCCAGCTGGACGCCTGTCTTCTGTGTATCGTCGTTTTCTTAGCTTACCGATGGAGTCAAATATGGACGATGAGGTGGTGTCAGGCGATGGTGGCCCGGGCAGGAGGCGGAGGGTGCACGGCTTACTGAAAATGTACTACGGGCTGAACGAGGAAGGAAAGGACTCCCAGGAGCCGGAGTCTCTGGATCCCTGCGACATTAACGGGCCTCATTTTGATCCCGAGCACTATCTCAACAAGGTGAGAGAGCTTTCATGACCCATGTCTGTGTACTGTTGTTCTCACTGTGAGTATGATGCTGCTAATGTTACTGTATATGAGAAGAATTTGGATGTTTTCTGCAAGAATCCCACACACTCTGTCCACATACACCCAACAACTTGAATGACATTATTGTGATAAGATAGCTAGGGGATGATATTGAAATTAACCAATGAAAGAAAATGAATGGGACAACTGGATTGCTTTATTGATAGATGAATAGTGTTTATAGTGGCACATATCAAAAACAGTGTACACCGATACAGTATAGTCTATCTGTGATGGGCGTAACATTACTTTTCTTACATGTTACTCAGTGCTTTTTCTAAAAATGGTAAGTATGTATGACAGACACATTCACCTGACACATACAACAGTGAGTAAAGATCATTAATAACGGAAATGACTTTACAATATAAATAAGGGGACACATTCACAAATAGAAATGCAGTTAAGAAAGGTCTAGAAAGGGAATACGGACATAGATGTTTCCAAAAGGAGCAGAAAACCTATGAATAGTATGAATATATTTCAGTTTTCCTTATTAAACAATGCATGCCTGAAATGAAGCAGAGTTTACATATTATGAAGGAATCACCTAAAATGTGTGTGAAATGTAAATGTAGTTTAATTTACACTGTCTGATCATTTGATGTTGCTTGGAACCTGATACATACATTTAGTTCCACATCTCCTCTTTTTTAAATGTGACTCATCTTCTGTTAAAACGCAGCTAAGAAGAGAGTGCTCTCTGGCAGAGCTGATGGACCAGGAGACCCTCATGGTGAAGCAGATTCGCTCTTTGGACAGTGATATGCAGACGCTGGTGTATGAAAACTACAACAAGTTCATCTCAGCCACAGGTGAGAGAACGCCTCACCTACTGTCCAAGTTATATTATAGAGTGGGCATTTGGTTAACCCAGCAATCATTTCATGATTCCAGACACCATAAGGAAGATGAAGAATGACTTCAAAAAGATGGAGGATGAAATGGACTGCCTGTCCGCTAACATGGCAGCAATCACAGAGTTTAGTGCTTCTATTAGTGGTACTCTTCAAGATCAGCACGCACAGATCACAAAACTCTCAGGTGAGACCTGTAATCGTTTTGAAGTCAAACATGGCGAGGGGGGGGCTTCATGATCCTTTCTTCTCATTGCATTGTATCGTCCTACCTTCACTCCAGGTGTTCACACTCTGTTGAGAAAGCTGCAGTTTTTGTTTGAACTGCCTGCGAGGTTGAATAAGTGTCTGGAGCTGCAGGCCTACGCTCAGGCAGTGAGTTCCCACCGCCGTGCCCGCTGTGTGCTGCAGCAGTACAGCCACCTGCCCTCTTTCAAAGGAATACAGGACGACTGTCATGCCATCATGGACAAGCTGGCACAGGAGCTTCGACAGAAGTTCAGGTGGGAAGTTTTGCATCTACAGTTAGGTCGATGTATATTTCGACAAAGACACTCATTTTGTCATATTGCCTCTGTACACCACCACAATGAATTGGAAATGAAACAATCAAGATGTCATTGAAATGTGCACGTTTAATTTGAGGGATTGAAAAAAATAATTGCATTGACCATTGAGGACCTATAAGCATCTTTATATGAGCCTACTTTTTCATTGTTAGCTTTAATTTCAAAATGTGAAATGCTCTCTCGCTGGTTGTCCGTTCAAGCTGCTGTAGAAACATGGCGATGCAAGATGGTGGGTTTCATTTACAAGCTCAAGCTGTTATTTATTATTCTGCCTTACCGTGTGCAGTAATGCTACACTTGCTTTTTCAAAGTACTTTTTACACTATTTACTTCTTTTTTGTCTTTCTTTTCCTTAATTTCTATGTTCTCTTTACATCAACTCTTTGTGCCCTTTTGTGTTGCGCTCGTAGGGATGGTGGAACGAGTGCTAAAGATTTATCACAGTGTGTGGAGCTGCTGTTACAGCTGGATGAGCCAGCGGAGGAGCTCTGTGATAAATTCCTGAGCCATGCACGATCTCGACTCGAGTCGGACCTTCAGGGCCTGGAAGCAGAGATAAGACCGTACCCTGTCTCAGCAGTGAAAGATGCTCCTGCACACAGGTTGTCAACGACTGCAGGTGCTACATCTCCGACTCATAACTCACCTAGAACAAGTGCTCTACCCTCTCCCTCCTCAAACACTGACATCTTGGAATTCATCGACAGAGGCTGCAATGAATTTGTCAGCAGCTTATGTTTAGTAATTACATCCTATCAGGAGCTTTTTATTAACCATGCTCAGACAGGAGAGCTGGCATCCAAAAATATCCCACAGATGGCAAATGGCAAACTGCACGCCTTTGTGGACGACCTGGCAGCTCGGTATTTCTCACTCGTGGAGCGGAGGATACAAGAGGAGAAAGGGGTCGGAGATAACTCCCTCTTGGTCCGCGCACTCGACCGCTTCCACCGCCGACTTCAGGCTGTCGCCAAACTGCTGCCAGGCTCTGCCGTGCCACACAAAGGGACGGAGATTGTGGTACGTGCGGCAACGGAGCGAGTGAAGCAGTACCTCTCTGCCCTGCAGAGCTTCTACATGGACAGTTTGACAGACGTGAGGCAGGCTCTGGCGACACCGCGCCTCTCTGTGGCTGGTGCTTCAGGGACTGGAGGCGGATTACTTCATGGGGGGCTGGCCTCTGGTAGAGATGCGCCAAACAGCCTGCCAGAGCTGCTCTCGTCCCTGTCGGCCTTGATTCTCAACCAGATCAAGTCCGTGCTGGCATCGGTACATCTCTTCACGGCAAAGGACATTACTTTCTCCAACAAACCTTACTTCAAGGTGAATCATTTTGCAGATAAATTAACATATTGCACTCTTGTGGTAGCTGATGATTAACTTTTGTAATAGGGATGAATTCATGGTTTAAAGGGTTCCGTTCAGCGTAACAACAAGCTTCTCTTTTGTTTCCTTCCTGTCCTTGCAGGGAGAATTCTGTAGTCAGGGTGTACGTGAGAGCCTGGTGGTGAACTTCATCAAGTTTGTGTGTCAGTCTTCTCGCCAGTTCTGTGAGAGCGCGGGAGACAAAGGCGGCTCGACTCCTCCAGCCCTCCTGTTACTGCTGTCTCGCCTCTGCTTGGACTATGAAACCTCGACTATCTCCTACATACTCACTCTCACAGATGAACAGTTCCTTGTGCAGGTGAATGACTTGTCGCCTTGTATTGTAAAAGATGCATGTTTTTTTTTTTTTTTTTTTACAACGTATTCTTAGATTCTCATTTTATACTTTCTCAGCACCACAGTCCTGTAACACCGGTCACAACTCTATGTGCTGAAGCCAGGGAGGCGGCACAGAAACTTCTGAATCATTATGTCAAGGTAAGAATTCACAGCATAAGTCACTGAGTTACTTATCTTATTATAGGAAAATATAGATATAAGTGCATTTTTTTTTTAATTTTAAGTTTTCATCAGGTCTGACAAATTTGAATGATTGGTCGTCTTTGTTCGTTGGTCCTGTGATGCACTAGTGACCTGTCCAGGGTGCAGTCTGCCTTTTGCCCTATGTCAGCTGGGATTGGCGTCGGTTCCCCATGACCCTCATGTGGGGGAGAAAGTGGTAGAAAATAAGTGTACATAAGAGACATTTTGTGATATCTGTAGCCTGTTACACATCCCATAGAGAGCATTAAATGACCAGCTTTTCCCCCACATGTCAAAAAGGGAAGATTTACCCTAAAACTGCAATATAATAATTTGTCTATTTTTGTAGAGCACGTTGAGCATGTCGGATCAGCTTGGAGCCATGCAGCACGCTTCCTTCCTCTCTTGTAAACGTCATATGTTGTTTGTGCAGGTTCAGGGTCTGATTATCTCCCAGATGCTGAGAAAGAGTGTGGAAACACGAGACTGGGTTAACACCATCGAGCCTCGAAATGTCCGCGCTGTGATGAAGAGGGTCGTCGAGGACACCACCTCGATTGATGTGCAGGTAAAACTTTGCATAATCACAACACGTCTTCCGGTCCAGTCACTGCCTGTTTAGTGAACATTGCGTGTTCTTCTGTAGGTCGGGCTTTTGTATGAAGAAGGTGTGAGGAAAGCACACAGCAGTGACTCCAGCAAAAGGACATTCTCTGTCTATAGCAGCTCTAGGCAGCAAGCACGCTATGCTGCCAGCTACACCCCAAGGTATATAAAACACATGACTCCCACAGATGTCTTTGTCCTAATATGTGTTCAATTTAATAATTCTGCTGTTAAATTGTGTATGCAAAGCGTACAAGCAGACACATGTGGCCAATCTGTATTACCGTGGTTTAGCTGATAAGTCGATTTTAGTGATTTGACCTTTGTCTGCCTGCAGTGCTCCCATGGATACAAATCTACTTAGCAATATTCACAAGCTGTTTTCTGAGAGGATCGACATTTTCAGTTCAGTGGAGTTCAACAAGGTGAGTGCAGATCTGTCTTATGCTGCTGTGTCTTCATTTATCTCATTAAATCTCGGCTCTCCGTTGTCCCAGGTGTCTGTGATGACAGGAATCATAAAAATCAGTTTAAAGACATTCCTGGAGTGTGTCCGCCTGCGCACCTTTGGTCGCTATGGTCTTCAGCAGATCCAGGTGGACTGCCACTACCTGCAGATGTACCTGTGGCGCTTTGTCTCTGATGAGAACCTGGTACACTTCCTGCTGGACGAGATTGTAGGCAGCTCCGCTCACCGCTGTCTGGATCCTGCTCCCATGGAGCAGAGTGTAATCGAAGTAATCTGTGAACGCGGTTAAAAGTCAAGAAAAAACATTTCAAACGGTTAAAGCTTAACTCTGAAATTCATGCCATCACACTAACATGTTATTTATTGAAATTCCCTTAACATCTAAATAGCCACAAATAAATAAAGATGTCTTGGATGAGCTTTCTTGTCGAATGTCAAAGGCAAAACACACAGAACATACATTGTGAGGACCACTTTGTTGATACAGACTACATCATGTCTTAATCTGTGTGAAAACACTAATCAGCATCATGAACTGGACAGGTAGGCAGGTTGGTTTGTGTCAGGTAGTTAATTCAGTCTGTTCTGTCCAAACCAAATGATTGTGCATGTGTATTAGAGTATTGTGAGGGTTACATACACTAGATTTTAGACAACTTTATTAATGGCTATCAGGGCATTTCAACAAAATGACTATAGTGAGTTATGTTGATCAGATTAACTGAAATTGGAATCGGTTAACCAAGTGTAAATCATATGGTAAATGTGTAGCTGTGCACTCATGCTCTTAAACTGTACAATAATCATGTCACAAATCCAGAAAACCTCAGTTATTACAGGCTTCAATAAAATGTGATGGAACTGTGTGTATCTTTATGATACTCTCTTATTTATGAGGTGTGTAGGTTGTCATTTGCAAATCATACAATATTATAGGTTATGTACTATAAGCTACTGAAAGAAATACTGTCCATGTTTAATATAAAAACAATATGAATTGTTGAAGAGAAAAGTCTGTAATCTCATGTATGAATTAATCATCTGTAGCATCTTTTGTTGAGTAACCTGCAGTGTGAATGTAATCTGATTATACTGTTTGTCTGAGAACTAAAATACATCCAGCAGCTTTATCCAGATTCTACTTTTGGTGTGTGTCTTATGCAAATCAACATGTTTAGGATTTGTTTAAAATAATAAAACAAAAAAAGGTCTATGTATGTGATATTCAAGTATTTTGTTATTCCTTTGCTCAAAAGAAGGCTTATGTTAAAAACACAGTAATAACATTGCAAGTACGTGTAAATGTGAGAGAATTCAAGTGTTCTCAACCTCTTCTTGCACTTCCGCAATGAGGAACACAGCAGACTGTCGCCACCTGAGGAGCTCATCTGATTGGCTAAACTCGCTTAGCCCCACCCTCTTCTGATGGTCTTAGTGATATTTGATTGGCTAAAATACGGTTTCCTGCTCCTGAACGTGCGTGTCGGGGCGTGTCCAGCTGCAGGTTGATGGATACGTCGATGCTCCAGACTTAAATTAAAATCCGCTGTGTCCCCCGCAGCTTCTCCCCTAACGCCGGTAAGACTCTATATTTACTCTGTTACACTTTAAACAGCATTGAACTCTTTATATGCGCCGTCATCTTCCGTAAAAGCTTTGTTTTTTCCCGTGTTGACACGTCGCAGGTAAAGGTGAAGGTCCCTACATGAACAGCTGAACTTTGTCTCTCTGTGTTTTGACAGAAGTCGCAGTTATATGATACTAGAATTCACACATTACCGCCATTTTAGACATATTCGTTTCCTAATTGCTATTAAAATACAGGTATACGTGCATTAAATGATGAATTTAAGGATACGTATCGTTTTAACGGAGCTGGTTGAATAGAACTATTTTTAAAGTTTTTTTTTTTTAATATACAGTACTGAGTATTGAACTTATTTGTAAGGATACATTAACCTTATCTATAATAATGTATTACATTATAAGATATCATAACCATTTTACAGTGTAAAAAGCATGGGTCACTGTTGACTGTTATGCATATTACCTACTGGCATTTGTCCACGATTAATCAATTATTAATCGAGTACTATAACTAAATTAAGAAGTATTTGGTTATTGATAACTGAATTTGTAATTTGTTTGGTTTCTGAACTAAATAAAATAAACTGTTGGAATCACTGACCAACTACTTTATTAACTGAGAAAATAATGGATCGATTTTGAAGAAAATGAATTACTTCTTACTGTTTTTTTTTTTTTTTCTTACAGGAGTCCAATCATGAGGTCCAACATTCAAGACTCCAAACACCGATCCTCACACACCACAGAGCAAGAATTTGGGGGAACCCTAGGTGAGTTACAGCTATGCATGGGGCCAATATAAAAATATAATGTAACTATTTATCCTGACCAGCTGATGTCCTACTGACTCTGTGGTGTGAATAAGAGCTATATTGCAGCATTTTCTGATACCTCAGATAATCAATAATCAGTAATCAGATCAAGACTTGCAGTATTCCAATCTTTATGTGACGTACTCAGCAGTTTGTGTGAGTCATAAACAGCCTCTGCTCTTTATCATGGGAACAAAATGGCATATTGCTTCAGCAGCTCATGAAAAGAATCAAAATGTCATATTCAGATGAGGGGATGAACAATATTTGGATTATTTGTGTCCATGTAAACTTAGTCCTCCTGCTAAACTACTGTCAATTTACTCTTTGTCACATGTGTCCCAGGTGCCATATGTATCCCCATCTTTCTTCCGTTGACTGTGCTGTTACTGATAACTCTGTGCCAGTCCCCCGATGCCTCTGTCCTCCAGTGGCCCCCTCTTCTTCCCTCCAGTGAGCGGCTGTGGGACCCTCTGGCCCCCATGCTTGTGCTGGGATGGATGGCTCTGCATGCTGTCCTCTATTTGTTGCCATTCGGAAAGGTATGACACACTCGTACACAGCCTGGACAAGAGGTTCATCTTACATTAAAACTAGCTGTGGCTTTGATTGTTTGATTAATTGAAAGATCAAAAAAGGGTTTTGAAGTCATGCTATAGGGTAGTAGCAATTAATAAAAATAATGTCTAAGTTTGTATTTATGAAATTGTTATGTTATTGTAATGTTTAAGTGAATTAGTTGAAGCAATTATTATTTGTTGTTTTTTTTATTAAGTGCTAAACATGTTAGTAAATGGGAGCGTTTGGTAGTTTCCATCTCTGCAGTGGTAACAGTTTCATTTCTACCTTGCAGACTTTTCAAGCGTTGCCCTCTAACATCACAGTCCATCCTTAAAATGTCCTTTGTTTTAAACCCAAGACAGTTTAACTTTTGCTGAGCAGTGTTTCTGCAAAATATTATAATTTGCGTTTAATTCTGTTATAACTTTTTGCAGGTGTCTGAAGGACTGGTGCTGAGGGATGGAACTCGCCTCAAGTATCCCATCAATGGTACATTTGAGTTTGCAGAGTCGACAATAGGCTTTAATAGTATTGACCACTAAAAAGATGAGTCAAAGGAAAAAACCATAATACTTAATTATTATTACACCTATGTTTAAGGTCCAGTGTGTAAGAAATCTACTGCTGAGACTACAGATTGTAACAAAAGGAGGACTCTTCCCTTGCCTTTCCCACACATGTCAAGGAACTATGGTCGCCTCCGCTTACCAGAATAGATTCTGTTCTTCTTTGTTTTTGTAGAAAGCTTCAGCTTCAAAATGCAAAAGCAGGCTTTGGCGGGTTTGTCCGTTTGGGCTGCAGAAGAAATATTCCATCACCAGATGGCGGCCATGCGTAAACACATATACAAGACTCTTTCTAAAGCCAAAATACAAAAGTCACAACGGAAGTCAGCAGTTGTGGGGGTTTGTTACAGTACGTCCTGGTTTCCGGGGCAGTGCAGCTTGTTCGGTGTGCAGCTTTACTATTATGAAGCAGAGGAACTTGCTGAATGGGTTTGGGTAAGGCTTGAAGTGGGCTGGTACTGTGCGGTACATAATACCGGCACTTCTTAATTTTAATATTTTGAGTACACAGTAAAAGTACCTTATACTATTTATGCATGAAGTACTTTGTCTAATAAAATTGAAAGCATTAACTATTTCAAATAAAATCTGAAATAAAAATTTCAATTCTATTCAATACCATAAAATAAGACAAGATATTCCTTTATTTGTCCCATATGGGGAAACTTGCAGTGTAACATCAAGCAAAAATTATAACAGGGTAGAAGAAAAATAGAAATAGGTTAAGGAAATATGAGTATTAAATATATGCAAAGAAATTTGCTAGACGAACACTACAAAAACAGATGAACGACTATAGCTCCACTGACGGATAATTTAAAAAAAATTCTATTCAGCACATGTTCAGCACGTGTTCACTTTTGATAAGACTTTATTTTGAAAAACGTACTAGTTAGAGGGAGTATTTTTGAATTTCTGCCAATAAATCCCTCTAAATGTTCCACACTGGACTATTAAATACTTAGATAAACTTAAACAGTTAATGCTGAACAAAGTCAAGATTCAAATACACTACTTAAACTTTACTCATGTTGCACAGTCATGTTACAATTTGTAAAACACCAGCCTCAGCCAGTCTGTTTATGTCTCTTTCCTGAGCTGCAACACATGGTCATGTCTGTTTTGCTCTCCTCTCAGGTTTCTATGGCCTGTGCATCACCGGTGTGTTGCTGATGTTGTTTATGTGGCTCGGAGCTCCTCTCGGGTTTCTGTTTGAGCTGCTGTTGCCTCTGGCAATGTGCGCAACAGCGCTGTCATTCCTCCTCGCCGTCTACCTCTATGTCCGCTCCTTCTGGGCTCCTCCCCATGCGCTCGCTTTGGGAGGCAACACAGGTGAGAGTTGAGCTCCATCATTAAAGGAAGAATCTGCTCCGAAATGTGGTTAAAAACAGCTACCAGAGATGGACTCTGGTTCTGCACGGCTCTTTTATTCTATAGTGGAGGATTTTGATATTCTCATGGGTAGTTATCTAATAGCTAAGCTCAGTATTAGCCTGCAGTCAACAGTGAACATTCTCTTTTAAGTAAGTGGACTTTGTTTGTTTAGTGCCAAGCTATCGAATTGAACAGAGCAGCAAAATTCAATTTACTTTACAGAAAATAAGATTATTAAACATGTCTATCTCTCTACAGTTTGTGTTTGCGCTGCAGTGCACTTATATACTTAAATTTAAAGTAATCTATATTAGATAATTAAACGGGCAATACAAATTTAGTCTTCTGCTTTTGGGAACAAAATGTATAAACTTTTATAAATAAGTATAAATATGCCAATTGATTAAATAATAATTGGCCTGTTCTGATCATTCAAAAGGTTCAAGGCCAACCGGTTAATCAGTTTTCATTGTTATTATAAATTGTATAAATTTAGTATAAACTAATTACCTATTTACTGGTTTACAAGATGACATCATTGACTTGGCTCATTCCCATTTCACTTTGTGTATTCACATTATTTATTCACAGATAATGTAAGAAAAGAAAGAAAGACAACTGTGTTTCAAGTGTTTCAAGTCTTCCCGTGGAGGGGTTAACATTCATCCCTCTTGTTTTGTTTAGGAAATCCATTGTATGACTTCTACATTGGACGGGAGTTAAATCCTCGGATTGGAAACTTTGACCTGAAATATTTCTGCGAGCTCAGACCAGGACTGATTGGTTGGGTGAGTTGACCTGCAGAAAACCAGACACTGGTAACGGTTTCAGGTAAAAGGCTTGTGAATGTATATATTTCCTCCAATTGAATGACAGAACATGAAATAACTGTGAGAAATCTGTGTGAAAACCAAGTTTATTAGTATTGATTAAGTGAAACATTTATCTTTTATGTAAAAAAAAAAAAAAGTGCAAAGCCCAAACTGTTAGTCTAAAATAAAACACTGTGTTTTCAAAGCTTGCAAACCTGTTGTGACATCGGGGGTAACTGTTTTAAACAAAAACACATTTGTACTCTCACCCTATATGTCTGTATTTATTTGTTTGTATTGCAGGTATAAACATCAATTCTAATCCAATAGATGTTTTGTCCAATCCAGAGATTATCTATTCATGGTCCACTAGCTGTCTGTGGTGTGTGACCTATAAAAAAAATCATCCAGTGTTTGTACACAGCCCTTGCACACTGTTTATTTGAAACAAACATGTGCTTAGCCACACAACCATTTTTCAGCACTTCAGAAATAGTCTGCGTTCATGTTCCAACCTCTGTTTCTCCTTCAGATTCAGAACAGACTTAAAACAACAGATTTGCACTTTTGAATTTTCTGATGGCGGCAGCAGTGGATCAGCAGCTCCTGTGTGTCATGATATAAAATTGCTGATTTCCTTGACAATGTATATCTATGTTAATAGAATATCCTATTCTGGAGGAGCACTGAAAGGAACTTTAGTAATAATAATAATAATAGTAATAGTAATAATAATAATACCAATAATACCAACAGATGGCGATGTTGTTCCCTGGTGGTTCTCCACTGCAGTTTACAGTCTGTATTTGACACAGTCAGAATAACACAGTGAGAGATTTGTTAGGGTTACAGAGGTGCACTTCATCGTCTTCGTCTGACTCATCAGTTCAAATTGGACTAAATATAGAATTTGCACTGACAATTCCAGGTAAATAGTCTAACATTCATCTATGAGTTGCAGCGAGGCTCACTTTATCTTCACTGATCACAAAAAAGCCGCATGGGCAGTAAAAGGGTGGGAAAAAATTGAACGGGTCCTTGTTTTTCCTTAGAGCATAAACAGTAAAATCTTTGCACATCTGAGTGTTTTAAAGCTGTGTGCGTAGGAGAGGATAGAAAAAGCTTCCACCAACTGGCTACAGACAGTATGTGGGAGACTTTGATTTCCTGACGTATGTTAAAACTATTTACTTTTACATTAAACATCCTACTGCTAATTTTGTAAATAATAAACACTTCTAATTCGAAGCAGTTTTATTTGTATAGCGCCAAATCACAACATACATTATCTCAAGGCACTGTACAGAGACATTTACAACTTTATAGAGAGTAGAGAAACCAACAGTTCACACAATGAACGAGCTCTAGGCATCAGTGGAGAGAAAACAACTTTAACAGGAAGAAATCTCTGACAGAACCAGACAATCTTTGACAGGGCCTCAAATTATTTAACGGATTGCATAAGAATGATGAATTAATTTCGTGTACATATGTGAACTTGTTTAAAAGCACGGATTGTTTTGGTTTTGAAGGCTCTTGAAATAGTTGTAATCTAGTTCAAATTTTACTGAGGTCCAGATAGCCGATGTAACTCTATATTTAGATATTTCTTTCTAGTCAAGATAACTAGTGTATGATGTTTTTGTTTTGTTTTTTAAAAACTACTTTACAACTACTTCATTAAAAAAGTGCTTCAGTGAAAAATGCTTTATTGCCATGTCAAGTGAAAACAAATTCATGGAAACAACAAGGCCCTTGTCTGAAGTACATATTAAAGGCTAAAAAAACAAACAATTTTTATTTTAAAGTAATTATATACTTCCACAAACATATCTCTGAGTAGTTTATTCAACAATAATAATAATAATGATAATAATAAAAATAAACCTGCCTAAATGTTATACACTGTACCTTTTAATGATTTTCCTCAGAGCTGACTACTGTTTGTTCCTCTACATCATACGAATGAGCATATACTGTATATAGTGCATGCAGGCTGACGATCAGTGTTCACTTCCTCTCAGGTGGTCATCAACCTTGGCATGCTGATGAAAGAGGTGGAGCTTCGAGGTTCACCCTCCCTCGCCATGATAATGGTCAACAGCTTCCAGCTGCTGTATGTTACAGACGCTCTGTGGAACGAGGTGAGAGCTCAGCACAGTCATTTCTCATTTCAAATTGATACAACACTACAACATAACACCAGAGATATTTATTTGTCTTTCTATCATTTGAGTTTGACTCGATCTCATGTGACTTTCACAGGAGGCTGTTCTGACGACCATGGACATCGTGCATGATGGTTTTGGCTTCATGTTGACCTTTGGAGACCTGGGCTGGGTTCCTTTCACATACGGCCTGCAGGCAGTATTTCTGGTCATGCACCCACAGCATATAAGTCCACTCAAAGCAGCAGCTATAATTACACTGAATGGTAATCATGAGTCTGATTCTTTTCAATGGGCTGTAAAATGTTGTGTTGTTAACATTTATATCTTTGCCATCAGGTGTTGGTTACTACATTTTTAGAAAATCCAACTCACAGAAGAACCAGTTCAGAAGAGACCCCACACATCCAAGTGTTGCAAGTCAGTTATTTCTCCAATGTGTTTTCTAAATTCTGAAATATTCTCTTTTCACATCCCATTTCTAATGGTTTATATCAACTCATGTACGTATTAGAGGTTTCTCAATAGTGGGTTTCTTATGTCCAGTAGAATAACAATAATTTGAACCATGAAAAAGCTGAAAGCCACCATCCCCATTCTTCAAGGGAATTCAATTTTTTATTAATAATTTTCCATTTAAATTTGTAATAACATGTTTATGGACTAAATACTAAAAAAAGGAAATATGTTTGATCAATTATTGCATTGATCGAAAACAAGTTTAAGTATATTTCCATAGTTCTCAAGGGACTGAATGGCTTACTAATTAGTAACTAATAACTAACTAGTACCACATGTCCATCACTTAAAAGTCGTGACATCACCATCAGAATGTTAACTTCCTTTTTGAAGCCTTGTTGTTTTTTTTGCAACTGGAAGTTCAAAGGTGTTGCCTGCAACCAGGCTTCTATTGGAGATAGAGAGCACTATATGTGCTGTACATTATAATATATTATACTCTAAATAGGAACATAATTTACAACATCGCCAAAAGCGGACCTGAAGCTAGTGATTGAGACAATTAATTCCTCACAAAATTGTTTACTAATGTTATAAATCAAGTAAGAAATCGACTTATTTCTTGCAACCAGCAGAGTTGCCCCCTGACAGTTATTCAGTATATTGGCACTTTCTGATTGACTCAAATGAGGAAACTGGGAGACTCCTTTCTTTTATGATATACAGTCTATGGGTGGCAGCAGCAGCGAGCATTTGGTTAGTAGACTGCATGTATGTTTCCATAAGTAACAAAATTCATGAGGTTCTCTGAATGCATCTTGTAGCTGCTCCTTAAAGCTAAAAATTCTCTGGACCCAGCGGAAGTTCCAGGGTCAGCAGATATGGTAGATTGTAAAATGTATTATTGGAGCCGATTAATCGGCTAAAACAATTAATAGGTCAACCTCTAGTGCAGATATAAAATAGGTTCAATTAATTTGCTGTTTGAATGGAATGGAAAGGGAGATACAGAGTTATTTCTGTGATTTCTGAGATGACTCGCAAAGGTAATACCGAAATATCTGTGTTTTTCGCAATTATTTGCAGGACTGGAGACCATCGCTACTGCAACAGGGAAACGGCTGCTAGTATCGGGCTGGTGGGGTTTTGTTCGTCATCCCAATTACCTCGGTGACATGGCTATGGCCCTGGCATGGTCTTTGCCATGTGGTGAGGCAGCTTAATAGCCAACACTAGGCTAAAGTTTCACACATGCCACACAGACATGAGACAAGCCTAGAGAGGTTTTATTAGAAAACCTGGATGATGTCGGGGCTAAATCAGGCCCCTCGTACTTCTGTGCATGTCAGAGGGGGAGGGCACTGCAGGTGTTGGAGCCACAAGTTGCAGAACATTTATCTTTGGATTCTGCATGAGGGAGCAGACTTTTGTATGTGTATGTGTGAAATGGTTGCAGCAGGAAATACATATTTCAAAAGGAAAGCACCAAAATTATACACCATGTGGTTTCTAATACTCATAGACATAGTGGTTCTATATGAGTGTATCCAGTATTATACTGTGTCTGATGCTGATGAAGAAGAAATGAAGACAGTAACAATTTCTGTCACTGAAAGGCCTCATGTTCCCTTCTTAAACATCATAACTGTCAGGCTTTTGTTAAAGCTGACACTCATGTGCTCATTGATATTCAACATCATATGACTCAGTTTTGTAGCCACCTCTGTAACTGAGTTGTATAGTCATTTCTTCCTGAAACAGCTCAATTATTCATTAAGAGACCGTGGATAATGAAAGCAAGAGTGAATCATATATCATTTTTTACTTTTAACTTTTTTAAATAAACTGTTTCTCTTTTCTTTAGGATTCTCACATCTGCTGCCTTACTTCTATGTCATATATTTCACCATATTGCTGATCCACCGAGAGGCCCGTGATGAGAGACAGTGCAGAGGAAAATATGGACTAGCATGGGACACCTACTGTCGACGTATCCCATACAGGATCTTCCCCTATATATACTGAAGAAGGACAGCAGCTGAGAGGAACAAGACCAAATCTGTCACAGAAAAACATGTGATTCTGCAAAAACCCAGCAATAAATATTTACATCCACCACAGATAATAACCAGTACTGCTCCTACTGAAAAGTAGGTCTTGTAAAATTTCAAATTTGTCCTGTGTGAGCTTCTTGCATATGGATGCTCTCACTAAAACATGGCTGTCTGTGGGGATAGAAGAAAAAACAGATTTCATCTTAAAAGATACAGATTCAAATTTGTAAACTTCCCCGCACTAAGGTTTTTCAGCTTGCTGGGACATGAGAACCGCTGGTCTACTGCTGCTGGTAAGTTTGTCTCACTGAGGTAAAACTGAACAAAGCATTTAAAAGACCAAAGTTATAAAATAACACATTTGAACTTCCTCAAGGATCAACAACTCCTGTGTGCTGTGACGTTAAATCACTGATTTTCTCTATGGACTTTGGTGCAGGGAATGAGTGACAAAGCAACACAAACTGCAGGTTTAAGTAGGAATAGGCTGCCTAATGGCAAGAAAGGTTTATATTCTTAAGATATAGACTCAAACATACATAGATTTTGCAGAGTGAGCCTTAATAGGCATGCACCTCACAGTCGATGCTGACTATGTGTCAGTACCTCACGCAACCACACCTCAAAAGACCTGAAATATCCCTTTAATGCAGGAACATGTAATGAACTAAAATGGTAAATTGCAGTGCCTTTCTTAATCCTAAAAGTATGTCACAATTTTTTTACTGTGTGTTTTGTTACCTGTGAAATACATGTGTATGAAATAAACAATTTCAAAACAGCGCTTAATAACCCATGTATATGAAGCTCCCTGAGTACTGACTGATACAAGTTCATACTATCTAATACTAGATATTCTATAGACAAAATCCTTTCCCCATTATATGAAAGCTTTCTGAGGATAACAGAGCAGAACAGCTATGAGCCTGTGGAGATATCTGCTAATAGCTGCACCACCTTTTAATACCCATTAACATTCTCTTATTCTCTTTCTGTTAAAATGGATTCTTGTTCCATGCAGGCGTTAATAGCAGATGTTCTCTTAAGCTTCTAGGCTTTTTGTGACATTTTGTCAGACCTCAGCTATTATTATGTCTTCTCTAAATTGCTCTGAAGGAACAGAAAGTGCATGCGTTATATGTTATTGGTACAAAGAATATGGGCATAAAATGGCCACCATGACATGAAAGCAGCAGGTTGAGTCAATGTGGAGGTGAGGTGACACGTGCTTTAACCTGGTCTATTGAATAGGTGCATAATAAATGATGGACTGATATTATGGCCAGTAACTTGATTCATGTGAATTTTAAGTTAGGTAAAAAAAAAAAACAGATAAGGACTCAAAGTTTCCATGGATAATTATTCTCTACAACTTGCCTGCTCCTGATCAGGCTAAAATGAATTTTACTGATCCAACCTGGTCAGCTGTTAATCTGAGTGGAGTTAAATTAATTGTGGTTTTGTGTTAATATGTTAATCATTAAAGGCTCCCAAGTTAAATTTAACACTTGACTAGGACAGAGGTGCTGTTTTTGCGGACAACTGTGTGGTTATCGTCCCAAATTAGCTTTATTTTGGCAGACCTTCAAGGAAATTGGAGGACACCACCGTACAGTACTGTATTTAAGAAAAAGACATTTTCAGACAACTTTAGCTTCATGGAAGAGAAGGGAGGAAAGAAATGATTAATATATAAATTAATATTTTGTGTTACAACCATACGTCTTGTGTAGGAGGGACACAGGTGGTGCCTGACTTGGAGTACGTGCAATGGATTAAGCCAGAATGTGCCGATGACACTTTGCTTTATCACTTACCCTGGATTTGTTCATTCTACTTTTGTGCAACAGCCCCCTGTTTAATAATGAAAAATAATAATCTAAAAAAAGTGTCAGTACAGTACAGTACCATTTTCCATTATAAATCAAATGCAGTTATGTTTGTGCGAACAGGTGACAAAGCTTTTTTTTGCACACCTTCATGTTTTCACCCTTTTACACCCATTTACAGTTCAGTTGCCCTCTGGCTTCGCCCACGCAGGCCTTGTACAATATTGTGTTGTTTTCCATTTTGCTAAAAGCTAATGAGGGACATGCTTGGCTGCCTACATGTTGACTTCATGCTGTAATAATCCATAAGTCTTTTTACCTTTTATGCAAAAACTTTTTTATGATCTGTTTACTTGTATATTTCATGTTAATTTCTAATTTAATCAAACTTTTTATGTATATATATATATATACAGTATATATATATATATATATATATATATATATATATACAGTAACTATATTTATAACAGCTGTGTATTTATTTGTTTTTATCAAACATACTCTTTAATGTTACAACAGTATTTTAATAACTGTTAACTAGGTGAAATTAAGCAATATTATAACAAGAAAAATGACCATAAACACATAATATAAGGCAAGGGACGGCAAGTAAATCAGGCAAAACCCGTTATTTTCTACTTACCTGTTTTTTTTTTTTTTTTAATATATAAATAATAACTTGAATTTGCCACAGACTGTTACTCTTGTCTGGAAATGTCTTAAAACTACTCTTTGACTTAGTTCATCGTCTTTTTTTCAGAATGCTTTACATGTGACACCTACTGCATGACTGTCTGTCCTGGGAGAGAGATCCCTCCTCTGTGGCTCTTCCTGAGGTTTGTCCCATTTTTCCCCTGTACATGGGTTTCTGTGGAATTTTTCCTCACTTGATGTGAGGGTCTAAGGATGGATGCTGTCACTTGCTGTACAGACTGTAAAGCCCCTTGTGTCAAATTGTGTTTGTGATGTTGGGCTATATAAATAAAATTGACTTCTACAATGACATTTTTGTGAAGATAAGCAAATAATTAAAACAACTGAAACTAAAACAGATTTTTGAATTCATCTACCAGGCTGGATATTAATGCTCTGTAGTATACAAATGATTTTCATTAACATCGTGCACCAGTTCAATTCATGCATCAAGGAATAATAGATATATAGCCCTCCTCTAGTCATTGAGTCAGCTGCAACAGCTCAAAGTCAGAATTTTCTTTGTTGGCATATAATCAGGAGGGAATATTAATATATATATATATATATATATATATATATATATATATATATATATATGTATGTATATATATATATATATATATAATAAAAAAAGTAGCAGTTAAAATTTGATCTACATTGAACCACTATAGCTCTAAAATGCAAATTTACACATTAACACATCAGTTAATGTGATAAAATATGTTTGTAGTAACACAATGTTGTGTAATAAAGGGCATTAATATGCAGACTATACAGACTGATCATTCTTCTGTACTGGATAACTGAATTATGAGTGCAGGACTTTTACTTGTAGTATTTTTGCCTTCCTTCACTGGTGCTGCAGGTAAGCAGTAATAGTAACAGTACTTAAAGTAAGAGTACTTACTTTACTTTGATTTAAAGCTTATGACACTGACCTGTCGCCTCTCTTCTTTTCATGAATGTGAGAAAAGATGAGAAATTCGAAAAAGAAAATCCCTGTCCATTCAGCCATGAATATGACTGTGTTCATCAATGTGCAAACTGCTGAGATACAGTATCGTTCAATTCTGAAATCAATTAACATGCCCCCCCCCCCCCCCCCCAGCAGTTTGTCATCGTGAGCAAAATTAGACACTGATATGATCATTACCAAGAGCAAAAGGTGAATAGCAATGACCTGTAAAAACTCACCTGTAAAAGCCACTGGGCCTCATTCATAAAAAATAAACCATGATTTGATTTTAAAATTTAATTTTTAAATTAGTTGTGAGCGGATTAAAAAAAGACCATTACTACTGAATGATGCCCCTCCTTTAATATAGTCTTGGAATTGCCTCAGGATTTGATTCCAATTTCCATTTAAACCTGTGTTACACAAATATAGCTACAGGCTTCAGTTTAATAAACAACAATTTAATTGGCAAAAACACATTTTATGCTTAACTTTCAAGTCATTTCAATTAATTGTGCTTTTATTAGATTTTTTTTTCTTGAGAGGAGGCAGAAGCCAACAGTCAGTGTGAGTCACGTTCAAGTGTGACTGGACAAACGACCCACAGGCTAAATAAAAACTTGAGTGTGAAGAGGTTTGACATGTTCTTGGACACAGTCGGCCACTGTTAATCAGAGAAGCTGTGTGAATAAGGTGTACACAACAATTATGTGTAGCTAATTCAGTGTGTTAGCAGGAATGTGAGTGTGGAAACTTAACAGTCATCTCTTTCTCCTTTTTCCATTTCAGTAAAATGTTTGCTTTTTAAATTAAATAGCTCCATTTTGCTTGCAGTCAATTGTGAATGGTAATTATGTTTATTCTGCCAATTTTTTTTATATATTATTTATAGTTGTAAACAATGCAAACAACATAAACAGAACAGTCATCTACCCCAGTTAATGTTAGCAACTGTGTTAAGCTATCGTCGACGTGACAGTTATTATTTCCGGTTTAACAGGAAGTTCATTTTGAAAATCGGTATCTGTGTATTTTGTTGGAAACTTAACAGCAGAAAAGTGCGAAGAAAACGGAAAAACTTGACAAAGTTGCTTAAAGAAAGTAAGCATTACAAAGATTAAGTACATGACGCATTTAACAGATAACAGTTAAGTGATTGTCAGCACCAGTCAAGAGTGGCAACAAGGTCAATTGTGTTTTATGTCCTTTATTTAATGGCTAGCTATGCGAACTTTAGTGCGTGCTAGCTTACTCAGAGGTGGAGATCCACCTGCTGTCACTGCTATGTTTGCCGCTGAAATTCTAATGTGCTTTTTTTTTCTGTGTAATTTTTGTCTAGCTCTTAAGTTGGTCTTTCAAGATCAATTCAACGTTTTGACCATCAGTAATGGCTCCCCCTTTCTTTGACTGGACTCTACAACCCCATACCCAAGGTACAAACAATGGCAGGACACAAATATACAAATCAAAGCAAATAAAAACACGGGGAGAAAGGACAATTCGCTCAGTCAGTCAGTCAGTTAGAGATATACAGTACATAGCAATATAATCAGCCAAACATCCAGCACCAGTAATTAAACAAATATCAACATTATACCCACTTGGCCACGAGGAATGTTTACATACAACATGTATATATGCACAAAATACAGCATCCACACATCTGCATAGACATACTCTTCCATGTTCAGACTCTCTAGTTCGCTCTCAACAATTAAGACTGTTTCCACATTAAAAAAAGAAACATTAGGCCATCCCAAAAGAAAGCATATGCTCGTTTTTCCCTCAAAGTATTAAGATATTTCTCTTTGCAATCACCATGCCATGTTGTGTTGTCTTTCAGTGCAGGTGGGGTAAGGCAGATAGGTGTCATGTTGCGCTCCAGATGGCAATGTGTGGGTCTGGTGCAATATCATAATTATATACTTCTGAGAAACATTTAAAAAAAATACCACCCCAACATGTAGTTATCTTAGGGAGCTCCAAAAGCGGTGGCCTGGTGTGGCCTCTTCTGACTTAAATTTTGTGCAAAATGGTCAGACCGAGGGATAAAAAGAGTAATGGAGCCTATGCAGTGCTTTAAATTGAATCAGACGGTGTCTGGAATGTATAGAGCAGGTGTGAATATCTTTGAGCTTCGTAGTCATCATCACTGACAGTCCTGCCAAGGTCTTTTTTCCCACGCTTCCTTTAAATACTGTGCGGAGACTTGTGTGCGGTGAACAGATCAACAGAACCAGTCTTGTAGAGCCAGGGGAACGTGATTCGGAGTTTGTTTGACCTTAATAATTGCACATGTGGTTTTGCTGTTTTTGCATGTCTGTACAGCTGTGATAACACACCACAGCTCTGGAATGCCTTTGCATAATAATGAATGAGCACAAATGCGTGTCTGTGTGTGCGTGATCGCGCGTGTGCACGGGCGCACCAATTGTATATATGCCAATCACGGTGTTTCAGTCCAATCAGTTGTAGCCAGTTTCCATGGCAACAACTAGAGCACAGACGTAGGAGAAGAGGGGAAAGGAGTTGAGACAATTATCGTGGTGGAGGGTGCTGAAATAGGAAGAGCCTGGGAAGATGAGTGTGTAACAGTGTGAACTGTGGGATGAGACAGAACGAGAAACAGATGCATGTGTTGTGAGAGAGCAAGCATTTCTCTTTCTCTGTGTGTGTGTGTGTGTGTGCCAGGTGTCATATATATAAATATATATATATATATATATATATATATATAGAGGCACCAGGGTTGCGGTTGTCATGACTACATACATGAAACTGTTAAATATGTACTGGATGTAAGGGAGAGAGAAGAGTGAGGAGCTGTGCTGCCAGGCATATACACCAACTTGAATTGTTTTTTTTTCCTCTTTTGAGTAGAAGCCTTGGAGTGAGGCAACAGGAATCTCTAATACAATTTAGTTTCCATGGTGACAGCAGGGGATGATGGTGTGTCCTTTTCTAACAGAGGGAAAACGCCAGCTTGAAGCCCCGCACTGTTTTCTGTCTGAATCATTATTTAGACAAGTGATAACCTGGCAAACCTTACACACACACATATACACTGCAAATGATTCCCAGTGTTCCCTGCTCAGCTTCCTCCTTGTTTCAATTTGGAGACAGAGGGAAAAAGAAAATGCCACTGAGGGAAAAAAAAAAGAAAAAAAGAAGAAGGCTGTCACGAATATTTAAATGCACCACAGCTGCAGTGACATTTTCATTTTGATTTCTTGCCATGTGGAAATAGATTCTGTCAACTAAGTTGTGTTATGCAACCTAACAGGCATTCAGTGGCCTATAATTTGATAGGTTACCATTGTGGAGGTGCAGGCATTAATCAAAGGCTATCACTCTCTCTGCCGCCTCTCCACTGGCAGCTCTTTTCACATCAGTGGAGAATTTTTCCATGGAATTCCGTTGTTTTGGTGCCTTTTCAGAGGTTGTGCGAACTACTCTGAATACACTTCGACGTGCAGCTGGATTTTTTTTGTCAGCCATCAGTGTGCGGTATGACGAGGGTTTCTGAATTGCCCTTATCATCCTCAGAATGACTTTTTCTCTCTGATTCTAGCAGAGCGTCATGTCTGCAGAACTCCTCACAGATGGACCGGAAATCAGAAGCTCAGAGACGATCATTTTGGCATTAAATATTTTATTAGAATACGGCGTCAGAGCAAATTGCTGTACATCATGTTGTAACCTAATAAATATAAAGTAATCCACCAAAATTTACTGTAGCATACACTTATGACAATTGTATAAAAGACGATTACAAATAGATATACTTAAATACACTTTTCTAAAATGCTTTGTTCAGAGCAACTACATAATGACATTCATCCAAGCTGTTTTGCTCCTGCTTTCCTTGTGTTCCTGTGCTTTAGTAGTGATTGTCCACACTCAACGCACTCACGCCGTTGGCAGAGTTTTGAGGTCTCCGTGTCCTGTGATCACTTCAAACATCATCTGGCACAATGTGTACTGTCTACGTTGTCTTCACAAACACTGACAGGCGAATGGAGAAGCTTCAGCCAAGTCAATGTTGGTAAACTGGTTCCCCCTTACATTTTTACTCATTTCACATGAAATTGATTTAAACTGATGCAGTCTGTGGTGGTGGTTTGAAAACATAACGACCAAACCCTTGAAGCAAATGCATTGCTCAAACTCAATTGTAAAAGAAGCCTTATAAATGAGTAAAAATATGAATTTAGATCAGTGTAAAAGTCATACATTAATCTTTTTTTATTTATTTTCAGAAGTAAACTCTTACTTAATATTCTGTTTCCCCCCCTGAAACTTAATTAAAGGGTTAGAGGGTGTAGTTTTTCGAAGTTTGGTTGTATTGCCACATTTTCAACACTGACTTTCTCAAGTGCACCTCCCATTTCCTGGAACCAGCCTGGAATCTGGACAAATTGGGTCTCATAAAAAACATGGCTGCCAGCAGGGACATAAGGAAAAACTGATTTTGAAGCTTATCAACGCCACCAACTTAAATGTACTCAGTCTTACAAATTTGTTCTATTACATTATTGAAGTCAATGTTGGTTATGTGTCAATAACTCATGCAACCACACTTCTGTATTTTCTGGTGACTCCACTGAAATTATGTTCAGTGTGTCTCTCCATACCACATAGAAATGGACGACTTACTCCTTTTGGAGTACCATTTGTTTAACACAACTATTGCGAGCAATTTCAGGAACTAATACAACATTTGCTTCATAGATTTGCTCCTTTAATAGAAATGATCTTGGCTCTGACGGCCACTAACTAAAGACAAATGTCAAAAACAGTTGATGGATGCGCTAACATTGGTTTTTATCTTGTCATGAGATTTATTGACTATATCTTTATATGTACTATTTTAAGCTTATACTTCCCTGTATGTGTTCTGGTATAGGTATTCAGGTCATATTAGGATCAGTAGATTCTGCAGTAAACATGTAGTTTCATTGCTAACACACACAAATCCCAAAGCTGATTTATAGGATAATACAAATTTAGGAATAATGTATAATAAAAGTTTTGCATGTTGTCATGGGTATTTGACGTCATGGCTGTTGGAATTTACATGTTTTTTAATTTTATTTTAGTACATCTTCATCAGAAACTACTTCAAAAGGCTGCAGTATTCAACACACATATTTCCTATAGTTTATGTACCAGATGGGGCATCATCACTATTTACTACGCGCGGGGGAACCGACGTACAGCGATCATCACAGTTGCTCGCAGGCTCCGCACTAGTTTCGGTTTTCCTACTGAAAGTCACACGTGTACCTTCACCTTAAAAAGATCAAACTTATGAACACATGAGAACAAAGGCAGCTCCAGCTGAGGAGAAACTTTGCCGTTTACAAATCTGTTCCTTGAAACCGTGATATATGATCGTAGATATATTGAGAGGACTCAACTGTCTTTATTAGAGCAGAGATATTGTCGGACTCACTTTTGTCCCTTTTGATCTGCTCCGTATTATTACATACACTTGATAACTGCGTCGATATGTCTCATGAATCATATTACATTGCTAGTTTTTAATTGCTTTTTATACATGATAGTTCTTAGTTCTTCCTCATAGTAGAGTGGCTGTGCTAAAATGACCATAGTATACAGGAGATGTGGATGAGACAAGAGTAACCGTCACCAGAAATAAGGCGCTCCCTGCACATTTACAAAAGACGACAACAACGGGACTATAAAAATATTGTGCCAAAATCAACTTTGTCGAAGAGTGAAATTAAATTCGGAATGTACATTACAAGAAAGTGTACTACAAGATCACACCACCGCCAAACTCAGTCTCATAATTTTTAGTGTTCACTTTTTTTTTTTTTTTTTTTTCAGTTTGGCACAGTGTTTTTCAGATATACACGTTTGGCATCATATGTCTGAGCATTAAGTTCTACAGAAAGCATGAACCTAAATGTCACCCGAGCAGCTACGGACTCACAATTAATCATGACTAGTGAACTTGTGATTGATTCCTAGTTGTAGTTACAGAGTGAAATTGATTGATTGAGGCTGGCATCAAAGACATGTTCTATGTTGATCCTGTGTGCGCACACACCACATGGTTATTTCCCTGCTTGGCCGCCTTCTGCATTTCTTACAGTGCTTTAACCTGTTTCTGACAGTTGTACCTGTAACACAACCAAACCAAAAACTGACACAATCCTGCCCTGACTTATAGAGTACAGATATATATATATCTTGTTTTCCAGCCACTAAGTGTTTGTAGGTTCACAGTGAGTTGAGCGGCTGGATCAGTAAGAGCAGCATGGGAAAGCTCCAGCCCTTCATATTGTTAAATAGTACAACGGGTCAAAGGCAACACAAACATCCTCCGTCTAAGTCATTTCCATCTTTCAAAACTTCATCCAGCAGTCCAACAGCAGTAGCTGGGATAAAGCAATATAATTGAGGGGAGGCAACACCTTTACATTCACATTATCACTCAGATTGGTCGTAGATTAGTCCTTGTTTTGACTGTTGAAAGCCCAATT
The DNA here is from genome assembly GCF_958295425.1 of Solea solea. Classification (NCBI taxonomy): domain Eukaryota; kingdom Metazoa; phylum Chordata; class Actinopteri; order Pleuronectiformes; family Soleidae; genus Solea; species Solea solea. The sequence goes on along the minus strand of NC_081137.1, from coordinate 13,230,716 downwards.
CATTGGCTGGGAAGGATGCATGGAGAGCAGAAGTGTTGATGCCTCCAGTCATTCTTCTGGGTCTTTCTTACAGACATTTCGCTTTTTTTTTATTCCAGATGTTAGAAGCTCACCAAGGCGTAGACCATACTGCAGCAGGAAATTGACCATGGCCAAAGGTAGATGAAAATGGGGGGAAAAGAATATATATAATTTTGTAAGTTCATCCAAGATCAACCTCTAAAGTGTAGTGTCCCATATGGACTACAACTGAATGTGCATATGAGGTATTTGATATGTTTACTTTGCACCTACTCCTACTCTGTAGTAATTAAATATATGTGAACATACATGTATGTTTACAATAAACTGTATGTGCTGTATCTGAAATTCAAATATTCATTCAAACCTGGTGCAAGAAGTTCAAAGTCAGTTTAAAATACAGCCTCAAAGCACATTTGACCATCTGAAGTAATGATTGCATTGCCCAGCAGAGGGCATCATGAGCGCAACTTGGCCTTAAATTCATATAAAAAATATTGTGCAGCGTTATTGTCACGTAATATTCGTTTGAACTTCATTTTAGGAAAAAGTGACAGCCCCACATATACAAATTCTACTGTGGGTGATAGTAGAAGTAAAGTAAAGGCATTTTTACTTACCTGTAGAGATAATAGAAGAATGAGATCAGATAGAAGCCCAGCTTACACCACGACTCCTTCTGGCAGTAGTTAAGAATATCAGCGTTCATCACACTGACGGGATCATACATGACTTCTGACCCGTCAGCTGGCCGGTGAAAAAACCTGAGAAAGCAGAGTGGCTTGGCTCACTTATTCAGCAGAGAAACAGAAGCATGTCAGACAGCTGTTGTGGGACTGTACCTCCACAGATGGTACAAGAGCAGTGGGATATTCAGGCCCAGTGTGACCCACTCTCCGGCACACATGAACATCAGGCAGAAGAGCCCGTGGATGGAGTACTCCGGGACTACCAACTAACCAGAACAGACACAGAAAATCAGGTTATAGGTCTGCAAATAACTGAGAAAGGGAACTGTTTAAATGCTACTGCACAAAAAACTGTGATACTAAAGTCAAACCATCTGAATGCAGCTCATTCAGACTGTTCTGATCACTTAGTTTAATGAAGAAAGCACTCTAAATATCTCATATGTTTCTGGAAATAAACAAGATGTCTCTCTAAAGTGTAAATAATAAAAAAACACCCACATAGAAAACAGTGAAATACATTAGCCTTTACTTCCGAATAGGATCGTATATTTAACACAGGTTCCTTTTTTAAACACATGTATCTGCTCTGTAATATTAATTAACACTGTTGATAGGGTTTGTTTGCAAGCTATAATTTACAGTCACACTAGTATATTACACAGTGCTTTAATTGTTCAAACATGTCAGTTTTGAGGCATGATTTTTTTCTGGATTTCCTTGCTATTGTCACAACAGTTCTCTTAACTGTTCTTTGAAGTTGAAATGAGGTTACATATAATGTATCTCTGTCAGTAATGGGGGTCCACTGCCTATTTGGACTTTCCATTCTGCCGTCAATATCAGCAGGCAGCAGCAGGCAGTGAGTCACTGCAGTGTGCCCCCGCAGTAATGGCGGCTCCACCAAAAGGTAGAACTCACAAATCAGCTGCTGTATTTGTCTGTGCATGTGGTGTTTCTTGAACTGATGTGTTTTCCTGGTTGTAAAACCAAACGAGGATAGTGAGAGTCATTCAGAATAACTGATGCAGCTGCACAGGTTGTTCAGTCTAGGTCTAATCTCACTCTGGCACTTGAACATTTTTAACTCTGTTTTATGGTCTCCACCAACTCATACCCGCTAAAAGGCTAAAAAGCTCCCACTTTGTTCCTTAGTTATTTTCTAACCTTGTCTATTTCTCATTTGGTGTCGAGCAGGTATCGTACATACAATGAGAATGAACCATAACAGTCATTCCGTAAAATGGCAGTATCACATAGTGTGAAGCGGAGGGAGACTGCAGTATTGGGTGATAACTCTCACACAAAGTTGACCCCATTCTCATGGCAAGTAGATGTGTGAATTAGTTTCGACAGGAAATGATTGATTGTAAATGCTGTAAAGAAATAACCACACTTAAATCATCCGATTGCTTTGTTTGACACGACAGCCAGTAAAAGTCGGCATGGCCCCTGTGCTGATCGATGTTGTTTGCTGGACAAATACATCACCTCTGATCAGGTAGAGGTAATAACCCACTAGACTGTAGTGACATGAACACAATGTCTTATTGCGAGATGAAGTAAAGCCATCACAGTGTCCTGCCCATTGGGAATGTCCTTGCATAATTATATTTGCACTGCTGATAATTGTGTTGAAAATTACACACGTCTAATTTATTTTTCTGTAACAGAGTGATGGAGTGAGTGTGTGTGTCAGTGGCACTCAAAGCTGTAGTCTGTAATTGGTTTCCAAAACACTTTTCATCTTGTTTGTTGGAATCCTCCTCACGTCCTGATAGCCATCAATAAAAAAAGCCGTCAAGGGAAAAAAAAAAATGAATAAAAGATCTGGTGTCAGGTTTTTAGTGTTTTTCTTACAGGTGATTCTGTCACGGTAGAGTCCGTATGAATGAGCCTGTCCTCAAAGTGCTCTCTCCTCCACTCAGCTTCAGGCTGTGTTTTAATGTTTGTATAAAACATTGATTCATTACGTCACCAAAGATTTTTAAATTATGTGGAAAATAAAGGATAAAACGTCAACATATATGAGTGGACACCTGTTTGATTGACAGCTAGTATTGGTGTCTGTGAACGTCTCTTTTTAAAAACTAACATGGAAGCAGTCAAATCATAATGTCAAGGCTTCAAAACAGGAAATTGTTAGGCAATCGGAAGATGAGGTCCTCTTTGTACATAGGTAGGATGTATGAGTTACATAGGTGTTGTATAGTGTAGCCTGCTATTGAAAGCTATTACAGTGGGTTTTCTTCTTCCCTCCGGAGCACTTCCTTTGTCGATGGCTATCTGGACATGAAGAGGATTTTAACACATAACATACAGACTCGAGCTTTAAGTTCCTTACAGCACACCACTGTGGAAGTACTTCATCAATAATTCAGTAGTGAATATTAGCAAATGGATGTTAATCAGGGACTTCATGCTCATGCAGCCCCCCAATAATCAATGACTATTTATCAGTAAATGGGTACAAAGTGACCGCCACAGCACAACAACAGCTGAGATGGACTCTGAGTTCTTTACCTGAAAGCCTTGACATGTGAAAAGAAATCTCATCACAAAAGGCACAAAGCCTGCACTGTATGATTGTTCTCCATGGCTGAGTGTCTGCAGAGCAGTGACGGTGGTGGGGATGGGCTGTGTGTGAGGTGAATCAGTGCACATTACAATAACCAAAGAAAGTGTTAAACTGCTGTGTTTAGTCATCGGCCAACAGCAGGTTAAAAACACTGATTACTCACTCTGCGAAGCAGGTTGCAGATCCTCTCAATGTTGAGAATCCTTTCCCTCTGTAGAGAGTATACAAAGAAAAGCTCAGATGTCTCACACGTCTCAGAAACATGTATATTTTCATCCATTTTTAGATCTCAGCAAGAACATGGTAATAATGGTAATGCTTTCTCATTTCTAATGTCATTTTCAGGTATTGGTCTCTTTGAACAGCAGCCATTTTGCCATATTTACAGCTGTAAATCATCACCAGTTGATGATTTACAGTTTTATTTAGCTTTCCCAGTTTCAGAGTGCATGGGGGTTCACTTTCACTGTCCTGACTAACATAAATTGAACAAAGACATTGTTAATGTGATTAGACACAGTTGTGCCCTTTTTGCTAAAACATGTAAAAATGGCTGTTGTACAATGGTTAACAAAGAGAAACTATTACAGGGCTGCAATAAACTCTTCTAACTGTTTTTTTTATCTGAGGGCAGAATTTAGGAAAAACATCTATATTCACGCGTCACCTCCCTCCACTGTTGACATCGCACAGCATCAACCTAGAAATATTGACTCAGAGTCAGCAACTAATTAAAGCTACCAAATAATAAATGACTAAATGGCAAATTTCATCTTAAACACTTGAGTTGTTTCCCATTATGTAGACATGGTACCACATCGTAGCAGCTACATGTGAAGCACTGACAGTGATGCATGGCGCAGCTCGTTGGCACTTTGTAAGCCTAACAGCTCTGAGTCTCCTGTGAGCCATGATGGAAGCTTCAATTATCAATTTTAGAAATGAAAGTCATCAATCTTCTGCTGCATTGACCATTTAGCTGCTCTGGGAGCTCTCATAGTGACGTTGTATTTGGGTGTCCATTGATTGGCTGGGAAATGAGATGTTGCGCCGCAGGTTATAGTCGTCACTTTTCAACAGCAGCAGTTAAAAAAAAAAAAAAGCTAACAGTACAATTTACTGTATTTCATGAAACAAACGTACATAAGATAAGCAGCATGCTACAGTTCTAGAGCCATATATACAGCCTGTTTTTATCATGGGTGACAGAAATACTCATTCTCTTTTTATGACACATTGAAGCATGTTTCTTAGTTACATGACCATGGCTTCCGGTATTAATCCCCATGTGGTGTGTTTTCCTTCAGCTGTAGCCACAGGCTACTCCTTATATGAATCTGAGGCCATACATTCAAACTCCCACAGTGACCTGAAAGTCGATTTTGCCCTGGATCCACAGCCAAACTCTGGTTCTCCCTCCCCTCTGTTTTTTTGTTTTTTATGTATTATTATTTTTTATTTTATTTTTGCTTTCTTTTCAGCACCACATCCTGAGCTTGTAAACTGTGCTGTGACAATTTGCACTTTGTACTAAATCATTACACATGTCATGTTTCAAAAAAGTATTAAGATTCGTACTTGAAGTTTGATTACTATTATTATTATAGTTATTACCATACTTGATGGCATGAAATAAAAATAAAATTGGAATGAACTGAACCTATTCGTTCTGAGTAGTTTAAACATTTAATTTAAACAACATTTCCATTATTTGTAAGACAATCTATGAATCTATTTATTTATCTATTTTTTTTGTTATATATTTCCTGAGCACCGTTTCCCCCCCTGAGGGTCATATTTGCTCATATTTACATTTTAAACTCAAGGACATTTATCGAAACACATCCATGTACAACACTGAACAGCATAATGCTGGAGCTGGCAGCTGTTTTTTGTACACTTCATTGTTTGTTATTGCTCATATAAACCATAGTTCCTGCCTTAAGTCTCTGTGCAGCCTCCCTGAGGTGCCACATTTGACTTCAAATCACTCTGAATATTCAATTGTTGCAGCAGTGACGGAATATTATGCAGGACACAAAAAGAGCAACGAATGCGGGGTGAGGACTGTTGCCGAGTGCGATTAATAGTCGAAAGAATTGTCAAGAGCATGACTTTCTCTAAAGCGTTATTTCACGGTGAAAGGTAAAATACGGGGTCTGTGCTCTTCGTGGCATGATTCATATTTGAAGGCATTTTTAGTGGAAACTAGAGAAAAACACTACAAAACACCAAGGCTGCTCAGTTTCCCCTGACTGTCAGTCCACTCATCATTACGGAAACCTAAATAGAAACCAACATAGACCTACATATAAAGTACTATTACTTTTTTTCCCCAAAGCATTATTGGCATTATTAATAATACAATTGTTAAAAACTCACACATTCTCACAAGGTTAGCAATTGTTTCCATAAAACCTTTGGAATTTTGCTGCTTACAAACAGACACATACAATATAAACAAACAGACCAAATAATTGTGCTTTTCATCTTAGTCAACCAGCAAACACTGTATTGATGTTACACCTCCCTCTGAGACTATAACCATGATTCATGGCCAGTAGAGTAAACCTACATTAGGCACATGTTCATTCTCTTCCATTTCTGCAACATTTACTGCTTTAATCTGTTTTTCTAAAGCCGCTTTCACACTAAAATTAGTACCTGGGATTTTATAACCTGGGTGAAGCTGTTAAAAGAAATATAGATGCATGGAGAACAAAACAAAGTGATAATGTTACAGTGGTTATTATTTTTCGTCTTTAACTTCCCTTGCAAAAATAGAGCAGAAAAAGAAGAAATAAGCTTGTTCACCCGGGTATTACATTCACACTGGTGTTGGTCACAGCTGAAGCTGAAACCAACATGCATTGCAGTGTAATTTGACCTGAGAGTGAATGCAGATTAAACACATCTCCACTGGTGTAAAGCCAATTTTAATGTAGGATTAATTTTTTTTCTATGTGGGGTGTTAGACACAGCAGTTGAGTGAAAACAATTTGTTTTTTTTCTTATGGCTGTTGTGCAAATCTATATTTTGTTTTCCAGTTTATTGACCTTGAGACTGGTAACATCACATCCTGATGGATCATGTCATTTCTGAGCACTTCTGACATGTTGACATCAGTTAAGATGACAAGTTTGCGTTGTCTGTTACAGAAAGGAACACCTGTGCTGTGTAATACAGGCCATTACAACAGCCTTGATACAAACGCGGCTGTGAGGAAGTTTTTAAGAAAAATATCTCTTCTGACTTTGTCACACCACAGGAAAATAAAATGTGTTACTAACCACCATGCCAAATTAGAATAATTAAAAAAGGTGCTAAGTGTTTTAAAATCATGTAATAATTAAGCAACATTCTCTGCTCTGAGACGTGAGGTGGATGGGTTCCACTAGAAAAGCCAAAAGACATAAACACACACACATTTTACCGCAGCCCAAAGCAGGTGAATGTTGCCATTTGTCATTATTTTCACAGAATATAAAAGTAAACGTTTCGGTATCAAACCTCTTCTTTAACGTAGAAGCGACGTTCAACTGCTTTTGGTGACCCTAGGCCGGGTCGTAACACATACACGGTTTAGTGGGGACCAAAGCAGATGTATGTAGCTGTTCAGTGTTTGTACAGCGTGTTATTAGCTACAGTCCTGCTATCTCTTTTCTCCCTCTTTCAGTGGTCACTGCAACCTCACAGCAGGCGTCTGCTCTTCCGTGTGCTTTTCTTTTCTACTTAATTTCCTCTTGAAGAATTAAAGCTTTTCTGTGTGTTAATTGGAGTGTGTGAGTGAATGGTTCCTCGTCGCTACATGTTGGCCCTGTGATGGGCTGGTGACCTGTCCAGGGTGTACCCCGCATTTAGCCCTATGTCAGCTGGGATTGGCACCAGCAGCCCCTCGACCCTCATGTGGAGGATAAAGCGGACAAGAGATGGATGGATATAAGGATAACCTCACGTGTTTGCTTTACATGCACTTTAATGTAATGGGCACACCTCAGTTGATTCACGACGCTTTGCCAAAGACACAACCTCTCCATCTTCATCTGAGGAGGGAAAAATAACACATCCTCTTTGAACTAAACAGTCGCAGTCGTGTTTGTGCCAGAGCTGCTCCTCTTGATTGCAATATTGTGTTTCTTACAGGTATTTTTCAGTTTTTTTTTGTCCACCCCCCTGCATCTGACGTGCCTCCACACTCCCACAGTCTGTTTTCGCAGTTTACTCTCCCACTCCTCATCACTCTCAGGTTCAGATCATTCCTAGAACATTAGCTAACTTGTGAAAAAGACATTCTCAGCTGCTGTTAACTTGCTACATGAATAATAACACTCACTATTGACTCTACACTATGACTGTATAAGTGTAGAACCTAACACTGTATATTACAGTACAGTAACAAAATGTTACTGATGACCTAAACATGCCAACATAACATAGTTACTATAATATAGTAACATGTTTAGGTCATATCCTGATAATTGTCATTGTCAGTCTCATATGTCCCACACTATATTATTTACTCCTTTACAGAATTACTACACACTATTACCATACTGTTACTGTACCATAATGTAAAGTGTTACCAGTATATACACAAAACAAACTTGCACTTACATTACAACAGGTTGCAATGTTTTCATTATTATTAGTAGTATTAGTAGTAGTATTTAGAAGCAGAGGTGAAATGTTTTGGTGTGATTTAGGTGAATGTGTTGAGGTACCGTGTACCTTCACTTACTATGTTACAGACATAGACACACAGACAGTGTGGTGTCTCATTGTAACAAAAAGCAACTTCACTTGCATCGGTCTCATAAATAAGTGCTCAATGCAAAGGCTGCCTGACTGGATTAGTAGGAATTTGTTTTCAGAGTACTGTACAAATATTTGATGTTGAAAAATGAATACAGAGGTTAAATAATAAAAGATATTAGGGTCCTTTCATATGTTAATTCTTGATATATATTTTTTGATGATTATTGACAACAGAAAACAGCTCACTGTGAGTTCTCACTGTTTAAAAGCCTATTTAAAACATGAATGAGGAGTCTGGTTAAACTAAATTTAACTTTCCTCCTGTCTGGTCTAATCTGACAAATTTTACAACTTCCTTAGGGTATAAATACTGTCTTTTTCACAATATGCTCATTACTCCTTGGGATGGGCATGAGTATTTGATTATTCAATTATTTGCTTGATTATAAAAGGTCAATCAGTTACTGTAACTATTTATAATATATTACAAAGACGCAAAGCAAATGTTTCATCACTTGTTGCACTTGTTGAAAACAAATCTTTCTACTCCAGTGACTCCCTAATTTGTGGTGCATCCATTATCACTATGTGGCAGCAGCAGCAGCAGCAAGCATTTTTGACTTTATGCTTGTTTGCAGAAGTGAAGTTTACGAGGTTTCTTGAATGCACCTTGAAGCCGCTCATCTGAACTCAACACACTGTAGATCCCACAGAAGTGAGTAAATTACCAGGGTCTTTGAATGCATTTCGTTAGCTACTGTTATTTTAGCACACTGTGAATCCTGCATTGCGTTCACTAGCTCTCATGCGCTGGAGTTTAGAGTGAATGGAAATTAATGGGTGAGTCTATATTATGTTCATCTAACAGATAGGAAACTTTCCCATAACCTTACCTACACATCCACAATCTTCCAACCACCAACTACGGCGGTACCATATCCTATTTTTCACTATAGAAAATGACACGGATATAAATAATTAGAATAAATCAATCTAAAAATTAAATTATATATCTGAACACATTTTACACATTAGAAATAAGGGAGTGTTTAGTCAACACTGGAGAAAGGTTAAGGTGAAACCCTCAGTTTGTTCTCACTGTTCACTGTGAATCACAGAAATGTTCCTCTTGAAATTGAAAAGAAGGGATCTCTGTCTGTGCATGCGAGGGTTTGATCACTCTTGAAAAGAAATGAAACAGCAGGCTTCTTACCGCTCTGGTGGGATTGCTCTGATCAATGGGGTTTTTGAAGTCTGTGCGGAGCTCATCAAACGCGATGATCTGAAAAAGATAACAGGCATTTGTTGTCCCTTAGTTACTTTTTAAAATCCAGTGCCAGTGCCAGTACCACACATCTAAATGGCTATTTGGTACAACTGGTCTATTCAACACTTACACTTCTATGCCTAAATTTTTTTTCTACACACCTTACCTCATCCCGCACAGCTGCAGCCACACTGCTCACTTTGCTTGAACACACATGGTGATTAAATAGTTAATGTGTAATTACTTACTGCCTCATTCTTCCCCTTTTACACTCTAGATTAGCGCCTCTTGTTTTTACACAATGTGTCTTTAGCAGTTTCTTTTTACTCAAAGGAACTTCTTCTTCTTCTTATAATGGCGGCTTGCATCCATGATGTTCCACAGATCCTCCTGGTTTGTCAGAGTGTTGTTTTTGAATGTGACCAATCTCCATTTAATGAGCCTCATAGCAGTAGGAAATATAATTTCTTTGAGTTGCCTCTACACATTAGGGAGGTCCCTTCACTGCGTGTTTTTGAAATCTCACCTGAAAAACACTCTTCTTTCATGACTTCCAATGCAGTGTGAGATGTAGCTTGTATTTTGCTTTACTGTTGTTGCATATTTTATTCTGGTGTTATTGCTTTTTGTACTTTTGACATGAGATGTTTGTTCCCATGTTGTACATCTTTTATGAAGGACAATTGCCAACTGTGTTATTTTAAAAGGGCCCTGTAGAGAAAATTTGAGTGGATAAATGAAAGGTGGGAAAAGATGTGACACATTTACATGAAATCCTGAATGATTTCATTTCTTTTTGCCATTTTAGCTAAACCGATGACACCACGTTAATGTTCAGCACTGGTAGCACTCTAACTGCTCCCTGTGAGGAGGCTTTGAGTGGTAATGTTTCTACCCAGCCCGCTTGATTAATTGTCTGTAATAATTATAATTCTTCCTGCATAGACCACCAGCTGTGCTTATCATCAGTCCAGTTTTTAAACAGCAAGCTTCAGTAGCAATGGCTCATTGAAAGGCAATAAATAAACAGGTACTATTTGCAGATAAGTGAGCATCGGCGTCTGACTCGTGACAGCGACTGATATTATGAACTCTCTGTTTGAGCAGAAACAGTTTGGTAATTCCCCTCCGCATGAGTCCATAAGGCTCTCCCTCGTCTTCTTTCACACTTAGCTCTGTTGTAAACAGATGCAGTTTCCATGGCGACATTGCGAGCCCCTAAGTGGGCACCATGGTTACTTCACAGTGACTCTGATTGGTGGAGAACCACATCGAAGTGGGGTGCCATACCCTCCTGGTGGAGGCAGACATGGTGGAGGGAGGGGGGGGAATCGGAGTTTGATGAGCGTTTCAATAACACGCTTGAGTGCTGAGCCAGACGCACACTTCTCCTCATCTCCTTCACACGCAGACACACTGACTGACTCATAGTCTCACCCACTTAGTCAATTGGTGCGTTAGTCATTTCAAGTCATATAATTATATTTTTTTTGTGTTTTGCATTGTTCCTGCATCTATATACCGATGTTAAAGGTGAGAGATTGCCGCTTTAGTGTTTGTGCTGTCTGTACAAAGCTGGCGCATTGATCCCCAGCACATTTCTGTGCAAATAGTGCTCAAAATGCCACAGACACACAGATTCTCAACAGTCTTGTGGCCAGATTTATGATCGTTGTGTTATGTCACCTCCCTACACTCATTACATGCAGTTTGCCGGAGCCTGAACACTTTGTTTGAGGAACACTTTATTGCCAGTGCTCTGGGATCATGAGAGACAGAGCCAGCTGGAATCTGTCTTTGTGTCAGACGTACTGTGACTAGTGGTAGACTGCCATTTAAAAGAATCATTAGATGCACAGATGAAGATATAAATGTCCAGTGTGTAAGACTTAGGCCCAGTCTCGTTTCTCGTGTTTACTCCATCCTACCCCTTTTCCCCCTGTCCCTTTCCCTGTAATTACACGGGGTAGTGGTTCAATTTAGCCGTACTGAATGGGATGTCCCTATAAGAACGAGACACCACATGTTTATGTTGGAGATTCAACATACCAACATCAGTTACCAGTTTATGATATGTACAAAAGATAGCAAACACGTTTTTTTTTGTGTGTTTGTATGTGTGTAATCACTTTTTCATGAACTGTTTCCTTTTATATGTGGAGGCTGCCCTCTTGCACCGCCGCCATGTTTTGACAGCAAAAACCAGCCATAGCGTGTGTTTTGTGTTTTGAAACGGAAGCTTTCTGCATAAAGGGAGATGAATGGCATCCTCTCGTCGTTCCCCTATGCTTGTGGGGAAAAGGAGTGGTGAGCGGAGAAGTCCGCCATTTGTTACCATCTGCTGTCTCACCATTAAATGTCACAAATTCTTACACACCGGTACCTTTAAGATCCCATGCATTTAAGAGTCGTCACACTTCTCCTTCAACTACGCGATGCTCCCGCCACCAAAATTAATTATAATTCAACTACCTGTCTTAAAAGCTTGTTTGAAATGGGAAAAAGGAACAAAATGTAATTTAGTGGCTTTTAAGAGGTCAGGCTGCCTCGTCAAGAACAAACAACACCATTTTGGCAAACATGCTGCAGCATATCATTATCTCTAGAGGACCTGAGCAAGGTATTTGTGTGTGTGTGTGTGTGAGTGTGTATCTGTTCTTGTATTTGTTACCTCCTAAAGAGCTTTTCTGGCATAAACACTGACCTTGTCAGGACTATTAGACTTCTGGGACAGAAGGAGACTAAAACCTGGTGCTAATGAGGCAGAACCTCATCCCTGAGGAACTGGATAAGTTTAGGGCTAGTTAAGGTCAGGGTTAGGCATTAACTGGTCATAGTTAAGGTTACGGATTAGGCTTTGTCTAGACCAGTGGTGTCATTTAATGAAGCATCTCTCTATAAAACATATTATAAACGACCTGAATTGTCTTGAGAACAAGAAGTGCAATTTCAACAACATTTACGTCTATGTTTACCATTTACACATGTGTGCATTACAACCTACAGATCACAGTGGATCTACAAAGGCACAAAACATTTAGTCACAGGTATCTGGAACTGAAAAATATGGTATTTGACTTTATATACTTTAGATTCTAATTATACTGCGAAATGTTCACAAATTCTGGCCCACGGGCTGTGTTTGCCACCCCTGATCTAGACTGGTCTGTCCAACTTAATGGAAGTCAAAACAGTGTCCTAAGAAGAACATCTTTGCAAACCTCTCTCTGTGTGTGTGTGTGTGCGCGTGTGTGTTACTGTCAGTATTTGTACCACTGACAACTGTGGGTGGATTATGGTTGTCTGCCTGCGTGGGCTGGTGCGTGGATGTTTTCAGGCTCTACATTTTTGTGCCCGTTTTAAGTTTCAGTGAGTGTGTGTGTGTGTGTGTGTGTCCAGTGTGCACAGTGCCACTCACCTGCCATATGACAAAGAAGATGAGCGCAGCGCACAGCACCAATGTGAGCATGTAGCAGAAGGCCGCAAAGGTGAACGCCATGGCCGAGCCAGCCAGTCTTAACGGTGAGACGTGTGAAGCGAGACACACGAGACAAAACGAAGAACTTCCTCCCACCTGTCCTTAGCCTCGCTCCGGCTATGGCTCACTCTCCCTTTTACCTTCTGTGGAGGTTATTGTCTTCCCCCCTTTGTGTTGTCCAGTTAGGTTAAGTACTCAGTTACAATCAATCATCTGCCTGACTGTGGCTTCTCTTCCACTCATGCTGTGTCTTTGTGCCACTTTGTACAGCTCTCTCTAAACAGCACGATGACCCCCCACCGTGCTCGCTTTGATTTTGGAAGCACTTATATGAGTCAGTCTTTTTGACTGACACAGGTGTCTGTTGTTGGCCTGGTGCACCTCTTTTTTTTTTTGAGTCTCTGACAGACAAAATGTCTGTATCCTCCCCCTCCCTGTAGTTTCTCTTGACTCAAAGCCTACACGTACACATTTGCTTCTCACAGTAATTCACACCACAAAGTGTCTGACAAACACGCTGACAACAGAAGCACAGGATTCTTGTCGATAGTGAGCACAGTAAGTGCTGTTTTCAAAAAAGATTATTGTGGTTATTGTTTAAGTCGGTTATGGCTTGTAATGTGGTCAGTAGGTTTTTCATATGGCTTCATCATTTCATCTGTTGCTCCAAATCAAGAGCATGCTTAATGACGCACATGTCTAAATCATAGTCAACGCGAATGTAAACAAACATAGCTGCGGCGTATTACTTACAGAGACAGTCTCTTTGCGTGTTACTTATTGTATTACAAAAATGTTAAGAAAAAAAATTAAAGAAATGATGTGAAGCAGATAATATTGTTCAATTGACTATATAACATTACAGTGCCAATATCACACATTTAAGAGGACAGATATAAGATCAGAGTATACTTTCAATTAATTAGCATGGATCAATACCTGGACTGGTCTTAACATCGAGTGGAAAATACCTGTGTCTGGTTGGAGACGTGTCTGCCACTGTACAGTCCACTCTTTCCTTGTCTCTGTCAATTTGGGTCGACACCATGTCAGAATGCTCTGCTCTGCATCTTTCCCTCAGAAGCATCCCTCAAATTCTCCCCCAAAAATAACAAAAAAAGCATTTAGATCTGCCTCTGCTGACGAGCAGGATAAATAACTCAACTCCCAGGGAGATATGGAAAAAAAGAAAGAAAGAAAAATGGAATATGTCACCAAGAACCTGCAGAACATCTACATGTGAGACACTTTTACGCTGCTTTTAAAATGTTTCCTTCTCTTAAGCAAAAATCTCCACAGCCCTCAGGAGTCATAGGTTAATTAGTCCACCTTTCTGTTGTCTCCTCTTTCTTATTTCCTTTCTTTCTAAACCCCACTGTCTTTAGTTCCCGGAGATTTTTAAAAACAGACCTGAATGTGTTTCCTGAGTCTACTGTCTCCGTCTCTCTATTTCTCAGACTGCGAGAGAAATATTTCTATCACGCTTGATGTTGTAACAGTCGACCAATAGCATCACTCCGTCTCCCTCCCTCTCTTATTTGCTCTCTCCTTCCTCTCTCTCCTCCTCTCTGTCCGTCAGTCTCCCTCTCTCTCTGTCTCTCACACACATTTATACATTTCCATAATCCCTTGTTCCCCGGAGAGTGATGAGGGGGCAGGGCAGGCTGCAAATGTTTCTCCTTTTGTCTGTATCTCTGTCTTTATCCATCACTCTCCCTCCCACTGTCTCTCCCTCTCAACAAAGCCCTCAATCATTATTCGGTTCATGAAAATGTATGTTCTGTTATGTCTGAGGGTGTTGCTCTCACTCACCTGTCGTTTCTTTTATTTCTCCGCTCGATTAGCTTTTCACTCAACATCCGTGACATTGTTCAGTTTCATTTTAAGTTCATCCCCTCATGTGTAATTTTTTTTACAAACCAATTATGGCACGTAATATTTGAAAACATTGCAAGACTTTTTTAATCTGTGCACCAGTTATTCTTCACATAATTCTGTACAGATGCTGAAGTCAGGAGCCACTGCTTCAGGGAAAAGCCAAATACACAATCTGTAATGTAGCACATAGTCATTATATTTCTCTCTTGTCAGGACAAGGGTCACCAAAATGTCAAGGTGATAAAATAATTCAGTTCCTAACACTTTTATTCCAACACACTTGCAGCCTTAAAAGTGCCTCAATACCCCTTGTTACCCCATGAGAGCTGCAACTCATGATTATTGTCATAATGGATTATTTTCTCGATTAATAAGCGATCGTTGACGATTAATTTAGTAATCGATTAATCAAGTAATTGACCGCTCACTCCTTTCACACCAAAGTCCAAAAAGAAAATGAGCAATTTAACATCACAGCACAATACATCAAATGCATTCATTTGTCACTTCTGTGTTTGAGATCCCTCATTTAGAGTTCCCTAAATTACACAAACGTTCCAAAACAAGACAGCAGCAGATGAGCAACTTTTGTGTTCCTTTGACCTTAAAATGCTGATTTAATCCATGGAGTTTGGTGCTGGAGTGTAAGCATAAACTTCTGTTTCTAGCCAAGACTTCGGTAAGTGTAAGGTTTACTAGTTGAGCCTGTTAATCGTCGTTTTTTTCTTGTGTTCTTGTCTCTGCACATCGTACATCCACACAACCTCAACTACCTTAAAGTGAAAGTGATCATTGTTGACACATTTATTTTAGCAGGATGTTATTGAACCAGGCCTTATTTTACAAAGCCAGCACTTAATTTGCAGCTGATAAGAAATAAAACACAACGGACAGGAAGAAAACAAAGTAAAAGTACTGATGCATTGTTCTGTTTTCTAAGCTGTTTTTACACAGAGCATTGAAGATTCCCAGGGGAATTAGATTTGGAATTTGTTCTAGGACCAGCGGGTAAAAAGAGCAACGGTATTTTTGCCCTGCTCAATGGAATTCTTTTAAACCTGTAAAGAGAGCCATCTGGTGGAAAGAAGCTGAAGATTGTTTGAGAATATTAAGAGACTGCATATTCAGTGTAAGGGAGTTTACCCAACATGTAAATCACTCCGATTGACTTATTCCAGGCCTTTATTTGCACTAATCTGACCTGTGTCAAACTTGCTATGGTTGATTCTTTCAATCGTTTTAACCCAACATGTGTCTGCTCATGCCTCTAGCAGGTACAGAGTGGTACTTCAGGAGTTGAATGTGTGCTTGTGCATGGATTTAGTCCAACATTTGATCTGCACTCTTTTGTTCACTCTACCACAACTAATTTATTACAGGGCCCAAAGTTTGCCAACAAAAACATTCTTCACTCCATTACACCAGCACCAGCAGCCTGGATTGCTGACAAAATGCAGGTTGGATCCATTGATTCATGCTGCTACCACCAAATTGTGACTCTGTACCATCTGCATGCCTCAGCAGGGATCCAGATTCATCACGCCGGGCTCCTTTTAGTGAGCATACACTGCACTCTCCCATTCCCTGTTCTTGACTGACTGTTTGTGTCAAGGTTTGATGTGCTGTGCATTCTGAGATGCTTTTCTTTTTCATGCCACAGCTCATGATCAAAGTCCCGGAGATTACTTCCCCCCCTTGATTCTGATGTGAAAATTAACTGAACCTGACCTGACCTGTTGGAGCAGGATTTAATGCATTGTTACTGCTGCAGCGTGATTGGCAGGTTGCACCAATAAGCAGCTGCACAGTTATTACTGATGATGTTATGAGAAGTTTATCAGTTATTAGGTTAAGTATTAATCTGTTGTGAAAAGTGTTTCCCAAACTTTTGTCATGGGGACAAACCACTATGACACGTTTCACAATGTAAATCATGATGGCAGATTTGTGCATAATTACAATTAAATAACATTTTTGACTATTTTACTGCCTAAATGTTATTTTAGTATATTGAGGCTGATAGCTGATACTTTGTCATGGAACTATGATAATATCTGGGTTACATTACAGAGCAACAAATGGAAGGTTTTCATTAATTTGGGTTAGTGTGTTAAAGTCTATTTTGGTTTACTGTGTTGTAAGTGTTTGGGGGATCCCCTACAGTCTGGCCAAACCATATGTTGAGTGATAATTTTCCATGTATATTACTGGAATTACATTTGAAATATTGTGTTGCAACAGTGACTCAGCTGATGTTGCTTTTATCCAATTGTTGTTTAGCCTTCTTTAGCAGGAGCAGTTAAAAACAACTTCAGTGGTTTGGTGCCTGTTACCATTAATGAGGTAATCATTCGTGATACGTTAGTTTAAGTCTTCAAATTAAACTCCTGCATGGATTTTATATGTAGGTAGAAGATGCTGTCCATGGTGCTGAATGATATGGGCTGAAATTCAAAGGCAGCCTGTGACAAATACTGCATATTTGCTGCCTGGATGACACTGGACTAAATGTGATGTTGTGTGTATATTGACCTTAAAATGAACCATACGTATTATGGGATATGAAACCATACAATACAATCAAAAAGGGATTCAAAAAATTGTAAGAAAAAAAGAATAAACCTAATTTGTAGTAGTAATGAACTTGGTTCGTTGTTAATTTAAGACACTAACAATTTTAAATGTATTCTATAACTTTAATAATTATTGTCAAGTTTGACAGTGGTGTACGGATCAAATTAAAACCACAGGTCCATCAACAATTGGTTATTAAGATAAGATGGGGGAGAAATTTTAATTGGTAGAGCAGCACAAAGGCATCATCATAAAATAGCGATTTCCGTAGGATGTAATATACAACATACAATGTATTTTGTGTACACAGTGTTTTTCTCTTTTAAGCCTCTATCCACTAGGGATGAGCGTTTTATAAAAAGTGTTTACAATGTTTTCAATCTTGGTGATATAACGGTCACATTAGTGATCAGCAGACTGTGTACGTTTTAGTAGATGTAGCAATAATCTCAGGCACCAGCTTGAAAAAGGGAAGAGCACTGGAAATGCGCACAGACCAGGAGTGTTACACATGCTGCGGTAAATAATCATTCCTCATGTTGAAACCTACAGGGTTCTTTTTTTTTTGTACTCGCAGTCACAACCCACTGAGCATTTACTTGCTGTTGTTTCATTAGTGGGTTTAGACTCCCCACTAGTGGTGATAGCATGTGACTGTAAGCACTGATTGCTTTCATGTTCATGTATGTTACACTGCAGAAGGTCACATGAAAACCTCACAATACAGCAGAAAAAATGACAGCTAATGCATTTCTATGAACATGAGTATTACTGACAATGTGCCCCGATATCTAGATAATGCTTTTCATGAGCAGCCATAATAACAATATCATCTGTTTTACACATGCACGTAATTCTCTCTCTCTCTCTCTCTCTCTCTCTCTCTCTCTCTGTGTGTGTGATCCACATAATGATAATGGGTGGCATATTACTGCGAATAAAGACCATGACGGATATTTAAATTGTCCACAAGATGGCAACAAATGAGAAGCAGGGTGACAATGACACAGATGCTCACATTAGGTGTCTAACAGCGGCAACGATGCACCGATGAGTCACTCTCATAAACTAAACGTTAAATAATTGACGGCCTTTTGAGGCGTCCTTGCTTAAATAGAAAAACAAAACACCGTCACTGACTGTTTAGACGAGGGACTAATTGAAATGATAAATTATTAATTATACAAATTATACATTCATCCATCCATCTTCTACCACTTCATCCTCGACATGAGGGTCACTGGGGGAGCTGTGCCAATCTCAGCTGACATAGGGCGATAGGCGGTAATGTAATGTAAAATGGTGTGTGTACCGTTAACTTAGTTTATTGTCCCCAGTTTCTGTACATTTGCATGTCTCACTTTGGAGATGTCTGAAGGTAGCAGGCTTCCGCTGAAGTGGGCTTCATTGCATTTCATACTTTTGAATCTCCTTTGCGGTGGTAGGAGTTGGCTTTAATGTTGGATTGAGTAATTGTACAGTAATTATGCTTGATTTGAATATAGTATGTTCACAATTTAGGTTTGAACAACATGTCTTTTGCCTGTTTCCTGCAAATGAGTCGGTTACTTCTAATTGTGTTCATGCAGCGTGATGAACTGTTGCAATAAATATCCTGTAAATTAGCATCCTCAAGAATTGCAAATCACCCCGTGGTCTGACATATTAAGCAAATGATTCCACAGTCGTATCATTTCACATTTGCGCACTATTGACTCAGGAATCCGAACCGTATTACTATGAACAGGGAGAATAGGAGCATATTTATGAACACTGTGTGTTACACCACTTAATATTTCAAAGTATGTTTTTTTTTTTTTATGGCTTGTGATTTTATTCTGTTGGTTTTGTCTGATGCTTTTATTCTTGTGGTTTTATGATGTCTTCCATTTTATGTTTGTATGTCTGCTGCTGTATACTAATGGGTCCAGCCTTGTTGAGCTTTATTGTCCCAATAAGGACAATAAAGTATTATTATCTATCTTCTCTACATCTATCTATCTATCTATTTAGCCCCAGATACCTGAAACATAATTCTATATGGTGATAAGACTTAAAGAACTGTTAAAAAACTGTCATCAGTGTGAATGAAGTCTGCAGTCTGGTGGCAGCTGAAGCTTGAGCAGTGAACAGCCGAGGGCAGTGTTTCGTGGGGTTTGGCATATCGATATCAAAGACGGTCCCAGTGGTACACGCAGGCTATGCCACCAATACACTTTGAGATCAATGTGATATCTCCTGCTGCTCCTCTGGCCCCAAATGAAATGTTTTCTCTTCTAACAGCTTTATTGATCACCTTTAACGATGGTGGTGAGGATTAAAGACGTTTTAGAGACGCACCCTAAAGAGCACCATGTGACCCAGAGACTAAAGAGACACTAAATGCATAAATTACAAACATACAGCACCTCAGTGACATGTTTACTGTACCCAAACATCTCAGTGTTGCTGTTAAAAACCTGTTGTTGGTTTTTAAAAGTCCACATTCTCCACCCGTCACATATGCAGGACACAGTCATACATTGTGTCCTGCATATAGGGCTGATATCTGAACTTTGATGCAGATTCCTGAACAATACTTTGTTGTTAAATCAGGGTTAGTCAAACATGTGGCCGGGGGGCCACATGCGGCCCTCCAATCGATTACATGGAGCCCGCCCACGAAAGTGCGGCGCCACAGTTGCCAAGCAAGGTGATGTAATATAAGACTAACTATATATGACATTCAGTTGTAATTATTGCTTTATTAAATGTATTACACTCAACATTAAATGACATACATTTAAGCAGTTTTTCTATTTATTTCACTGTTTTTGTGCATCATAAATATGTGTTTTATTGTGAAGTGTACATCATTTTATATCAAAACAAGCAATTTAACTTTGAAATTCTGTTTAATATCATCATGAATATCTTATATTGCCCACCCGCTACTGAACAGTTGGGACTTTTTTCCACTTTATTTCTCTCCAGACCGGCCCCCTCCTGACCAGACTACATGCTCATTGGCCCCCAGGTCATTTCAGATTGACACCCCTGCTCTAAATGGTAAAAGGTCTGTATTTACATCATGCTTTTCTAGTCTTGATGACCACTCAAAGCTTCTTTACACTACAATTTTGCCATTGACATATTCATTATGCAGTGCTTTTTCTATCACTCATCTTTTAAACCCATTCACCCCGAGGGTACTCGACAGGAATCAAACCCACAACCTTTGAGTTGAAAGACAGCTTGCTCAACCACTCAGTGACCTCTACAATCGCAGGACCAACATACACACTCTCACACTCACACCTATGGTTAGTTTAGAGTGTGCATACGTGTTCTCTTTATTCCTCATTTTTCATTATTTGATGACACAAAAGTATTGAAGTTCAATACCCAACACTGAAGAATGGTGGAGTGGACTGGTGCTCGGAGAACAAACGCTGGACGCTGGGAAGACCGAGGAGCTCATCATCAACTTCAGGAGATCCCAGGTTGAGGAGTGGAGAGGGTGTCCAGACTCCTGTGGGCTCACATTATCAACACACATCACATTATATATATATATATATATATATATATATATATATATATATATATATAATGTCTACTTTGACACTAAAGGGTGCAGACCCCTGGTCTATTCTGTTCTGTTCTATTCTATTTAAATACACATGGGACCAAGGAGAACAGAGGCCACCTTCAATTCTTGAAGATCAGTCTTCAAGATAAACATTGGACAGATTTCATTAGAATCGGGAAGACACGCCTTCTCTCTGGAATAATCTGCTCTCAGCTCTTTATCTATATATTGCGTTACACCAGGCTCTGATTGGCTTTTTACTGGCAAGAAATAACCACATTATATAATTCTCTTGGAGCCAAACTTAATACTAGCTCAGTCTGTACAATAACGTCTCCCTTTAGGGGTCGCCACAGCAGATCATCAACTACCAATGGCTCTATGTTTATAATAAATCATATTTAATTACACTAAAAGCTGGGGTTATGAATTTCCCTCACACACAGGACTACAATGCATTATCTATTCAATGAAGATTTTATGCCCTTATTGTTCACTATAGAGTGAACATTATACTACAGTATTTTTGTCATTGTTTTATTAAAATCTATTTGTCTTGCGAGCAAGTACCAATGTGTGGATAAACAGGACCACAAAACCAACTCAACCTCCAGAGTTACAAAGTAGAGCTGTCACCGTAGCAACGCAAACAACTCCGCTGAGGTTGCTGTGACCACAAATCAAATGTTTTGTGCCCTGTGGACGCTGCATCACCTGCAGCGTCCACAGGGCACAAAACATTTGACAAAAGAATACAATAACACTGGGTGGGCTACCCAGTGTTATTGTATTTTTTTTATTTATATTTTGCACATATAATTGCAGTTTTGAGTTTATGGGTAACATTTTTAGTTAACTTTATTTATGGGTAACATTTTTAGTTAACTTTCTTTGTATATTTTCAGTTGTGAATAATCACTGTGATTCTTTCTGTGTTGCCATAGATTTGTGAGTTGGCAAGACCTGAAGCCTGTGGGAGATAAAAGGACTGTCCACATGGGGTCAGGAAGCCAATAGATTGATGAGACTGATAGATTTGTTAAAGCGTCAGTATTGTTATTGTTGATCCCCCCGGGAGCTCTGTAGATTGACCATATATAGTCCCTTGGTGATATTTTGAAGCGTTTATTCGTTGTTTTGTTGAATCTTTTATTGATTATTCTGTAGTTGACCTCACATTTTCTGTAGCTTTATTTTCTGTTTGAATTACTTTTGTCTTTGTACACTCTCACGGTGCAGACAATTTTAGAGGACAGCTTCATGCAACATCTAATTGGAATAACTAGTTGCAGATGAGGATTAGGATTTTGGTATCCAGTTTTTCTGAAAAGAAGAGTCAGCACTGTAAACACCCCAAAAAAATGTTTTAGGTATTTCTTTAGGTAAAAGCCTGAGGCTGATGTTACCAACATGAAAGAAATTTATTAATCGGATTTAAAATGTTTTGTTAGTTATAATAAAATTACACACCATTACTCATGAGCTGCTCTTCCTAAAGGCAAACCTTTATTATCCTAATGTGTTGAGTTATATTTCTGTCTTTCTTTATATCTATTTTCACTTTCGGAATGACTGATTGTTTTGCTTGTTTTGTTTGTTAATCACAGACAAAAGTTTTAATTAAAAAGTTTAAAGTTTAATTTTACAATTTTTGACATGAAGTACTAGTGTGACTAGTGTTGGTTTAAGGGTGCTGTCCATGGTTCTGAATGTCAGGAAGTGAAATGTGAAGCTATATAGCCTGTGACAGTTATTGTATATTATTTTCTGACTGGATTACACAGGAGAATGTGATGTGTGGATGTCCGGGTTTTAAAAAAGGTGACGTAAGAAGCAAATAATATCTTGAACTGAACCATCAACCAACCTATAAGCACATATTGTATATCGTATGACTTGTTCTTTGCAGTTATTGCAATCTAAGTTAGTTTTTATATTAAATGTATGGATTATCTGTTATCATTTACTAAATGAGTGTTGTGGGTTCGTTGACAAGATGAGTGGGTGGGGAAATGAGAGCCTTTATATATGTTTATGTATGTAAATATATCATGTGGGTGATGTATGTTCCATCAATGTGGTTTATAGTATGTTTTGAATTGGACACCGTAAAAGACCAGATGGTTCATCCCAAGGGACAATCCATTAATATAACTGTTACAAATTGACCTTTTCTGTTACGAGTCATACATTTATAACACTGATAGGAGCGTGGGTTATATTCAGAATGTTGTCATCGTGGAGGCTTTAGATGAATATATTACGTGTACAGGATGTGTTAACATAAACACTGTCACAGGTTACAACTTGGACCCTTCTAAAAGGCTCGGTTTACAGTATAAAGTGTTAGCTTGCTGCTCCTGAAACTTGAATGTAATTTTGGGTGCATCCCTTCCTCTGGTGTCTTCAGATCCCAGTGTAATCTAAAGTTTGCCGTAATCATCCCTTTAGGTGCTCTACGGCCTAGATTTCCACCATTATTACAGGCAATCATCCACCAATAAAAGCTAAATGAATTTCATACAAATGGAAGCTATATTTTATTTTAGCTGTGCTACAGCCGTGTGCTGTTTCCTCACACTGTGGTCCAACACTCCCATAGTCGATGACACATTGTTGGGTAAAGACGTTTGTAGCGGCTGGAGGATAAATTAAATGTATTCATGTCAATCTAAATGAAGTTAAAATGACCACAGGACTAATATTTCAGTTAATGGGTGCAGAGGCTGTGACTACGTCCAATATGTTAAATGTCAGCATGTTTACACCAAATACTGTATCTGATAAATGGAAAGACAGGCTTACCTGTAGCAGTGTTGGCATTCTAATAGTAGGATTAAGGTAAAAGCCTATAGCTTAGCTTATGTAACCTCAGTACTGCATTCATTAATGGACATTTATTAAAGTCTGATGATACATATGGATACAGTTCTTATTGTGTAGGCTGATCGGAGATATTAAAGAGACAAAATTTTGTTTCTAAACCACACTCTCCTGCACCAAAGTCTATAGAGAAAATCTGTAATTTTAACTCACAGAGACATGGGCACTGCTGTCTTGTTCGGTGAGTTTGTGTCACTTGAAAAACTGAATGAAGGATTTCCAATGCAGGAGTCACAAAAATAACACTTTTGAACTTGCTGATGGAGACAGCAGTGGGTCAACAGCTCCTGTGTACTGTGATGTAAAATCGCTGCTTTTCTCGATGGACTTTGGTGTGGGTGTGCACAGGTTACAGAACACAAACTTTCATTTCCAGTGCAATAGGGCCAAATAAAGCAGCAAGCATATTCTAAATATATCATTGTAGATTTTATTAAGTGAGATTTCTGCTCAAATAAGCGACACAATTGCAATTTGGGTTTGTACACAACACAGTGCTTTCACATTGGATCGTACAGTACTGATAATGCAACTCAGTATCAGACTTTCATAAAACCTTATCTGGCTGTCAAAACCAATAGCTTAGCATTCAATGCAGGTTTTTTGATTGGTATTATTTTGGAGAAACACACCCCAATGACATCAATATGACTTAAAAAGGGTTGTTTTTCCTCTGACTTAAGAATACATTTGGCTTTGTGACACCTTTTTCACCAGAATTTTCTTCGCTGTTATGAGTTTCAACTGCCCATACTTTTGTTTTTCGAGAAAACAAATCATCAAGTTGCAAACTTCTCCAAGTTGTATAATAATGTGTATGATTAATTGACATTCCACATAAATATTTCAGGGTAAAACTCAGAATAAGTAATTTTTTCTGTGGTCGATACAGTATCTACCTTATTACCACCCAGACTACAACAAACCTGCAAACCTACAGCACATCACATGTACAGGCAACATCTGGCATTTGTGAGTCTCCTAACGAGTGTTGGATCTCTGGCTTTCAGCTTAAAACAGCAGGTTATGGCGCTGATATTAACACTCATGAGCAGAATGTGAGGATGTAGCAGTGGAACGGTCATTCATCCCAGACTCCTGATGCGCATGCAGTCAGGAGGACCCGGCGTGCGCGTATACAGCGCTGAATGTGAACGTCTCCTCCCCTGTTTCTGCAGTGTTACTGCTTTTCCATCGCGCTCATCGCTTCTTGTGCCAAAGCTGGCCACCGCAAGAGTAAGACTCAACGCTTCCATTTGCATAACACTTTCACCACACTCCTGTGTCTTGTCTGCCATCACCATCCCTTCTTTTTTACCTGATATCCATCGTGTCCTGATCTGTGTGCGCGCGTGCGTTCGCGCGCGCCCGTGTGTGTGTGTGGTTTCTTGTGTCCTCTCAATCCTTCACCATCCATTCACGCCTACTCCTCATGTGCACTTTGGTTCTTTTGCGTTTTCCAGCTCAGACAGAAAAGCAGATTTTTCCCCCTCCATCACAACTCAGTTTATTTTTCGGATTTAAAAAAAAAAGAATGCAAATGACAATTGTGAAGAATTTCTGACTGACTGACAAACGGGACGGATGAAGACAGAGTCATGCTTTTTTAATTTATTATTTTACGCATCAACAGTCGCACGTAGAGCCTGGAGAGGATAAAGCTGAGAACGCAATGTGGCTGGGTTTTTGTTAGATTTGGTGAAGGTGTTGCTGGGAAACACAGAGATTTAATACAATGAACTAATCAGACAGTGTTAAGTTTGCTGAGGTACCTGTGATTTGCAAAATAAAGGAAAAAAAAAAAAGATATTGGAGAAGCACCGTGGAAATCTACGCGTCACCAGTGCAACAAGCCCGCACACCAAGGCGGTGCGACTGGCACACGGGCTGTCGTCCTCTGTGGAAGTGGTGCAGGGTGAATCCACGGTGTGTCCAGGGTCTGACATTCTTAGCTTTCTGTGAGTATGTGTGGTGGGACTGCTGTGCTGTGCTGTGCTGTGGTGTGGTGTGCGCATCAAATTGACTCACTCTGTTTCTCTCTCATGATGGGATAATCTGCTTTTCCTCCTTTGCATCTGTAATGTGCAGTAATCTTGCTTCTGGTCCTCAACCCATTTGTAATTCAACATTTTTGAATTCTCTCTATCTGCAACTGTGCTGTTAATTGATCTGTTTTTTTTTTTTTGTTTTTTTTACTCCAGCTGCAGAAGATACAATCCCTTCATATCTTTTAATAAGATTCTTAAAACTCTCTAATCTTCCAATTACAGGGAGTCTTTTTAATCTGATGTTTAAAAACAACTCTTTAAAAGAAGCTGTCCTTCCACAGAGCAACATGAAAGGCAAGTTCACCTCCTGAAGCCATAAACTTCCACACCGAGGTGACTCACATACATCTGCACCTGGGTGAGTAATATACTTTCTTGCAATGTTAAAGACACAGTATATAGTCCAAATAATGAAGCATATTCTTGTACGAGCAGCCAGATTTTCCACCATTATTCAGGGCTCGGAGGCTCATATACTGCACTTGCATGCAAACCAGCTGTTCATGTCATCTCTGCTCATATTTCAGTTTATCGATCGTGGCTTGATTCGACATAATGAATCAGCCAGGTTTCGTACGGGTTTCCCACCCCATTTTCCTCCCGCTTGTTTTTATGACTTCCCAAGATAGTAGGAATGGCATTTATTGCTCATTGCTAATTACGTCTGCCATCCTTTTAAAAAGCATCTTCTCTCACAAAACCACTGATGGTATCAGTGTGTGACTCATTATGTTGAAGTGTTTACTTGCCAACCCAGAGACTCCTCTGAAACAGGAACACGTCTGAGGATTAAATCATCAACTTGTCTCATTTGGGTCAAAGGTGCTTTTTGTATTATTAGTTTGGAACTAGCAGAGATAACATGATTAAATTGGGGAACTGACTTGCCAGTAGCTGAAGTCAGATTGTTTTCTTAAATGAGCTTAATGTTAGCTGCAGGGCAGAGAACTGTGGGGTTTTGTGAGTGGTGGTGATCCTGCCCCGGGATTGTGTTTTTCTAATCAATAAAATGTCTTAAGTGAGTGTCAGAATTTCATTTTAGATTTTGGTTTACAAAAAGCTTAAAACCTTAAAAATCGATCGCAAAAGGCCACAGTTGTCGTGTTAACAAGAAAATCCTGTCTGCTTCAGGGAAACAAGAAAGAATTTGTTCCGTGACACAGTAAAGGCTACGTGTCAGTGGATGACACCATTACAAAAGACACTTTCTGTCTCTATAGCATTGATTAAAAAAAGAGAACGAGAAAAAAAACTCTCCCTACATTTGCGCCAGTTGGAGAGAACATGCTTTTGCCATAGAAACATCACCCACTCAAAATTTGTGCAGCGTTGTTTGCCAAAGGCAATATCATAATATTATTATATTGCATGGAAATGGAGGAACCGACATGAGAGTGCTGTGGAATATTTAATTCTCTCTGTGACGGACACAGTGTGTTCTTCTCATGGTTTCCGAAAGTTAGGACATTTTCACAGGTGGCTTTGTCACATTTCACTCATCACTGGTTCCTTCTGAGGAGTCACTGTCCGTGGTGCTGATCTGACACACAGATGTTGAGCTCGCTGCTCAAATCTGCTGCTGCTGCTGCTGCTGCTGCACAAGAACAATCTGTTTGTTGTTTATTTATGAGGCAACAGAAGAATTTGACAACCTAATTTCTACAGCTGTGCTTCACTGCTTTACCATGAAATGTAGCCTTTGATAGGGAGTGATGGAGATCACACACGGCCTGTTATGCAGGTTAGAGTGGAGAGTACAGCTTTTCCTCTGCTGCATGTGGGCTGCACATTATGTGCTGACATCTCTCTTCTGCTTCAGGTGGAAAACCTATTTTTTTGAGACGGGGGAATGTCTTAAAAGTTGAATTGGGAAATGCCGAATTATACCGCTGAGTGTTTATTTCCTCTCTTCTCACATTGGTGCACATGTTTTCCCCTCTGACGATTATTGATGCTCCACTCCCTTGATTGTTCAATCAAGCTGTTAATATGGTCACTGCTCTGCCAAGAAAAACACTGTGAAATTGTTTTATTTTCCCCCACCGACATAGTTGAAATGGCTTACATAAGATAGAGGGGAAAATGAGGAGCAATAAACAGAATATTACAGGCTTTAAAACTGGGGGAAATGCTTTACTTCCATGAGAGCTAAAGATTAGTTTTTGGTATAGTTCAGGTTTTGTTATTTTGGATTTGTGTGGTTGTATGGAGTACTGAGCAAGGTCAGTACTGTAGTACTGTGTGTGCCTGCTTAAGTCTACATTATTTCATATTTCAAAAGTTTGCCTCACTTAAGTAAATCTGAACAAAGGATTTCAAACACCAAATTCACAAAATTTTACTTTTAACTTACTGATGGAATGCATTAGTGGATCAACAGCTCCCATGTGTTGTGGGGTAAAAATCCATTTTCTCTGTGGACTTTGGAGTTTTAAAGCACAAAATATAGTCCAGTTGGAAAAAGATGACTAAAGAGCAAGCTGCAACCATATTCTTAAGCTATCATAGACTCAAACAGGTATAGAGTTTATAAGGTGAGATTTTTGTTGAGTGGCTAAAGCACATGTTTATTTTCGCTCCCTATGGCAGTCAAGGGCACAGGAGGCCCACACGGTGTAGTCAATGTTGACAATGTGTCAGTACTTGATACAACCACACTTCACCTATCCCTTTAAATAAGCATTTAATATATCGTTTTATTGCGGGAGGTCTCGTCTGCGTCAGAACAACTGCTCTTTTCTTGTTTACTCACTGCTGATTGATTTTTTGGAATCACCTCGAACTCAACAGTACATGGTGAACTGAGTCAGTAATACTGCCGGTGTAGAGCGGTAACATTTTCAGTGCTGCTGAGCACACAATGACCACATTACAGTATATGTGTGGGAGTTTGACTGTGTAGTTCAATACGATGTGATTCAACGATTAGTAGGTGCCAATACTTCTGGCTTTCCAAACTTGGACTAACCGAGCTGTTGATCCCACATCATTTGCATACAAAAGAGCCTGAGTGTATAAGGACTTTCTGATGTAAACACTTGTGGAGTTACATGAACATCTGATGTAAGTTCCAAAGATATTCTGATATAATAACCAAACATTGTTATCAATTTTAATTCATATAATTATTTCATTTGCATCTCAACTTCACTACAGAAGATACAGCCTTTCCTATTGTTGCCCTGGTAGTGGAAAAATCTTCAGTCCAAACTCAAACTTAAAATCCCTTAAATGATGTTAAACTTAGTAAAAAAAAAAGAAAGAAAAGGAATTAGTTCACAATTAACTGATTAACTAAAGTAGTAACTAACTGATACATTATGTGTACTTATTGGTGCCTTGTGCTCTGTTCTTCATCTCACTTGAGAAAGAGATTGTGTGACTTCCTTGTAAAATGAAGGTTAAATAAAAAAGATAAATCATAAATTTTAACAAAGAAATAGTCAAAATATATGATTGGGCAATAGATATTATCATTCAGAGCATTGAAACAAAGGCAACCATCCAGCATTTCACACCGGAATATTTTTTGAACTGCCTTTAGCTTTCACTGTGGTATAATGGCTTTTTTAATGCCACAACATTTATTTATTTCAACCCACAGAGCCATTAATTTTTCAACAAGATCTCGTATCGATGTTGGGAGAGTTGGACCCTGGTGATAAGTGAACGTGACGTTTCCCATAAGATTGTGAACTTATGTTCTCAAGCCTCCAGAATTGTGATTTGGAGGAGGATTTTTGCGTAATGTTGACATTTACGAACGAAAGTTCCAAGGTGTCAACTGCAAACACAGACAGGTGTCCACCTGTATGTGTCGTACATTATCATTGATTTTACTCTAAATGGGAACATGATTTACAAAATTGACATTATGTTCTATTGAAGAAGATGAGCAGACCAGCAGAGTCGCCCCCCAGTGTCTATCCAATAAATTCTGACTTCCTGATGACTTAACCGAGAAAACCAGTAGATTCTCAGTGCAGTTTATTCTGGACTCTGGTGGTCAATCCATTTGAACTTAGACTTGACCGACTGTAGCAACCCCAGATAACACAGAATGGACAACCTGCGCGTTCTCTAGAGATAACCTTCAACCTTTTGAGGCACATGGAAGTTGGGCCCTTGAGAATCAGCAATTCACCTTTACATAATCAATGTAACACTTTGATTTTCCACTCACACGTCTCTATCTTGTCTCTCTCAGTTTGCACAGACCTTCACATGTAAAGTGGAACTGAACATCAGCAGTCTCCAGTCATCATCGCCTAACCATGTTACAACTCAAGAATATCCTGAACAGCTTTCCACCATTCACCCCATGTATGCTCCTCTCTATTCTGCTGGTTCTGCTCCCTGGAGTCACTCATTTCTCCCAGGGCAGCGTCAGCCATGAAGATTCCAGCAGCATCTCAAACAACTGCTCCAGTCAAGACAACTGCTCTGAAGGAGTGCTGCTGCCCTTATGGAACCCCCAAAACCCTGCGGTGGGGGACAAGGTGGCACGCGCAATCGTTTACTTCGCCGCTCTCATATACATGTTCCTAGGCATGTCCATCATCGCCGACCGCTTCATGTCTTCGATCGAGGTCATCACCTCTCAGGAAAAGGAGATCACTATCAAGAAGCCTAATGGTGAGACGACCACGACTACTGTGCGCGTCTGGAATGAGACAGTGTCCAACCTGACGCTGATGGCACTTGGCTCATCAGCGCCGGAGATCCTGCTGTCTGTCATCGAAGTGGTTGGCCATAATTTCGAGGGTGGATCTCTGGGTCCCAGCACCATTGTGGGCAGCGCTGCTTTCAACATGTTCATTATCATTGCTATCTGTGTGTACGTGGTGCCCGAGAATGAAACGCGCAAGATAAAGCACCTCCGGGTGTTTTTTGTTACCGCTGCCTGGAGTGTGTTCGCCTACATCTGGCTGTATCTCATCTTGTCTGTGTTCTCCCCCGGAGAGGTGGCTGTTTGGGAGGCCGTCCTCACCTTCCTCTTCTTCCCTCTCTGTGTGCTGCAAGCCTGGATCGCAGACCGACGCCTGCTCTTCTACAAATATGTCCACAAGCGTTATCGTGCTGACAAAACCCGTGGCATCATCATTGAGTCAGAAGGGGATGCCATGTTCACGAAAATGGACCTGGAGATGGACGGCCAGGGTGTCAACTCCCACACTCACCCCAAAGAGGCTCTTGATGGGATGCTGGAAGGTGTGGAGGAAGGTGGAGGGATGAGCACAGAGCAAGATCAAGAGGAGGAGGCCCGAAGGGAGATGGCCCGCACACTGAAGGACCTGAAGCAGAGGCATCCGGAGAAGGATATGGAGCAGCTGATTGAGATGGCAAACTATCAAGTGTTGGTCCAGCAACAGAAGAGTAGGGCCTTCTATCGCATTCAGGCCACACGCATGATGATCGGAGCAGGGAACATTTTGAAAAAACACGCAGCTGACCAGGCCAGGAAGGTTGTGAGCTGCCATGAGGCCAGTGGGCAAGAAGAAGATCCCAACACTATCTATCTGCAGTTTGAGCCCTCTCACTACCAGTGCTTTGAGAACTGTGGTTCACTCAAGCTGTCAGTGAGCCGTCATGGAGGAGAAAGTGGCTGCACTGTGAAGGTATGAGGAAATATGAGAATAGATGGTTATAGTCACTTTTTTTTTTTAGCTATTAACAAATGTCTTAACACAGTTTGCACAATTATGATGAGATTAGACCCAACTGAGGCAGAAAGACAACACAAGTTATGCACTGCAGATAGGGTTGGAGATCCTTGAAAAACTGTTTGAGAAGGCTACTTTTGAATTTTTGATGGCAGTTTGATTGATGCATCACTGTTCAACATGACTGGATGGTGTTTTTACAGGCCTGTCCGCTCCACAGCTGACTGACATTTTTCCTTTTTGTGATCTCCCACCCTATTTTTAACTTCTTTAGGTTTATTTTATTATCACTACGGCAACTAAATGTTTTTTCTCTAATTCTCTGTGCCACACAGGTAGACTACCGTACAGAGGATGGAACGGCCAATGCAGGCTCTGACTATGAGTTTGCTGAGGGCACTCTGGTCTTCAAGCCTGGTGAAACCACCAAAGAATTCACCGTCGGCGTTATCGACGATGACATTTTTGAGGAAGACGAGCACTTCTACGTGCGCCTCAGCAACCCACGAATTGTGCACCGCGCCGAGGTTTCCCTCCTGGAGCCAAGCTCCATCACCTCCAGCAATAGCACGGTGGGCATCTCC
Organism: Solea solea; assembly: GCF_958295425.1. Lineage (NCBI taxonomy): Eukaryota > Metazoa > Chordata > Actinopteri > Pleuronectiformes > Soleidae > Solea > Solea solea. The sequence continues at coordinate 13,198,726 of NC_081137.1, read as the reverse complement.
TCCCACGTCCCTCCTAAGGCCGCCCTGGGCAACGCTGACACCGCCACAGTTACCATCTATGACGACGACCACGCTGGCATTTTCACATTTGAGAATAACAACATGAGGGTCAGCGAAAGCATTGGCAACATGCAGGTGAAGGTTCACCGTACATCTGGGGCCAGGGGGAAGGTGGCAGTGCCGTACCACACCATCGAAGGCACCGCCAAGGCCGGGGAGGACTACGACGAGGTGTCGGGCAAGCTGGAGTTTCAGAATGATGAGACCATGTGAGTATCAATTCCTCTCTTTCCGATGCAATGTCTTGTTGTTGCTTCTAATATCTTGATTATACATTACTGCCCACACACTGGTACGTTAAACAGTCCTGCTAGATTACTGTCGGTTGTCTCTTCACCCCTAAAGGATGAAAAGACTGTTTTTATGAGTCATAGATATATTCACTGCAAGAACTTTAGATCATTCGGATGGATGATGTGGGAGGATGAGATAATTGTGAGGCTGATAATGAAACAGTGAGGCTGATGGAAAAAGAAGAAGCACAGAGGCATATTTCTATGAATACCTGCATGAATTAACACACAGAGGTTTTATGGGCGTTCAGTGCATTGCAGAAATGAAAGGATGTACATGTATGAGAGTTGTTTCCCAGTTCTCCCAGTGGGAGAGTGTTTAATTGGCATTCACTCCCGGGTGAAATGAGTCTGTGATTTTGACACAACAAGGGGTTTTCGCTTTAGCTCTGATTGACATCGGATCCATTCATTTATTTGTCATCTGCTTCAGTTTTGACAGCAATGCAAATTTGGTGGTCATTTTGTGGCGCAATCATCTTCCGACCGATTAGCATAGCATTTAGCCAAGAGTGTTTTAAATAAACCGTACTTTTTAAAACAGTTACTTCGATCACTGAGCTCCATTGCGTTGCTGCTGTTTGTGACATCACGGGTCACGCACAGGCGACACAGATGAGGAACAAACACCACAGGACAGACCAACCACTGGCACTGGGAAATGGTGCTGCAGTCATTTATGATTGCTTACACACTTAAATTTAAAATAATGCACTGGATTTGAAACTCGCCTCGCACGTCTGTGTTTTGCATAACAAACATTAGACACATATCATCTACATTAGCCACATAATCAAAACTGAAAGTGCTCTTTGCTGGAAACTGCAACTGAAACACCACACTTACATTAATCCCGTAATCTCAGAATGCATATGTGAGGACATCAACATCAGATTAGTTTTTTTGTATTCGACAATTAAGAATAAACAGGATTTCTGTATGTTGTAAACAGCAAATATGAACACAAACACAATATATACCCACACAAATAGACAAGTAGGACATGTGAAAAATATTGTAGATTTAGCACAGTTGTATACAGTTTGCAGTACACATATAAAACTGTTGGTGTTTGTGTGTATAGTTTAGAAGCTAAAGTATCATTTTAGATGTGGGTTTTGATGTCGTGCTTGCTTTTGCAAGAGACTTAAGGTGTTTTGTGTATATTGTTTTTGTTTGTGTAGTCTTGACGAATCTTAGTTTTAGGGAATGTGTTTTTGCAACAGTAAAAAAGTATTTTCATCACGTAAAATCATGGTTATACCCACTTTCTTACACAGAAACACAGTAGAGATGAAGACTGAGCTGAAACCGGTGCTTGTGATGAAGCCTGTGTGATCATTTGAAATAAAAGGATCCGTGGATGCAGTAGGGGAGAGTGGTGGAATGAAAGCTGAGGGAGGAAGAGTGAAAGTCTGATGTGTCTCCAGCTTTTCTATTGAACGCTGTGTAGCAGTGTTTTGCCTGAATAATGACAAGCACTTGTTGTGCTGTTTCTTTTCATGATGAGGTGAGCAAAGAACCTGGCAATTATCCACCGCTGTGATTTCTTTCTCCCTTTTTTGATGTCACTTAAAAAGAGGGAAATGCCCTCCTCGACTGCATCAAGTCCCTCACAAAGCGATTTGCAGCACAGCGAAGGACAATACAAATGCAGCGAGATGTGTCAGATGGATCGGTCTGCCTGAAGAGGATTTCAGAGCGTGTAGGTGTGCTGCGTGGGATGGCTGAGTGGGAGGAGAGTCAGGTGAATGCATGGTGTCAGAGAGAGAATGAAGATCTTACAATCTGTCTTTTTTGTCTCGCGGTTTGTTTGTGACAGTTTGCTCGCACACATTTATCACTTTTTTTGTCCGTGCTTTTTGCAACATTATGCTTGTGTGTATTTCCCATCAGACACATGTATGTGTGTGTGAGAGATCTTGTATTTGTTGCCTCTTAGGACTTTTTCTGGCATAAACACTGACCTTGTCAGCACCAGTAGTCCTCATGGTGACCAAAATCTGGTCATAATGAGGAAGCATCTAATTTAACCAGGGACTGGTTATGTTTCAGGCTAAGAGTTCACCTGTGGTTTGGTTAAATTAAAGGATTAAGGTTGGGTTAGGGGTGGTTAGGTTGTCTAAATGAATGGAAGTCTGTGCAGAGTGCTTAAAGGGATAGTTGGATGAACCTGTGTGTGTGTGTGTGTGTGCGCATACACCCACATGAAACAAAATGTTGCTCCAAAGGGACACGATAACAGGAGCTTCTAGAGTTTCCAAAGCAATTAAAGTGAGTGAGGAGGGGGTGAACAAGTCCCGAAAGTTCCCAACACACCTCAGAGAGAACAGAAGGTGCAGATAATGAGACGGTAGTGTACACCGATCAGCCATAACACTGAAACCATTTATCAGTTTTAATCTTGTGGCAGTATACTGTACTTATACAGTAAAAACACAAGCCACATCGTGTTCATATAGTTTTCAGCAGAGCTTCCCAAACTTCTGACATTTGAAGATCCTGAAAATTGAATTGAAACTATTTTTGCCCCTGTTACCAATGAAAAAGCATCATTGGTGATTGGTGGTAGTGTTGCAATAATTGTCTTTGGAATGGTCAATAGATTTTGTATCCCTAATCTCAAAAGTAACGGTGATAAGCCCTATGTTGTTTGGTTGTAAACACAATATACATATGGAAAATTAACTATTTTGTTAAATGTCAGATTTTTTAGAACAGTTTGTGAGTTCTGCACAATTATTGCAACTTTGTATCACTACTAAAAATGCGATATAAAATGAATCATAACTTTGACTCAACGACAAAAAAACCCCACACATTTTTAAAAGCCTGAATATTTGACCTGTAAACAGGATGTCCATATAAGGAGTTGTGTATTATTCCCACGGCAATTTACCATGGGTGCGCCTGTGGCACAGATCCGTGCCACGTAAGCACTAAGGATTAATATCCAAGTAAGAGGCCCAAGTGCAAAATAGTGTACAGGATGTAGAGCAAGCAAAGCAACTGAGATTAGTAAAATAAAATGCATTTGTCCAGCATTAAAGTGAATTAGTGACATATCACACCACACACATCTCACATATGTTAGTGGTCGAGTTCCGTTAAACAAATGATCAATGCAATTATTGTGTCTCTTTATCTCCCTGTAAAACATTCTGTGTAGACAATGGACTCTAATTATATGAATTAAAAATGAATACGAAACTAGAAACCGTTATGTAGAAATTAAAAATAAACTGTCAGGGAGATTTCCTCTGATTACCCACAGAATTATGTGCTTTAAATGTTATGGCTAATGGGTGTGTAGCAACGAGAGATTAGAGGTCAGCCCTCAAATGGAGACAGACCTTTAGATAAAACCCTCACCTACTGAGGCATGACAGTAACACAAGCATCTGCACTGCAATTAACTTTATATTATTTGAACTCTGGCTCTCCACGACAGTTTGCAAGCACTGTGGAGAACCAGGTCCAGCTGAGCGGGACAGTTTTACCAAAAGAATAGATGAGAATAAATGCTGTGGGAAATGCCAGAGCGTTGCTCCTGTGCAGGAACTGAAAGGGTATAAGAGGAATACTCTGCTCATGCTGTAGGTTTGCAGACATGAGTCAGAACTGCCAGGTCCAGTTGGGTCAAATTACAGCATTTTTTCGAAAATATCCTCCATCAAAGGTTTGGAGACAACATCTCAACGCTGTTGTTCAGCACAAGGTATTTATCAGAGCTGGAGTATAGAGCCTCGGAGTCGAAGCTCTCCAGCTCAATAGATTTCAAAGTCTTTCAGTAAAGTTTAAAAAAAAAAAGAAAAAAAGTCTTGCTTTATGCAACACACATGCTTGAGTCAGACTGAATTTTTTATGAGGTTGTTTAATTTGGAGAGCTCAGTCTGTTCCGTTAAAAGATGGAGGCGGAAGCATATACAGTATGCAGCATATGTATTTACACTCATCAGCCACTTAGTTAGGTTCACAGGACACAGTGTCAGGAGGAGAGGTACATGCTGAGGTCTTCTGCTTTTGTAGCCCATCTGCTTTACATTTTGAAATGTATGTTTCAGAGATGTTCTTCTTCATGGCCTGGTTGAAACAAGTAGTTGCATTGAGTTGCTGTCGTCTTTTCTATAGCATCGCAAACCCCGGTCTGCCCTCTCTCTCTCAGAGAACCTTTTTTTGTTTTTCAGACCATTCTATGGAAACACTAGAGATGGTTGTGCATTGTAAAAACCTTATATCAACTGTTTTCAAAGTTACGTCAATCACGTTTATAGAAAATAAAGCCCAGCATATATTGTTTGAGGGGACATTGGTGTGAATGACAATGGGAGTTTGTTTGCAACCAGAAGATGATGTCCTCTTTTTCTAAAAAGTCTCTGTTTCTTCTCCATTCTGATGCTCAGTTTTGAACTTCAGCAGGTCTAATTAGTCATTTGGAATAAGTATTGTATTTGTATGAAGTAGTTACTGTAAACGGATGTACCTAATAAAGGGGCTAGTCAGGGTATCTTTGTGTCTCTAAACAAGATGTGTGTTAAATGCATATGTGTGTTCTTTGCTGAATCTTCCCCTGGATACTCAGGACAAAGAGCTGACACTCAGCAGTGAGCCTGCAGGCGGCTCCTTGTCTCTCTGTGTGTGTTTGTACCGTTGTTGGATTTTGTGTGTCCTTGTGTGTGTGTGTGTGTGTGCTGCTGGTCGATGTTTGAGCAGGCAGAGGAGTCAAAGAGGAGGAAGGCTGGGATTCAAGCGTTTGACACCAGGCCAAGAAGAGTGGTTTAAGATGTAGGCATGCAGTTCAATTATAATTTGCCGTCTAGATTCTGCACTGCAGTAAATAGATTATGATGTTTGTGCGCACGGACCCAAAAATAAACAGGCTGACTGAGAGATCCATTTAACGTCATGTGTTTATGGATTAGCGGAAGACGTGCACAGACCCTTTGATGGCTGCGTTGTGCAGCTTCCTCTTGTCTACGTTTTTTTTGTAAAAAAAAAAAAAAGCGCCTCAGAATGTGTGGCACTATATACAATGGTGGAAGCTGAAGTAGATAACTGGGGCAGTTACATAAGCCGGGATGAAAAAGATGTAAGGAGAAAAGAGAAATCAATACTCTGATATTCTTTGTTTCTCATGCCTAATGTAGTCCAGATCAATGTCTACCTGAACAAACATGGCAGCCTTGGGTGGATGGCAGGACTTTGAGTCAGAGTTGTTTCAATGAAGCCCCCCCACAGATCCCTCCTGCCTCAGAGCCCCAAAGTTCCTAACATGGGTGTGTTTTGAATTTCATGTGGTGCCTTCTCTGAAACCACTAAGCAGAATGTTATATTGGCATGGGAGGAGTGGGAGTTGTTGCAGTCACTCATACATCGCCAGTTACAGAATGTGAGGGGGTTCTTATTAATGTGGACTAGGACAGGATGATAGTAGGACACATTGTGATAAAAAGCTCTCATAATAAATGATCATAGTGAATTTCCTTTATTGAGTACGGAAGAGTATTAGGGCCACGTAAAAAAAAAAAAAGAAATTGAAGGAACAGCATGAATTCTAAAAAAAAAAGCGTCAAAATTCCGAGATTTTTTTTCTCAAAATTCATGCTTTTATTGCATGAATAAATTATTTTAAATAAATTTATTTTTTACATGTGGTCCTAATATTCTTCCGTAACTGAGAGAACTGCAAATGGAGAAAAATAATCACATTTCGCATGAATGCTGTCTAGTTAAATACAGTAAATAAGTTCACGTAGAGGTTGACCAAGGTCTGGATCCAGACACAGATGCTGTGCTTTGCTCTGCTGACATGGACATAAAATCAATAAGTCATGGACACTTGCTGTGTTTTTATTTAGCATTTATGGCACCAGAGGTTCAGGAAACGCCGACAGCCTGAATGTGTACTGAATCATAAAGTGACGCCACTCGGCGAATCACATCGGTGTGAATCCCAATTAGCATTCAGACTGGAGTCAGTGAGTGAGACGCACACAGAGAGAGAGACAAGAGGGCAAGCAACAGACTGATAAATAAGGTGAAAGGAAGAAATATAAACTTCACACACAATCTTTTTTTTGGCTTGTTTCTTTTCTAAAATTGGGCACTTCTTGACTACACACAGAGTTTCTGCACCTTTGCTTAAGGACACTTCTTATGAATTTTAATCGATCACCTCTGAGTTAAAGGATTCTAAGACTTATTCCATAGCACCACCAGCAGGGTCAAATAAATTGAAATATTTCAACACAAAACTAAAAATTAAAATGCTGTACTGACATTCATTGTTCCTGCACGCAGTCTCATGGTGTTTCCATATGTCACTAATCTCTTCCTGTTACGATTAGTTACGATGTCGTGCAGTTGTGTTTATACAGGCGGTAACAAAAATTATGACCAATGTCAAAATCCCTTTGTCTCTGTATGAGTATCACTTTACGGGAGAGACGAAAAATCATGTTGATCTGCTGCATAAACAAACAGTATTTGTCAGTGTTTATCTGTGCTGCAGCCTGAGATGGTAGCATCACTTTCTCAAAGACACTTCAGAATGGCACATAGGTGCTGACACATTAGCTTAATAAAATGATTATCTTTTGTCCCTTTTTATCGCTTTTAACCCAACAGTCATGAATCAGGTAGAGGAGTAGTGAGCAGCACACCAAGGAGCACGGGGGGAGATTGACTACACAACACAAACCAGAAACCCCTCTTGTTACCAGCCTGTTCCAAATGTGGGGTCCTTGTTAAAGGAAAATATCTGAAAAGAAAATAACTTTTATCCTTTAGCTGAATGGCTGCATCCTCTTTTAGTCAAAGGACATTTGACAGTCTGTCGTGTTCATGAATTCACTCTTTGTCTTGTCAGGCTCTCCGGAGAATTCCAGTCTGTCCCAGTGCAGATGGAGAATGTCTCCCAGGGTGAACATACGGGGACAACATCACTTACCCTCTGCCTGTAGGCAGATTTGGAGTCTGCAGTCCACATAACTTACTGTGTAGGCTCTTTTTTTGACTGCGGGAGGACTGGAGTAGCCTCACTGAATCAACGCAGAATGTGGAGGAGAAGAAAACGCTGAATAAAAAAAGGTTCAGGTTCAGCTACTTTAACAATGAGCGCCCAGAGATGACACTGAATTTTGATTTTGTGTTTTCATGGTTTGAAAAGTACTCGAGATTTGGATAAAAGGCACCAATTTTCCAACTGTATTCCTTTATAGCAAATGGCTATCAGACTGAGAAGTCTGATTATCAGACCAAGAAAAGAAAACAAGTTGTAAAATGAAAACTGCTCTGAGTGGGCCTCTCTTTATTCATCTTGCTATTAAAAAGCACAACGTTGGTCGCATATTATAAGACTTAACTGTTGCCTTGCAGGGGCCTTTCTGCATGGAGTTTGCATATTCTCCCTGTTTATGGGTTTTCTCCATGTACTCTGGATTCCTCCCACAGTCCAGAAAACATGCAGAGGTTAATTGAACACTCTGAATTGCCCCGTAGGTGTGAATGTGAGAGTGAATGTTTGTGTGTTGGCCCTGCGATGGACTGGCGACCTGTCCGGTGTGTACCCAGCCCTTTCGCCCTGTGTCAGCTTGGATTAGCTCCAGATCCCCATGACCCTCATGTGGTGGACAAAACCAGTATAAAATGAATGGATGAATACACTATCTCTTTTTAAAAAAAGAAGAAGCTTGAATTGAATGGCACATATTCCCTTTTCCCCGGTTAAGTCCCAGATAATCTAGTCTAATATATTTAACCCTTTAACACCGAGCGTATCGCAGATTACTCTTCTTTTTGCATTACCGTAATTACGAAATGCAAAAGCATACTCACAGGACATTTTCTGGCCCTTTTATGGTTAAAAAAGGCACACAAAAAAAGTCCAGGGAGAAATTAGGGTGATGAGGCATCCACATATTCGGAAAACATATGCCGTCGTCCACAGATTCATTAGCCGCTTTGTGAGCCGCACATGTGAAGCCATTTCAGATGGTGGCCGAGGGCTTTATCACACTGCAGCTTCAGAGCACATGCACAAATAAACTGAGAACACATCTTCACTGATTCACGCTGCAAATACACTCAAAACAACCGAACACAGAAATGTGCTGCAACTGCCTCACAAGACAATGAAAATGTGCACTATAGCTGAAGTCGTTGGAGTCAGCGACTCCTCCGTGGTGTAGAAAAATGTTAGTCACTATAAGCGCTGAACAAGATGCCGGGTTCATTACTCCCTCGTGTTCCCAGGAGACACTCCCACTGTTGTCTGTGCTGCTTTCAGCAACATTGGTTCTGCTGCACTAACACTGCACAAGTGGGTTTGTTTGTATTGTGAGTATTATTTTGTCAGAATGAATGAATGTTTTCTTAATTTGCTGCCGCTGTTTTAAAGTGATAATTCCGTTTTTTTGAGAATGGGTCACGGATGTACTGTAAATCCGAACAAAGGTATATTTATGCAAAAATTACATTTGAACCCATGGTGGCAGTAGTGGATCAACAACTCCTATGGACACTGATAAAAATTGATTACAATTGATTGATTTTCTCTATAGACTTTGTTGCAGGTAAGGAGTTTACAAAGTGACCCAAATTACAGTTTCTACATGGAAGAAGTTTTAGAGGGAAAAATGTAATCGAGATATCATAAACGTGAGCAGGTGTAGATTTTATTCAGAAAGCCTAAAATCAGTTTTCCCTTGTGTCCCCACAATAGTTTCGGATAGAGCACAGATGTCAGTGTTTTTTGTATGGGTTTGTTTAAGTGTGTGTGCAAAAACACTGACCGACCTCGTTAGGACTAGCGTCCTCATGGAGACCAAAACCTGGTCTTAATGAGGCAGAACCTCATTTCTGAGGAACTGGTTAAGTTTAGTTTATTTCCATTTTACTGTAATTGGTCTGTCACATACAGTAACATATCCATGTATGTATTATGGTGACAATACAGAATTACGTCACTAAAAAGAAGGCAGAAAAAAAGTTTTCGAATTGTGACTTTAATCTTAATCTTTATCCACATGTAAAAAGAAAAAAGAAAGAAAGAAAACCGGATGAATTGTGATTCTTCTTTTTTCATGTGGCCCTAATTTATAGGGACTATATGTTTACACAATGGTGGTTCAATTTATTTTTTTGCAAATCATTTTTTGTGAGTGCTGAATTACATCATGATCTATAATGCGAGTGAGATTATTCAAATGACAACCAGTATAGAACATTTTGATTAAAAAGTTAATTATATATTATAACAGCAAACATTTTTACAGAATAATTTGGATGAATGAGCCAAAGCGACGGCAAATGACTGAATCGTGTGGAGGCTGAACAGACAGTGTTGAGAATTTAGAATCTGATCTTAGAAATGAACAAAACCACAGAGAAAGATAAAACTCTATAAAATCTGAGTGGTTCATTTCAACTACAGTGCTCGGCAGCTTTCACCCTTCCATTAGCTGAAGATAGAGACTTAATGGTCCTCATAGCTGAAATTAGATATTATTCATTTATTTATTTATTTACTTAAAATAATACTTTCTGACATTAACCTTGGAATTCCTTGCGTCAGTGAGGCAAATGGTGCTTCAACTTTCACTCTTGGAAACTCTTGAACTTGAAAAAAGTTGGAAATAAAAAAAAAAGAAACAATTTAAAGTTTGTAGTCGTTTTGGAAACATTTGCCATTTGTGTTTCTGAAATAACTGCAAATGAGTGTCAAACGCTTGCAGAGCTTTCAAGTTAAACGGCCGACAAATCATCTTAATGCGGCGCGTGAAGCCGACTCCCTGCTGCTCCCTGACAACCTTTCCTTTCCAAGTGGTACTTTAGTGTCAGGTCTCCAACATGTAAATGTTTGTCTGATCCCTTTCAGTTGAACAGAATATTTAAAGCATTTTTAATACCCTTCTTCTTCTTTCAGCTTCTCCCTTTAGGGGTTTGCCACAGCAGATCATCTCCCTCCATGTTGTCCTATATCCCTTTTGTCCTCCTCTGTTGCACCGACTGTCCTCATGTCCTCACAGCAGGTCTCACTACCGTCTTGTATTTTTTGATACACTGCTGCAGGATAAACAGTGCCATCAAAATGGCTGTTGCATGCAAGTGGAGTACTCATATTTTATTTTAAAGCCTCTCCATGATGCTGCGAAGTAAATTCACCTTGTAAATGTTAATATAACCGGCTTGTTTAGCGCTTTCGTATCCACTGTGAGGACTCTGTGCTTGCTTTCACCTTTGCTCTCTCTCTGTTGCCTGACTTTCTCCGACATTATGGCGGCCAGTGACGTATTTGCTCATGTTTAAAATAAACTTCTTCCCTTCTTCTGCGAGCAGGAGCTCTTCCTGTGTGTTGTCGACTCCTGAGTGTACATGCGTATGGACAGAAATAGACAGCCACCCACATATCATTAGGGAGATGGAGGGAGAGAGAGAGAGAGAGGGAGAGAAAGACTCAGTGTGACAGTGGAGGAGAAGGGCGCTGAAGCTGAGGAAAATATGTCGGTCACAGATTGACACCGCAGCCTCGCGTGTTTGTTGTAGTTTTGGGATTTATTCTGTTTGCGTCCGTAAATAGTCAGTGCTTTAATTTCCACAGACAAGAAGATACTGATGATTATAATAAAAATAACTAATGCAATTTGGTATGATCACACATGTGGGAGGTTTGTAGGCTTTTCCACTAGATTTTATGGCTTTATTGGTGCTGAAGGAGTCCACCCTCTTGTGGAAAGCTGGGAAAACATATCATTTTTTTATGTAGTTCATGTAGTGTATTGCTCTACCGGATATTTGTCAAATTACTAAACCTCTTATCTAACAGCTCTGATGCATGATTCACTGTGTAGGCAGTTTTCCTTTTGGCTACTATGGTTATATTTGAATGCAGCACTAGAAAGTGCTTTTACTGGTTGCCAGGAATCTATTTTTGATGGGTAACAAGGCTCTACTTCAGGTTAATAGGCCCTTTGCATAGCAGCCATTTTGACACACACACACTGGTAAATCAGCAAACTTAATGATGGCTGAGTTCCATTTAGCTTCCTTTCAGCTGCCCTGACTTACAACAGAGCCCGTGTTAATGTGATCAATCCTTTGGGCTAATTTGACATTGTGCTTTCCCTGCTAAAAATCCGTCAAAATGGCTGCACCGCAAATTGCCCATTCATTGGGCAGAATGACTGAATAAAGGCGCTTAATGACGTCGCTCATCTCTCCTATTCTCCCCGTCCTCTCGCCCTTCTTGCTTTTTAGGAAGCTGCTGAATGTGAAGATCATCGACGACGAGGAGTACGAGAAGAACAAGACCTTCACCATCGTGTTGGAGGAGCCCATCCTCCTGGAGGTGGGACAGAGACACGGTGAGTCGAGGACACAGCTGCGCGTCAAAGCAGCAGAGATTTCCTCGTTATTTTATGTCTAAAGATAGAATTCTCTTTTTTTTTTTTTTACCTGGCATCCACTCTCATTTATATTTTATTGAAAGTCTTAGCCTTGTGCAGTTCAAGACATTTGTGAGGATTCTGATACTTATAAGATGGTATGATGATGTGAAGGGTTAAACAACTTCAACACAGCAAAACTGAAATACATTAGTGCCAAAATATGTGAATAAATCGAGTAAGATAATAAAAATGTCTCTTCCTAAATGATCTGTATTTATATAGCGCTTTTCTAGTCCTGGTAAATGCAGGGGCAGGGAATTGAGCCCCATCCTTACTGTTGGAAGATGACCTACTCTACCCACTGATGCACAGCTTATAGCTAATGAGTATGAAATACACCGATGAGCAAAATTCTCCATCCTCCAATCCTTTATTCTAATTCTGTCACCGAACTCCATATGTCTATTTATGTGCAGGCCTTGCTTCTCATGTCATTGCATATGTGTTTGTCAATCAGCCTCTGAGGACAGGATTACATGTCGTCTGTTGCTCAGCAGACAAAAGCCACTGAGTCAGAACCACAGACTGTATGGATGTTCTGCACCCATGAGACTGGCGTTCACTATCTTATTTTCTTTTAACCAATCTCTTCCTAAGTCTGTGTGGGAATCGCTGGCTTACAGTTTTGCTCACCTGTTCTTCTGCTGCAGGAGACACCAATGACAACAAAACAGTGGTGGGACCTGAGGATGTGTCAAAGATGGGCTGCCCGTGTCTGGGAGAGCACACCAAACTGGAGGTGGTCATTGAGGAGTCTTATGAATTCAAGGTAACCAAAATGAGCCAAAATCACACACTGAGCTGTATCATTTGTTTGTTTTTTTCTGATGAACTACAAATTCTCATTAGTTCTTACAAGTTTAACCTGTTCTCTCTTCTGCTCAGCTGTTTTAATCCTTAAAGCGGAAGCTTTTGCCTGGACGCTTTTTTGCATTTTTCTCTACGGAGCTCCCCCTACAGTTTCAGAGTACATATTTTTACGACACCACCATAAACACATCTCCTCCTTCCCTTCATCTCTCCTGTCCATCTGCATTTGTTTTCATTGGAGCCGACAAAAACAAGCCGTGGAGCCATGTCCATGCTGATCGGCATCCGTTTTGCATGCTTCTGTAATTCTGATGTTTACTCGCGTGTGGCCCCTTCAGTTAAAACATTCATTTCCTCTTCCTCGTAGAAATGCACTTATTGTAAGTCGCTTTGGATGAAAGCGTCTGCTAAATGACACGTAACATGTAAACAAACCATTCAAAATGGCATTTACCTTAAATATTTATCACAACCCGTACTGAATTGCTTCCCCCCCCCCCCCCCCCCCCCCCACTCATTTTGTTCAGAGTTGATAGTGACTGAATAAATCGCCGGGTGTTTTCAACTAAACGCAACAGTATCTGCTAATTCATATTATGACTGTTGGAGATTAATATTTAATCCGACCAGATGGGTGATAAATTATTAGTTCTGTGCATGTAACTAATGGCTCTCCCAGCAGAGTCGCTCTCTAGCCATTTCATCCAGCATGAATAGTCATGTCGGCGGAGAAAGTTGTATCATTTATCTGTAATGCAGCTTTCAAGGGATAATCCATCAAATTGTGTCGCGCGCGTTGCCATAAAACTGGAGGCATAGTTTGGGCAGAAACTCAAAACAAAACTCCACATGACTCTCTCTGTATTTGTTAGTATACAGGTGCATGAAGCTCATTGCCTGGTGACATTCCTGCAATTTTTCAAGTTTGTGCTAGGATTTTCTAAATTGGTAAAATGATCTCCCCATGTAAAACTGGTGTTATGCCACTTTAAGACCAAATTAGAGCTGTACCATGACGTTTCTTCCACTCGTGGCTCTATTTTCTGCACTGCAGCTTCACGATGGCTAATTGCCTTTCCCTAAGGGACAGCGGGATTTTGACTTCCTGTGCACCACAGTGGTAGAAGACGCCCTCGGTTCCACCTTAATTCACCACGTCATTCATCATCTCCCGTCTGACATGAAAACCGCTAAGATATTTGTCCCGTCTGTAAAATGGCTTCCAACTTGTCCTGTTCTTTGTCTTTGGCGACATATCTGCAGAGCACAGTGGACAAGCTGATCAAGAAGACAAACCTGGCTCTGGTGGTGGGGAGCAGCAGCTGGAGAGAGCAGTTTGTTAGTGCTGTCACTGTCAGTGCAGGTGAGTCGTGGCGTCCTGAAATGTCTCATGTGTTCATCCCACAGAAATGGAAGCTGTGGAAGAGGAGGAGGGAGACCTGCAGGCTGACTCTCTCTCTCTCTCTCTCTGTGTTTGAACCACATTTTTTATTCATGGTTGTGCATTCACATTTCTGCAGCTGCTGTATTTGTTGAAATAAACTATATTAAATTTACCTTTTAACAGGAATGTCCATTGATCTTAACCCTTTATAACACCTAAGCCTCAAAATGTCAGTCTGGATTTTTATTTGGCTTATTTTAAACCATAAAAGGACCAGAAAATGTCCTGTGACTAAGTGAGTAAGAGTAAGAATAATGTTCAGTGTCCGGCAGTTTTTACAATTTACTGCATGTTAAAATGGTGTATTAACGATTTAAAATTAAGGAAAACAAAAAGTTTTATTTAAACTGTAGTTGTACACGAACACCAGATTTTGCATGTTGAATTTGACATTTGAACAGTATAACAGTTTTTTTGAGTTTTTGTCTCAATATCAAAAAACAGGCCTAAAAATGGAAGCTATTTACAGGCGTTTTAACTCGCTCATCTCTGGTGACAAACATACTTTCCTGCAACAGCGTGAGTGAAATTACCGTAATTAGCTTTCAGAAACTGCTGGGATTTTTCCGAGAGCACAAACTGTTGCGTAATTACGGTAATGCGAAATGTTATCTGCAATACGCTCGGTGTTAAAGGGTTTTAAATACAAAAAATATCAAAGGACTCATATACTGCACTTAGAGCTTGATATATAAATAAGGGAAAACAAAAGAGTAGGAGTGGCAATTATCAGTCATTTAGAATTAGTTGTAGTTATTTTTGCACACATACCAATTAGTGATAGTGAATCTGACCTCTGTATTTAACCCATCCTTATTACACACCAGTAGTGAACACACAAGCGGGGCTGCAGGAGCAGTGGGCAGCACTTATCTGCAGCCGGGGAGCAACAGGGGATTGGGTGTCTTGCTCAAGGACATCCCAGCTCTGGGTTTGAACCAACAACCTGTCCCATAAGTCTAAAGCCGTGTTTCCATCGAGTTTGATACAGTACGGGTTAGGAATAGTACCAAAATAACCAGCCCTTCCATTCCATTTTTGGCACCCTTCCCTTTGGGTACCAGAGTAAAATGGTACGATAAGATCCAGCTCCATCCACGACAGTGAGCTGATTGGGGCGACAGACTTTTCCAGTTTTCTTCGGCTGTCTTTCTCTTCAATGCCCGCAGTCTATTCTTATACCATTGTTGTCTGTTGTTGGAGAAACGTAACCAGGTGTTCTGAGGGACCCCATTTCAGCTCAGGGCCCCAGGCAATTGCATCGTTTTTCAACCCTGGTGCCACATTCTTACTACTTTGACATGGGCTACTGTAAATCCTGGTGATGCAGTTTGCGGCTCACCACTCAAAGTGAACTGTTAACAGCACTGGAGAATTTATGTGGGTGTATATGGTCCGTGCTCCTCTCTTTTTATGTTGTCATTTTGAAAACCTTTCATTTTAATTTTAGATTTGCACCAGTGCACAAAGCATTTGGGTTATTAGACACCAGAGATGTTTCATATTTATGACGGGCTCTATACTTTCATTTTCTCTCTTCCCAACTCTGATGGACCTCACTTAGATTTGCATGCAAAATGGGTGCATATAGATATATAAATAGACAGTACACTCGCTGCTTATTTGTCTGTCTCGGTCACTGAGTCATTGCTCTATTTACAGAGGAAATGTAAAGATTTGAAAAGATGCCTCCCACACATAGATCAAATGGCGTAAACACGGCGGGGCTTAGTATATTCCTGGCTCGAATTGACATCAGTATTTCACCAACTTTTTTGATATCATAAAGCACTCCGGGCACAAACCTCTGCTAAGGCCACTCAGTTTCCCACAGTGTCAATACACCTTTCTTTTTAACAATAAATTCACTTTTTGAATTATGCTGCTCACATACAGAGAGAGAGCCAAAGTGGGGCCAATAACACAAGTTTGTGTAATTCTGTAATAATCAAAAGTACAAAAGAAAACACAGTTTCACACCATGCATGTCCTTATTGTCATTTACAGGTGACGATGACGAGGAGGAAAGTGGGGAGGAGCGCTTGCCGTCATGTTTTGATTACATTATGCACTTCCTGACAGTTTTCTGGAAAGTCCTCTTCGCTTTTGTCCCACCCACTGAGTACTGGAATGGCTGGGCCTGCTTCTTTGTGTCCATTTCCCTCATTGGTGTTCTGACAGCTGTGACTGGAGACCTGGCCTCTCATTTTGGCTGCACCATCGGTCTCAAAGACTCAGTCACCGCCGTGGTGTTCGTGGCCCTCGGCACTTCTGTTCCAGGTGGGTGTGTGAGGGCGATCAGCCTCTGACACTGAATGTTTCAGTGTTTTGGGTTTTTTTCTTTTCCCTCTGGTGTTTGCCAGTGCAGTAAAAGCAGCTGCATGGGGCGACTTGTGTAGTTTGTGCCTCCTGTCAGAGAAATTCTCTCCATTAAGCAGATGTAAATAAAGCAAAACCCTGTTTAGCTTGTTATTCTCTCCGTGCTGCCTAATTGTTTTCCCATTTCACTGTCTTAAATACTCTCAGGGAGCAACAACAACAGTATAAGAATTGGGTTTTGACAGATTTTATCTCAATAACTTCCACACTTGCTCCTTCAAGCCAGCGAACTAGTTAGGCTGGGCAAAACCCTACATAAATAAAAGAAAGTCAGTGATATGACAACATTTTGACTTAGGAGTATAGGAGTGTAGGGGCACTGTCTTGTTTTCATTTACTAAAGCAGAATCGGTTGAAAAGTGACTGTGTGTTTGTGAGATTGTTTTTGTTTGTGTGGTAATATTTCCACTGGTCAAAAAACATGTTTATTCTCATGTTTTTTTCACCAGTGGGAATGTGTTTAAGTGGCAGTCAGACCCAGGCCAAATGGGTTTTTATCGGCTCTCTATCACTTTATTTTTGCCAGAGATGCACCTTTTCCAGTGCAAAGTGTCAATGCACATTCATCTTCCACCCATTAGCATAGCTGTTAGCAAAAGTTTGTTGCAATCCTTACTAGAAAAGGTGCAAAACACTAACCAACAGTAGCTCAGTGGTAGAGCGAGTCGTCACGCGAGTCGTCAAGGTTGCTCCAGACGGCTGTGTCAGCAGCGTGTGAATGGGTATGAAAGATGTGTGTTAGAAAATACGTTGCACATAGATGCGCTGTATGAAAGTGTGAGTGAATATGTGTGAATGGGTGAATGGCCCATCCCATTCATTTGTGTCCTCTATAGTGGACAATTTGTTCACCTGTATATTTTGTTTACTATTTTGAGTTACCCTATCCAATCAAGGATACTGTAGAGCTCGAAAGAGTACTGTAGACCGAGTACCGTAGAGCTCTACAGAGTAGACAAAGTACTGTAGAGTTCTACAGAGTAAACGGAGTACAATACACCGAAGAGCTCTACAGAGTAGACAGAGTACTGTAGAGCTCTACAGAGTAGACAAAGTACTGTAGAGCTCTACAGAGTAGACAGAGTACAATACACCGAAGAGCTCTACAGAGTAGACAGAGTACTGTAGAGCTCTACAGAGTACTGTAGACAAAGTACTGTAGAGCTCTACAGAGTAGACGGAGTACAATACACCGAAGAGCTCTACAGAGGAGACAGACTACTGTAGAGCTCTACAGAGTAGACAGAGTACAATACACCGAAGAGCTCTACAGAGGAGACGGACTACTGTAGAGCTCTACAGAGTAGACAGAGTACTGTAGAGCTCTACAGAGTAGACAGAGTACAATACACCGAAGAGCTCTACAGAGTAGACAGAGTACAATACACCGAAGAGCTCTACAGAGTACTGTAGACTGAGTACAGTCCACTATAGAACTACTGTAGACCTCTACAGAGTACTGTAGACCAAGTACAGTCTACTATAGAGCTATGGTAGAGCTCTACAGGCAACAAACATATTCTTAAGATGTGGCTGAGCAGATTTTGAGCTTTTTGTTAAGTGACTAAAATCAGTTTTTCAGGTCCATATTTCATTTTAAAGCATGTTATATTTTAGCCTAACAAGATATTTTAGAGACATGGTAAGAAACATTACCACAGGGTTTGTATTTCTTTATTATTCACTATAAGAAATATAAATGTTTCTGTTTTATGTCTGTTGTGGGAACTGTCTGACTGCAGAGTTTAAAAACAATTATTTCTTAGCATGACTACTTCAGTGGAGCACTGCCCTCAGGGGAAAGTTTACTGTGAGTCTGACAGAACCACTCAGAGAAATAGTTGGACACATTTGGGAATATATTTATTTACTGTCTGTCAGAGCATTAGGTGAGAAGATCAATTGCAATCACCCAGGAGGGGGACAAAGCCTGGCTCTGTCCAAACATAAATCTGCCTTCCAGCACCTCTATAGCTCAACAGTTAGTCAAGTCTGTAAGGTATTAAAATAATATTAGTTCCTCATAAATAAAGCCATCACTTTCACTTAACCTGTGTGTGTCAGCTATCACCACACAACAAAAAGATTGATGATAAGATTATATTCAGGCTCTTAAGACAGAAGCTACTTCAGGTAAATGCTTATAAATATTAGTTGTACCTGCATTTTTTCAACAAAATAAACAATATTTATGTTACATTTTCTTGAAAGGTGTTTAATGTCAATGCACAGTTTAGGACAAAATGATTAGCCCCCTATGAAAATATGACGTATTTCCTAAGTGCTGTTAAACAGAGCAAATTCTTTTTACCACAGCTTTTTCAAACATCCTACTTTTATTTTGGACACTTCCATTATTTTAAAATTTGATTAGCCCCCTTAAGAACAGACCTTTTTATTGAGCCATAGCACTTAACTTTGTAATGCTCAGAACCTTTAAAATCAAGTTAGAACAGAGGATTGTCTCCCAATTTACACACAGTATAACATCTTCAGTAAGGGTTTGAGCTGTCACTTGAGAAAGCATCATGCCAAAAACAAAAGAAATCAGTTTAGACTTAAGAATAAAAGGATTGTTGACGCTCACAGAGCAGGAGAAGGATAGTACACAATTAGCATCAGGGGGGCTAATCATTTTGACCCTGGTAGTATTTGGTTGGGAAATACTTTTAAAACAATAACATTTTCATAATATCATCCTCAGGTGTAACTATCTGTTCAGTAGTGATGATATTTAACCATAGACCTTGTACTGATCGTAGCCTTCCACTTTGACAAGGGAAGCCTTGGAAGTGGGATGGATGAAGCAGTTTAGCAACCACGGGGTGAATTGAAGTCTGTGGGAAAGTGAGCTTCGACTTCTCACTCGATTTATAACGTCAGTAAACATTTTCCCTGAGGAGTTAATGGTCTCTATTGCTAGTTTCAGGTCGTCTTCAACAGAACGTGTCAATTTTGTTTCTCCGTGTTCCCATTTAGAGGGTAAAAAATGATGGCACATGAGTGGCGTCTGTGGAAAAAAAAAAACTGTCATGATTTCAGGGACGTCGCAAATCTCAAGTCTTCACAGTGGCAGTTCCTTTTACGACCAGAAGACTGCGCTCATATTTTTATACAGCCTTTACAGACTTAGGCCTCTGCGTCGAAGTCTGTATTCAACTTTTGATGGACTGTTTGACGCTTCTCTTTGTTTTACAGATACATTTGCGAGTAAAGTGGCAGCCATCCAGGACCAATATGCTGACGCCTCCATTGGAAACGTGACCGGCAGCAATGCGGTGAATGTGTTCCTGGGCATCGGCGTGGCGTGGACCATCGCGTCCGTTTACTGGCACACTAAAGGCCAAGTGTTCAAGGTGGACCCAGGCTCCCTGGCCTTCTCCGTCACCGTCTTCACCATCATGGCGCTGTTTTGCGTGGCGGTGCTCCTCTACCGCCGGCGTCCCAGTGTGTCAAACGGAGAGCTCGGGGGACCACGGACAGCGAAGCTCGTCACCTTCTTCCTCTTCCTCTCCCTCTGGTTCGTCTACATCCTGCTCTCCTCTCTGGAGGCGTACTGTCACATGCCCAGCTTCTGAGACAGAGGGACACGCACAGACACGACTCGCTGAACGTGTGTTTTTTTTTTTTCCCCCTTCTGTTTTTGTCGATTTTCACAAAGGTTTCTATAGCTATTTGTATCGTTAGTTTATTTACTGATAAGAGCACAATATCGGAGTGACTCTGGGTCTTTGAACATTGGGACTTTGCTACCGTCCACTCCGCTGTGAATGATAGTCCCTGAATCTCCTCCTCAAAGTTGTCCTCCCTTTTTTCTTTTTTTTTTGAAATGTTCCAAAGAATAATTATCTAATCAGTGCCAACTAATCATGAACACCAAGCCTTCCATCACTTGGTCTGTTAACCTTGAGGCATTGTGTCCTCTCTCTGAGGACAATTACTGAGTTTTTACATGTTAAGCACGAGGCTGGAGCAAGACGTGAAGAATATAAAGAGAAATACGCGACGAGATGGCATTGCACTTGGTATTTATAGAAAAACAGAAGAGATTTCTGGCGCAGGAACGACCTGTACAACATAGATGTGTGTTGATATTTACTACTCAATCTTTACATTAAGTATTCATCGTATATCGCGTGTAAGATGAACATCGTGTGTGAGAGTTCCGTGAACGAGTACGTGTGTTTCTTTTTGCACGTAACCGGTTTTGTGGTAAACAGTTTTAAAGTACTGTGTGTGATATTTTGATATAACACTTGACGTGTCGATGAGCTCCTGTATCATAATCTCTTCACTGCCTGGTGCGCCCCCCTCTCTCGATCAGTATCACGTTTGCCATTGCCATGGTTTTCAAAATGCCTTTTTTTCTAGAGGAGCTGGAGCAGAGTGTCTGCTTTAAACTGTAATATGAAGTGCGTATGTGTGTGTGTGTGTGTGAGTGTATGTGAGCGTGTGCGCACTCCTCTGGTCTCCAGCACAAAATGTCGGCGGGCATTGGACTACACTTTTTTTTTTAAATTTATTTATTTTTTGTTATCTGCCCCCGCTGACACTGTGAACGTTTTGCAGCAGCATCACTTTCAGTAAAAGCACAGCAGAGAGCAAAGTGACTGTATGAGAATGTTTCAAAGGAAGAGCAAGATCCTCATTATGGCACAATCACAAACACATCCATCAACTGAGATGAAAAATGTGCTGAAAGAGACGACGTGTACAGTATTTCCCTGAGAGTTCCTTCTTGTGTCGCACAGAGCAGTTGATATTGAACTTTCTTTTTCTTTCTTTTTTTTATTTAATCTAGAATATGTAGAGCCATATTTATTGTAACGGTATTACAGTAGAGGTATTTATATGATCCGTTTTAGTTTTATTGATATGCACGTTAAATGTAGAAAAAAAAGTGGAAATAAATGTTGCTGATTTATGATGCTGTAAAATGCCTCCTTGTTGTCTTGATTCCATGTGAAATTGAGACGGAAAGAGTATGGGTTATGTTAAAAATAACATTAAAAAAAATACCTTAACAGTGAAAACAGGATTTACTGTAATGTCAAAGACAGACAACTGACTCAAAATCAAAGTAACTGTAGATGAGTGTATTATAAAACCTCCAGCTAAATGTCGTTTGACAGCTGAATCCTACAGAAAAAATGGTCCGTGTCAGTTATTACATGATTAGATTATCACTCATATGAAGGCAGGATTCCACTGTCAATTTCAGTTCAGTCGTTTTGTAAAGTGGTTTCCATGTCTCAAGGTCGTACGATGAAAGGAAACTCTGGGACATGAGCAATTTATTTATTACATGAAACCATCACTATTTATTGCACTACAGCACAGTATTGAGTTACTTTCTTTGACCGTTTTAAAAGAAATTATAATAACTGGAGGACACGCGATAATCATCAAATGCAGACATAGAGACGTGTCTGTGGAAGCCCAGACTCAATCAAGCGATCGCGTAAATGAACTGACAAATAATAAATATCATTTCCTACTTTCCTGAGGAGCCGTGAAACAGTGAGTGTGTGTGTGTGATTTTTTCCTGGCTAATAACCACATCATGTGAGATAATTATCATTAGGGGAGAGTGCCGCTCCACTGATGAAGATGACCTCGCTGAGCTTCTGTTGTGTGATTTTTCAAAGTGTTAGGTGTGGGTTTCATCATGTTGCTGAATCTCTGCAGCAGCAGCAAATTGCACAAAATAATGAGAGAAGGGGGGGGGGGGGGGGAAGGGAGAAGGGGGGGGGGGGGGGGAGGAGGGGGGGACATGCATATAAAAAGTGTTTTGTCATTTTCCCCACCGGAGCTCACACGGTGTCTTCATAATGGTGCCCTCTTTATTGCGAGCATAAGGATGGACTAATTACAAACATATTGGTGGAGAAATGAGCACACACACTAGTAAAGGATTTTCATCCAGAGACACACAGTCAGTTTTTGAAATGAACTTGTGGTCTGTGACAACTGGGAAATGAGTTCCACACGTACTGTCAACTCTGGCAGGGTTTGTATTAAAGGCCTCTGCTGCTGTACGGCATGACGGTCTGTGGGCAAAGACAATTACTATCAGAAAGCCTGAAATTGCATGTTATTTATATCACAAACACTTTTACACTTTTAAATCTTAAATTCTAAGTTTGTTAAATTATAATTATTTATAATAGCCATTTACATGTATTTTTTTCCAGCCTTTTACTTAAAATGTATACAGTATCTGCAATTATCACCTGTGCAGTTGTCAATTTCAATGACAACTAGAAAAAAAACACGCACTTTCGAGCGTGCCTCGACTGATTTTGGACGACATACTATACTATGACGTTTTAGATTGATTTTGGACGACATACTATACTATGACTTTTTTGACCCATTTTGGACGACATATTATACTATGACATTTTTGATTGATTTTGGACGACATACTATACTATGACTTTATTGACAGATTTTGGACGACATACTATACTATGACGTTTTAGATTGATTTTGGACGACATACTATACTATGACTTTTTTGACCCATTTTGGACGACATACTATACTATGACGTTTTAGATTGATTTTGGACGACATACTATACTATGACTTTTTTGACTGATTTTGGACGACATACTATACTATGACTTTTTTGACCCATTTTGGACGACATATTATACTATGACGTTTTTGATTGATTTTGGACGACATACTATACTATGACTTTATTGACAGATTTTGGACGACATACTATACTATGACTTTTTTGACCCATTTTGGACGACATACTATACTATGATTTTTTTGACTGATTTTGGACGACATACTATACTATGACTTTTTTGACCGATTTTGGACGACATACTATACTATGACTTTTTTGACTGATTTTGGACGACATACTATACTATGACTTTTTTGACCCATTTTGGACGACATACTATACTATGACTTTTTTGACTGTTTTTGGACGACATACTATACTATGACGTTTGATTGATTTTGGACAACATACTATACTATGACTTTATTGACAGATTTTAGACGAAAAAAGTCATATACTATGACTTTTTTCATATCATATATGTCATATACCATGACTTTTTTTGACTGTTTTTGGACGACCTACTATACTATGACTTTTTTGACCCATTTTGGACGACATACTATACTATGACTTTTTTGACTGATATTGGACGACATACTATACTTAGACGTTTTTGATTGATTTTGGACGACATACTATACTATGACGTTTTTGACCAATTTTGGACGACATACTATACTATGACGTTTTTGATTGATTTTGGACGACATACTATACTATGACCATATTGACAGATTTTGGACAACATACTATACTATGACTTTATTGACAGATTTTGGACGAAAAAAGTCAAATACTATGACTTTTTTGACCCATTTTGGACGACATACTATACTATGACTTATTTTGACCCATTTTGGACGACATATTATACTATGACGTTTTTGATTGATTTTGGACGACATACTATACTATGACTTTTTTGACCCATTTTGGACGACATATTATACTATGACTTTTTTGACCCATTTTGGACGACATACTATACTATGATTTTTTTGACTGATTTTGGACGACATACTATACTATGACTTTTTTGACCCATTTTGGACGACATACTATACTATGACGTTTTTGATTGATTTTGGACGACATACTATACTATGACTTTATTGACAGATTTTGGACGACATACTATACTATGACTTTTTTGACCGATTTTGGACGACATATTATACTATGACGTTTTTGATTGATTTTGGACAACATACTAAACTATGACTTTATTGACAGATTTTGGACAACATACTATACTTTGACTTTTTTGACCCATTTTGGACGACATACTATACTATGACGTTTTTGATTGATTTTGGACGACATACTATACTATGACTTTTTTGACTGATTTTGGACGACATACTATACTATGACTTTTTTGACCCATTATGGACGACATACTATACTATGACTTTTTTGACTGTTTTTGGACGACATACTATACTATGACTTTTTTGACCCATTTTGGACGACATACTATACTATGACTTTTTTGACCCATTTTGGACAACATACTATACTATGACTTTATTGACAGATTTTGGACGACATACTATACTATGACTTTTTTGACCCATTTTGGACGACATATTATACTATGACGTTTTTGATTGATTTTGGACGACATACTATACCATGACTTTATTGACAGATTTTGGACGACATACTATACTATGACTTTTTTGACCCATTTTGGACGACATACTATACCATGACTTTATTGACAGATTTTGGACGACATACTATACTATGACTTTTTTGACCCATTTTGGACGACATACTATACTATGACTTTTTTGACCCATTTTGGACGACATACTATACTATGACGTTTTAGATTGATTTTGGACGACATACTATAGTATGATTTTTTTGACTGATTTAGGACGACATACTATACTATGACTTTTTTGACTGATTTTGGACGACATACCATACTATGACTTTTTTGACAGATTTTGGACGACATACTATACTATGACGTTTTAGATTGATTTTGGACGACATACTATACTATGACTTTTTTGACCCATTTTGGACGACATACTATACTATGACGTTTTAGATTGATTTTGGACGACATACTATACTATGACTTTTTTGACCCATTTTGGACGACATATTATACTATGACATTTTTGATTGATTTTGGACGACATACTATACTATGACTTTATTGACAGATTTTGGACGACATACTATACTATGACGTTTTAGATTGATTTTGGACGACATACTATACTATGACTTTTTTGACCCATTTTGGACGACATACTATACTATGACGTTTTAGATTGATTTTGGACGACATACTATACTATGACTTTTTTGACTGATTTTGGACGACATACTATGCTATGACTTTTTTGACCCATTTTGGACGACATATTATACTATGACGTTTTTGATTGATTTTGGACGACATACTATACTATACTATGACTTTATTGACAGATTTTGGACGACATACTATACTATGACTTTTTTGACCCATTTTGGACGACATACTATACTATGATTTTTTTGACTGATTTTGGACGACATACTATACTATGACTTTTTTGACTGATTTTGGACGACATACTATACTATGACTTTTTTGACCCATTTTGGACGACATACTATACTATGACTTTTTTGACTGTTTTTGGACGACATACTATACTATGACGTTTGATTGATTTTGGACAACATACTATACTATGACTTATTTTGACCCATTTTGGACGGCATATTATACTATGACGTTTTTGATTGATTTTGGACGACATACTATACTATGACTTTTTTGACCC
This sequence comes from Solea solea, assembly GCF_958295425.1. Taxonomy (NCBI): domain Eukaryota; kingdom Metazoa; phylum Chordata; class Actinopteri; order Pleuronectiformes; family Soleidae; genus Solea; species Solea solea. Next base: position 13,172,909 of record NC_081137.1, on the reverse strand, counting down.
ATTTTGGACGACATATTATACTATGACTTTTTTGACCCATTTTGGACGACATACTATACTATGATTTTTTTGACTGATTTTGGACGACATACTATACTATGACTTTTTTGACCCATTTTGGACGACATACTATACTATGACGTTTTTGATTGATTTTGGACGACATACTATACTATGACTTTATTGACAGATTTTGGACGACATACTATACTATGACTTTTTTTACCCATTTTGGACGACATATTATACTATGACTTTTTTGACCCATTTTGGACAACATACTATACTATGACTTTATTGACAGATTTTGGACAACATACTATACTTTGACTTTTTTGACCCATTTTGGACGACATACTATACTATGACGTTTTTGATTGATTTTGGACGACATACTATACTATGACTTTTTTGACTGATTTTGGACGACATACTATACTATGACTTTTTTGACCCATTATGGACGACATACTATACTATGACTTTTTTGACTGTTTTTGGACGACATACTATACTATGACTTTTTTGACCCATTTTGGACGACATACTATACTATGACTTTTTTGACCCATTTTGGACAACATACTATACTATGACTTTATTGACAGATTTTGGACGACATACTATACTATGACTTTTTTGACCCATTTTGGACGACATATTATACTATGACGTTTTTGATTGATTTTGGACGACATACTATACCATGACTTTATTGACAGATTTTGGACGACATACTATACTATGACTTTTTTGACCCATTTTGGACGACATACTATAATATGACTTTATTGACAGATTTTGGACGACATACTATACTATGACTTTTTTGACCCATTTTGGACGACATACTATACTATGACTTTTTTGACCCATTTTGGACGACATACTATACTATGACGTTTTAGATTGATTTTGGACGACATACTATACTATGATTTTTTTGACTGATTTTGGACGACATGCTATACTATGACTTTTTTGACTGATTTTGGACGACATACTATACTATGACTTTTTTGACCCATTTTGGACGACATACTATACTATGACTTTTTTGACCCATTTTGGACGACATACTATACTATGACGTTTTTGATTGATTTTGGACGACATACTAAACTATGACTTTTTTAACATATTTTGGACGACATACTATACTATGACTTTTTTGACTGTTTTTGGACGACATACTATACTATGACTTTTTCGACCCATTTTGGACGACATACTATACTATGACTTTTTTGACCCATTTTGGACGACATACTATACTATGACTTTATTGACAGATTTTGGACGACATACTATACTATGACTTTTTTGACCCATTTTGGACGACATATTATACTATGACATTTTTGATTGATTTTGGACGACATACTATACTATGACTTTATTGACAGATTTTGGACGACATACTATACTATGACGTTTTAGATTGATTTTGGACGACATACTATACTATGACGTTTTTGACCCATTTTGGACGACATATTATACTATGACGTTTTTGATTGATTTTGGACGACATACTATAATATGACTTTATTGACAGATTTTGGACAACATACTATACTATGACTTTTTTGACCCATTTTGGATGACATATTATACTATGACGTTTTTGAGTGATTTTGGACGACATACTATACTATGACTTTATTGACAGATTTTGGACGACATACTATACTATGACGTTTTAGATTGATTTTGGACGACATACTATACTATGACTTTTTTGACCCATTTTGGACGACATACTATACTATGACTTTTTTGATTCATTTTGGACGACATACTATACTATGACTTTTTTGACCCATTTTGGACGACATACTATACTATGACTTATTTTGACCCATTTTGGACGACATACTATACTATGACTTTTTTGACCCATTTTGGACGACATATTATACTATGACGTTTTTGATTGATTTTGGACAACATACTATACTATGACTTTATTGACAGATTTTGGACGACATACTATACTATGACTTTTTTGACCCATTATGGACGACATACTATACTATGACTTTTTTGACTGTTTTTGGACGACATACTATACTATGACTTTTTTGACCCATTTTGGACAACATACTATACTATGACTTTATTGACAGATTTTGGACGACATACTATACTATGACTTTTTTGACCCATTTTGGACGACATATTATACTATGACGTTTTTGATTGATTTTGGACGACATACTATACTATGACTTTTTCGACCCATTTTGGACGACATACTATACTATGACTTTTTTGACCCATTTTGGACGACATACTATACTATGACTTTATTGACAGATTTTGGACGACATACTATACTATGACTTTTTTGACCCATTTTGGACGACATATTATACTATGACATTTTTGATTGATTTTGGACGACATACTATACTATGACTTTATTGACAGATTTTGGACGACATACTATACTATGACGTTTTAGATTGATTTTGGACGACATACTATACTATGACTTTTTTGACCCATTTTGGACGACATACTATACTATGACATTTTTGATTGGTTTTGGACGACATACTATACTATGACTTTATTGACAGATTTTGGACGACATACTATACTATGACGTTTTAGATTGATTTTGGACGACATACTATACTATGACTTTTTTGACTGATTTTGGACGACATACTATACTATGACTTTTATGACCCATTTTGGACGACATATTATACTATGACGTTTTTGACCCATTTTGGACGACATACTATACTATGACTTTTTTGACCCATTTTGGATGACATATTATACTATGACGTTTTTGATTGATTTTGGACGACATACTATACTATGACTTTATTGACAGATTTTGGACGACATACTATACTATGACGTTTTAGATTGATTTTGGACGACATACTATACTATGACTTTTTTGACCCATTTTGGACGACATACTATACTATGACTTTTTTGATTCATTTTGGACGACATACTATACTATGACTTTTTTGACCCATTTTGGACGACATACTATACTATGACTTATTTTGACCCATTTTGGACGACATACTATACTATGACTTTTTTGACCCATTTTGGACGACATATTATACTATGACGTTTTTGATTGATTTTGGACGACATACTATACTATGACTTTATTGACAGATTTTGGACGACATACTATACTATGACGTTTTAGATTGATTTTGGACGACATACTATACTATGACTTTTTTGACCCATTTTGGACGACATACTATACTATGACTTTTTTGATTCATTTTGGACGACATGCTATACTATGACTTTTTTGACCCATTTTGGACGACATACTATACTATGACTTATTTTGACCCATTTTGGACGACATACTATACTATGACTTTTTTGACCCATTTTGGACGACATACTATACTATGACTTATTTTGACCCATTTTGGACGACATATTATACTATGACGTTTTTGATTGATTTTGGACGACATACTATACTATGACTTTTTTGACCCATTTTGGACGACATATTATACTATGACTTTTTTGACCCATTTTGGACGACATACTATACTATGATTTTTTTGACTGATTTTGGACGACATACTATACTATGACTTTTTTGACCCATTTTGGACGACATACTATACTATGACGTTTTTGATTGATTTTGGACGACATACTATACTATGACTTTTTCGACCCATTTTGGACGACATACTATACTATGACTTTTTTGACCCATTTTGGACGACATACTATACTATGACTTTATTGACAGATTTTGGACGACATACTATACTATGACTTTTTTGACCCATTTTGGACGACATATTATACTATGACATTTTTGATTGATTTTGGACGACATACTATACTATGACTTTATTGACAGATTTTGGACGACATACTATACTATGACGTTTTAGATTGATTTTGGACGACATACTATACTATGACTTTTTTGACCCATTTTGGACGACATACTATACTATGACGTTTTAGATTGATTTTGGACGACATACTATACTATGACTTTTTTGACTGATTTTGGACGACATACTATACTATGACTTTTATGACCCATTTTGGACGACATATTATACTATGACGTTTTTGATTGATTTTGGACGACATACTATACTATGACTTTTTTGACCCATTTTGGATGACATATTATACTATGACGTTTTTGATTGATTTTGGACGACATACTATACTATGACTTTATTGACAGATTTTGGACGACATACTATACTATGACGTTTTAGATTGATTTTGGACGACATACTATACTATGACTTTTTTGACCCATTTTGGACGACATACTATACTATGACTTTTTTGATTCATTTTGGACGACATACTATACTATGACTTTTTTGACCCATTTTGGACGACATACTATACTATGACTTATTTTGACCCATTTTGGACGACATACTATACTATGACTTTTTTGACCCATTTTGGACGACATATTATACTATGACGTTTTTGATTGATTTTGGACGACATACTATACTATGACTTTATTGACAGATTTTGGACGACATACTATACTATGACGTTTTAGATTGATTTTGGACGACATACTATACTATGACTTTTTTGACCCATTTTGGACGACATACTATACTATGACTTTTTTGATTCATTTTGGACGACATACTATACTATGACTTTTTTGACCCATTTTGGACGACATACTATACTATGACTTATTTTGACCCATTTTGGACGACATACTATACTATGACTTTTTTGACCCATTTTGGACGACATACTATACTATGACTTATTTTGACCCATTTTGGACGACATACTATACTATGACTTATTTTGACCCATTTTGGACGACATATTATACTATGACGTTTTTGATTGATTTTGGACGACATACTATACTATGACTTTTTTGACCCATTTTGGACGACATATTATACTATGACTTTTTTGACCCATTTTGGACGACATATTATACTATGACTTTTTTGACCCATTTTTGACGACATACTATACTATGATCTTTTTGACTGATTTTGGACGACATACTATACTATGACTTTTTTGACCCATTTTGGACGACATACTGTACTATGACGTTTTTGATTGATTTTGGACGACATACTATACTATGACTTTATTGACAGATTTTGGACGACATACTATACTATGACTTTTTTGACCCATTTTGGACGACATATTATACTATGACGTTTTTGATTGATTTTGGACAACATACTATACTATGACTTTATTGACAGATTTTGGACAAGATACTATACTTTGACTTTTTTGACCCATTTTGGACAGTATAGTATGTCGTCCAAAATGGGTCAAAAAAGTCATAGTATAGTATGTCGTCCAAAAACAGTCAGAAAAGTCATAGTATAGTATGTCGTCCAAAATCAATCAAAAACGTCATAGTATAATGACGTTTTTGATTGATTTTGGACGACATACTATACTATGACTTTTCTGACTGATTTTGGACGACATACTATACTATGACTTTTTTGACCCATTATGGACGACATACTATACTATGACTTTTTTGACTGTTTTTGGACGACATACTATACTATGACTTTTTTGACCCATTTTGGACGACATACTATACTATGACTTTTTTGACCCATTTTGGACAACATACTATACTATGACTTTATTGACAGATTTTGGACGACATACTATACTATGACTTTTTTGACCCATTTTGGACGACATATTATACTATGACGTTTTTGATTGATTTTGGACGACATACTATACCATGACTTTATTGACAGATTTTGGACGACATACTATACTATGACTTTTTTGACCCATTTTGGACGACATACTATACTATGACTTTATTGACAGATTTTGGACGACATACTATACTATGACTTTTTTGACCCATTTTGGACGACATACTATACTATGACTTTTTTGACCCATTTTGGACGACATACTATACTATGACGTTTTAGATTGATTTTGGACGACATACTATACTATGATTTTTTTGACTGATTTTGGACGACATACTATACTATGACTTTATTGACAGATTTTGGACGACATACTATACTATGACGTTTTAGATTGATTTTGGACGACATACTATACTATGACTTTTTTGACCCATTTTGGACGACATACTATACTATGACTTTTTTGATTCATTTTGGACGACATACTATACTATGACTTTTTTGACCCATTTTGGACGACATACTATACTATGACTTATTTTGACCCATTTTGGACGACATACTATACTATGACTTTTTTGACCCATTTTGGACGACATATTATACTATGACGTTTTTGATTGATTTTGGACGACATACTATACTATGACTTTATTGACAGATTTTGGACGACATACTATACTATGACGTTTTAGATTGATTTTGGACGACATACTATACTATGACTTTTTTGACCCATTTTGGACGACATACTATACTATGACTTTTTTGATTCATTTTGGACGACATACTATACTATGACTTTTTTGACCCATTTTGGACGACATACTATACTATGACTTATTTTGACCCATTTTGGACGACATACTATACTATGACTTTTTTGACCCATTTTGGACGACATACTATACTATGACTTATTTTGACCCATTTTGGACGACATATTATACTATGACGTTTTTGATTGATTTTGGACGACATACTATACTATGACTTTTTTGACCCATTTTGGACGACATATTATACTATGACTTTTTTGACCCATTTTTGACGACATACTATACTATGATCTTTTTGACTGATTTTGGACGACATACTATACTATGACTTTTTTGACCCATTTTGGACGACATACTGTACTATGACGTTTTTGATTGATTTTGGACGACATACTATACTATGACTTTTTCGACCCATTTTGGACGACATACTATACTATGACTTTTTTGACCCATTCTGGACGACATACTATACTATGACTTTATTGACAGATTTTGGACGACATACTATACTATGACTTTTTTGACCCATTTTGGACGACATATTATACTATGACATTTTTGATTGATTTTGGACGACATACTATACTATGACTTTATTGACAGATTTTGGACGACATACTATACTATGACGTTTTAGATTGATTTTGGACGACATACTATACTATGACTTTTTTGACCCATTTTGGACGACATACTATACTATGACGTTTTAGATTGATTTTGGACGACATACTATACTATGACTTTTTTGACTGATTTTGGACGACATACTATACTATGACTTTTATGACCCATTTTGGACGACATATTATACTATGACGTTTTTGATTGATTTTGGACGACATACTATACTATGACTTTTTTGACCCATTTTGGATGACATATTATACTATGACGTTTTTGATTGATTTTGGACGACATACTATACTATGACTTTATTGACAGATTTTGGACGACATACTATACTATGACGTTTTAGATTGATTTTGGACGACATACTATACTATGACTTTTTTGACCCATTTTGGACGACATACTATACTATGACTTTTTTGATTCATTTTGGACGACATACTATACTATGACTTTTTTGACCCATTTTGGACGACATACTATACTATGACTTATTTTGACCCATTTTGGACGACATACTATACTATGACTTTTTTGACCCATTTTGGACGACATATTATACTATGACGTTTTTGATTGATTTTGGACGACATACTATACTATGACTTTATTGACAGATTTTGGACGACATACTATACTATGACGTTTTAGATTGATTTTGGACGACATACTATACTATGACTTTTTTGACCCATTTTGGACGACATACTATACTATGACTTTTTTGATTCATTTTGGACGACATACTATACTATGACTTTTTTGACCCATTTTGGACGACATACTATACTATGACTTATTTTGACCCATTTTGGACGACATACTATACTATGACTTTTTTGACCCATTTTGGACGACATACTATACTATGACTTATTTTGACCCATTTTGGACGACATATTATACTATGACGTTTTTGATTGATTTTGGACGACATACTATACTATGACTTTTTTGACCCATTTTGGACGACATATTATACTATGACTTTTTTGACCCATTTTTGACGACATACTATACTATGATCTTTTTGACTGATTTTGGACGACATACTATACTATGACTTTTTTGACCCATTTTGGACGACATACTGTACTATGACGTTTTTGATTGATTTTGGACGACATACTATACTATGACTTTATTGACAGATTTTGGACGACATACTATACTATGACTTTTTTGACCCATTTTGGACGACATATTATACTATGACGTTTTTGATTGATTTTGGACAACATACTATACTATGACTTTATTGACAGATTTTGGACAAGATACTATACTTTGACTTTTTTGACCCATTTTGGACGACATACTATACTATGACGTTTTTGATTGATTTTGGACGACATACTATACTATGACTTTTCTGACTGATTTTGGACGACATACTATACTATGACTTTTTTGACCCATTATGGACGACATACTATACTATGACTTTTTTGACTGTTTTTGGACGACATACTATACTATGACTTTTTTGACCCATTTTGGACGACATACTATACTATGACTTTATTGACAGATTTTGGACGACATACTATACTATGACTTTTTTGACCCATTTTGGACGACATATTATACTATGACGTTTTTGATTGATTTTGGACGACATACTATACCATGACTTTATTGACAGATTTTGGACGACATACTATACTATGACTTTTTTGACCCATTTTGGACGACATACTATACTATGACTTTATTGACAGATTTTGGACGACATACTATACTATGACTTTTTTGACCCATTTTGGACGACATACTATACTATGACTTTTTTGACCCATTTTGGACGACATACTATACTATGACGTTTTAGATTGATTTTGGACGACATACTATACTATGATTTTTTTGACTGATTTTGGACGACATACTATACTATGACTTTTTTGACTGATTTTGGACGACATACTATACTATGACTTTTTTGACCCATTTTGGACGACATACTATACTATGACTTTTTTGACCCATTTTGGACGACATACTATACTATGACGTTTTTGATTGATTTTGGACGACATACTATACTATGACTTTTTTAACATATTTTGGACGACATACTATACTATGACTTTTTTGACTGATTTTGGACGACATACTATACTATGACTTTATTGACAGATTTTGGACGACATACTATACTATGACTTTTTTGACTGTTTTTGGACGACATACTATACTATGACGTGTTTGACCCATTTTGGACGACATACTATACTATGACGTTTTTGACCCATTTTGGACGACATACTATACTTTGACGTTTTTGATTGATTTTGGACGACATATTATACTATGACTTTTTTGACTGTTTTTGGACGACATACTATACTATGACTTTTTTGACCCATTTTGGACGACATACTATACTATGACTTTTTTGACCCATTTTGGACGACATACTATACTATGACTTTTTTGACCCATTTTGGACGACATACTATACTATGACTTTTTTGACCCATTTTGGACGACATACTATACTATGACTTTATTGACAGATTTTGGACGACATACTATACTATGACTTTTTTGACTGTTTTTGGACGACATACTATACTATGACTTTTCGACCCATTTTGGACGACATACTATACTATGACTTTTTTGACCCATTTTGGACGACATACTATACTATGACTTTATTGACAGATTTTGGACGACATACTATACTATGACTTTTTTGACCCATTTTGGACGACATATTATACTATGACATTTTTGATTGATTTTGGACGACATACTATACTATGATTTTATTGACAGATTTTGGACGACATACTATACTATGACGTTTTAGATTGATTTTGGACGACATACTATACTATGACTTTTTTGACCCATTTTGGACGACATACTATACTATGACGTTTTAGATTGATTTTGGACGACATACTATACTATGACTTTTTTGACTGATTTTGGACGACATACTATACTATGACTTTTATGACCCATTTTGGACGACATATTATACTATGACGTTTTTGATTGATTTTGGACGACATACTATACTATGACTTTATTGACAGATTTTGGACGACATACTATACTATGATTTTTTTGACTGATTTTGGACGACATACTATACTATGACTTTTTTGACTGATTTTGGACGACATACTATACTATGACTTTTTTGACTGATATTGGACGACATACTATACTAAGACGTTTTTGACCAATTTTGGACGACATACTATACTATGACGTTTTTGACCAATTTTGGACGACATACTATACTATGACTTTTTTGATTCATTTTGGACGACATACTATACTATGACTTTTTTTACCCATTTTGGACGACATACTATACTATGACTTATTTTGACCCATTTTGGACGACATACTATACTATTACGTTTTTGACTGTTTTTGGACGACATACTATACTATGACATTTTTGACCGATTTTGGACGTCTTATTATACTATGACTTTTTTGACTGTTTTTGGACGACATACTATACTATGACGTTTTTGACCGATTTTGGACGACTTACTATACTATGACTTTTTTGACCCATTTTGGACGACATACTATACTATGACGTTTTTGACCAATTTTGGACGACGTCGTATACTATGACGTTTTTGACCCATTTTGGACGACATACTATACTATGACGTTTTTGACCCATTTTGGACGACATACTATACTATGACGTTTTTGACCAATTTTGGACGACATACTATACTATGACTTTTTTGACCGTTTTTGGACGACATACTATACTATGACTTTTTTGACTGATTTTGGACGACATACTATACTATGACTTTTTTGACTGTTTTTGGACGACATACTATACCATGACTTTATTGACAGATTTTGGACGACATACTATACTATGACTTTTTTGACCCATTTTGGACGACATATTATACTATGACGTTTTTGATTGATTTTGGACGACATACTATACTATGACTTTTTTGACCCATTTTGGACGACATATTATACTATGACGTTTTTGATTGATTTTGGACGACATACTATACTATGACTTTATTGACATATTTTGGACGACATACTATACTATGACTTTTTTGACCCATTTTGGACGACATACTATACTATGACTTTTTTGACCCATTTTGGACGACATACTATACTATGATTTTTTTGACTGATTTTGGACGACATACTATACTATGACTTTTTTGACCCATTTTGGACGACATACTATACTATGACGTTTTTGATTGATTTTGGACGACATACTATACTATGACTTTATTGATAGATTTTGGACGACATACTATACTATGACTTTTTTGACCCATTTTGGACGACATATTATACTATGACGTTTTTGATTGATTTTGGACAACATACTATACTATGACTTTATTGACAGATTTTGGACAACATACTATACTATGACTTTTTTGATCCATTTTGGACGACATATTATACTATGACGTTTTTGACTGTTTTTGGACGACATACTATACTATGACATTTTTGACCGATTTTGGACGTCTTACTATACTATGACTTTTTTGACTGTTTTTGGACGACATACTATACTATGACGTTTTTGACCGATTTTGGACGAGTTACTATACTATGACTTTTTTGACCCATTTTGGACGACATACTATACTATGACGTTTTTGACCAATTTTGGACGACGTCGTATACTATGACGTTTTTGACCCATTTTGGACGACATACTATACTATGACGTTTTTGATTCATTTTGGAGGACATACTATACTATGACTTTTTTGACCCATTTTGGACGACATACTATACTATGACTTATTTTGACCCATTTTGGACGACATACTATACTATGACGTTTTTGACTGTTTTTGGACGACATACTATACTATGACATTTTTGACCGATTTTGGACGTCTTACTATACTATGACTTTTTTGACTGTTTTTGGACGACAAACTATACTATGACGTTTTTGACCGATTTTGGACGACTTACTATACTATGACTTTTTTGACCCATTTTGGACGACATACTATACTATGACGTTTTTGACCAATTTTGGACGACGTCGTATACTATGACGTTTTTGACCCATTTTGGACGACATACTATACTATGACGTTTTTGACCCATTTTGGACGACATACTATACTATGACGTTTTTGACCAATTTTGGACGACATACTATACTATGACTTTTTTGACCCATTTTGGACGACATACTATACTATGACTTTTTTGACTGATTTTGGACGACATACTATACCATGACTTTATTGACAGATTTTGGACGACATACTATACTATGACTTTTTTGACCCATTTTGGACGACATATTATACTATGACGTTTTTGATTGATTTTGGACGACATACTATACTATGACTTTTTTGACCCATTTTGGACGACATATTATACTATAACGTTTTTGATTGATTTTGGACGACATACTATACTATGACTTTATTGACATATTTTGGACGACATACTATACTATGACTTTTTTGACCCATTTTGGACGACATACTATACTATGACTTTTTTGACCCATTTTGGACGACATACGATACTATGATTTTTTTGACTGATTTTGGACGACATACTATACTATGACTTTTTTGACCCATTTTGGACGACATACTATACTATGACGTTTTTGATTGATTTTGGACGACATACTATACTATGACTTTATTGACAGATTTTGGACGACATACTATACTATGACTTTTTTGACCCATTTTGGACGACATATTATACTATGACGTTTTTGACCCATTTTGGACGACATACTATATACTATGACGTTTTTGACCCATTTTGGACGACATACTATACTATGACGTTTTTGACCCATTTTGGACGACATACTATATTATGACTTTTTTGACTGTTTTTGGACGACATACTATACTTTGACTTTTTTGACCCATTTTGGACGACATACTATACTATGACTTTATTGACATATTTTGGACGACATACTATACTATGACTTTATTGACATATTTTGGACGACATACTATACTATGACTTTTTTGACCCATTTTGGACGACATACTATACTATGACTTTTTTGACCCATTTTGGACGACATACTATACTATGACTTTTTTGACCCATTTTAGACGACATATTATACTATGACGTTTTTGATTGATTTTGGACGACATACTATACCATGACTTTATTGACAGATTTTGGACGACATACTATACTATGACTTTTTTGACCCATTTTGGACGACATACTATACTATGACTTTATTGACATATTTTGGACGACATACTATACTATGACTTTTTTGACCCATTTTGGACGACATACTATACTATGACTTTTTTGACCCATTTTGGACGACATACTATACTATGACGTTTTAGATTGATTTTGGACAACATACTATACTATGACTTTATTGACAGATTTTGGACAACATACTATACTATGACTTTTTTGATCCATTTTGGACGACATACTATACTATGACGTTTTTGACTGTTTTTGGACGACATACTATACTATGACATTTTTGACCGATTTTGGACGACATATTATACTATGACGTTTTTGATTGATTTTGGACAACATACTATACTATGACTTTATTGACAGATTTTGGACAACATACTATACTATGACTTTTTTGATCCATTTTGGACGACATACTATACTATGACGTTTTTGACTGTTTTTGGACGACATACTATACTATGACATTTTTGACCGATTTTGGACGTCTTACTATACTATGACTTTTTTGACTGTTTTTGGACGACATACTATACTATGACGTTTTTGACCGATTTTGGACGACTTACTATACTATGACTTTTTTGACCCATTTTGGACGACATACTATACTATGACGTTTTTGACCAATTTTGGACGACGTCGTATACTATGACGTTTTTGACCCATTTTGGACGACATACTATACTATGACGTTTTTGACCCATTTTGGACGACATACTATACTATGACGTTTTTGACCAATTTTGGACGACATACTATACTATGACTATTTTGACCGTTTTTGGACGACATACTATACTATGACTTTTTTGACTGATTTTGGACGACATACTATACTATGACTTTTTTGACTGTTTTTGGACGACATACTATACCATGACTTTATTGACAGATTTTGGACGACATACTATACTATGACTTTTTTGACCCATTTTGGACGACATATTATACTATGACGTTTTTGATTGATTTTGGACGACATACTATACTATGACTTTTTTGACCCATTTTGGACGACATATTATACTATGACGTTTTTGATTGATTTTGGACGACATACTATACTATGACTTTATTGACATATTTTGGACGACATACTATACTATGACTTTTTTGACCCATTTTGGACGACATACTATACTATGACTTTTTTGACCCATTTTGGACGACATACTATACTATGATTTTTTTGACTGATTTTGGACGACATACTATACTATGACTTTTTTGACCCATTTTGGACGACATACTATACTATGACGTTTTTGATTGATTTTGGACGACATACTATACTATGACTTTATTGACAGATTTTGGACGACATACTATACTATGACTTTTTTGACCCATTTTGGACGACATATTATACTATGACGTTTTTGATTGATTTTGGACAACATACTATACTATGACTTTATTGACAGATTTTGGACAACATACTATACTATGACTTTTTTGATCCATTTTGGACGACATATTATACTATGACGTTTTTGATTGATTTTGGACGACATACTATACTATGACTTTATTGACAGATTTTGGACAACATACTATACTATGACGTTTTTGATTCATTTTGGACGACATACTATACTATGACTTTTTTGACCCATTTTGGACGACATACTATACTATGACTTTTTTTGACCCATTTTGGACGACATACTATACTATGACGTTTTTGACTGTTTTTGGACGACATACTATATACTATGACGTTTTTGACCGATTTTGGACGACTTACTATACTATGACTTTTTTGACCCATTTTGGACGACATACTATAGTATGACGTTTTTGACCGATTTTGGACGACATACTATACTATGACTTTTTTGACCGTTTTTGGACGACATACTATACTATGATATTTTTGACCCATTTTGGACGACGTCGTATACTATGACGTTTTTGACCCATTTTGGACGACATACTATACTATGACGTTTTTGACCCATTTTGGACGACATACTATACTATGACGTTTTTGACCAATTTTGGACGACATACTATACTATGACTTTTTTGACCGTTTTTGGACGACATACTATACTATGACTTTTTTGACTGATTTTGGACGACATACTATACTATGACTTTTTTGACTGTTTTTGGACGACATACTATACCATGACTTTATTGACAGATTTTGGACGACATACTATACTATGACTTTTTTGACCGTTTTTGGACGACATACTATACTATGATATTTTTGACCCATTTTGGACGACGTCGTATACTATGACGTTTTTGACCGATTTTGGACGACATACTATACTATGACGTTTTTGACCCATTTTGGACGACATACTATACTATGACGTTTTTGACCAATTTTGGACGACATACTATACTATGACTTTTTTGACCGTTTTTGGACGACATACTATACTATGACTTTTTTGACTGATTTTGGACGACATACTATACTATGACTTTTTTGACTGTTTTTGGACGACATACTATACCATGACTTTATTGACAGATTTTGGACGACATACTATACTATGACTTTTTTGACCTATTTTGGACGACATATTATACTATGACGTTTTTGATTGATTTTGGACGACATACTATACTATGACTTTTTTGACCCATTTTGGACGACATATTATACTATGACGTTTTTGATTGATTTTGGACGACATACTATACTATGACTTTATTGACATATTTTGGACGACATACTATACTATGACTTTTTTGACCCATTTTGGACGACAACCTATACTATGACTTTTTTGACCCATTTTGGACGACATACTATACTATGATTTTTTTGACTGATTTTGGACGACATACTATACTATGACTTTTTTGACCCATTTTGGACGACATACTATACTATGACGTTTTTGATTGATTTTGGACGACATACTATACTATGACTTTATTGACAGATTTTGGACGACATACTATACTATGACTTTTTTGACCCATTTTGGACGACATATTATACTATGACGTTTTTGATTGATTTTGGACAACATACTATACTATGACTTTATTGACAGATTTTGGACAACATACTATACTATGACTTTTTTGATCCATTTTGGACGACATATTATACTATGACGTTTTTGATTGATTTTGGACGACATACTATACTATGACTTTATTGACAGATTTTGGACAACATACTATACTATGACGTTTTTGATTCATTTTGGACGACATACTATACTATGACTTTTTTGACCCATTTTGGACGACATACTATACTATGATTTTTTTGACTGATTTTGGACGACATACTATACTATGACTTTTTTGACCCATTTTGGACGACATACTATACTATGACGTTTTTGATTGATTTTGGACGACATACTATACTATGACTTTATTGACAGATTTTGGACGACATACTATACTATGACTTTTTTGACCCATTTTGGACGACATATTATACTATGACGTTTTTGATTGATTTTGGACAACATACTATACTATGACTTTATTGACAGATTTTGGACAACATACTATACTATGACTTTTTTGATCCATTTTGGACGACATATTATACTATGACGTTTTTGATTGATTTTGGACGACATACTATACTATGACTTTATTGACAGATTTTGGACAACATACTATACTATGACGTTTTTGATTCATTTTGGACGACATACTATACTATGACTTTTTTGACCCATTTTGGACGACATACTATACTATGACTTTTTTTGACCCATTTTGGACGACATACTATACTATGACGTTTTTGACTGTTTTTGGACGACATACTATATACTATGACGTTTTTGACCGATTTTGGACGACTTACTATACTATGACTTTTTTGACCCATTTTGGACGACATACTATAGTATGACGTTTTTGACCGATTTTGGACGACATACTATACTATGACTTTTTTGACCGTTTTTGGACGACATACTATACTATGATATTTTTGACCCATTTTGGACGACATACTATACTATGACGTTTTTGACCGATTTTGGACGACATACTATACTATGACGTTTTTGATCGGTTTTGGACGACATGCTATACTATGACGTTTTTGATCGGTTTTGAACGAGATACTATACTATGACTTTTTTGACTGATTTTGGACGACATACTATACTATGACTTTTTTGACTGTTTTTGGACGACATACTATACTATGACTTTTTTGACTGTTTTTGGATGACATACTATACTATGACTTTTTTGACTGATTTTGGACGACATACTATACTATGACTTTTTTGACTGTTTTTGGACGACATACTATACTATGACTTTTTTGACTGTTTTTGGATGACATACTATACTATGACTTTTTTGACTGATTTTGGCAGACATACTATACTATGACTTTTTTGACCGATTTTGGACGACATACTATACTATGACGTTTTTGACCCATTTTGGACGACATACTATACTATGACGTTTTTGACCGATTTTGGACGACATACTATACTATGACGTTTTTGACCAATTTTGGACAACATACTATACTATGACTTTTTTGACCCTTTTTGGACGACATACTATACTATGACTTTTTTGACTGTTTTTGGACGACATACTATACTATGACTTTTTTGACTGATTTTGGACGACATACTATACTATGACTTTTTTGACCGATTTTGGACGACATACCATACTATGACTTTTTGTCGTCATGTTGGACAACATACTACAAAGAGGTACTGCATGGTTGGTGTAGAGGTTAGTGCTTTTGCTTTGCAGCGAAAAGACCCGGGTTCAATCCCTGTTTGGAGCAAGGTCTTTCTGCAATGGTGTGATTTATAGGTATCACTTTGGACAACATACGTTTTTGGGTGATATTGGACGACATACAATACTATGACTTTTTTGACTGATTTTGGACGACATGCTATACTATGACGTTTTTGATCGGTTTTGAACGAGATACTATACTATGACTTTTTTGACTGATTTTGGACGACATACTATACTATGACTTTTTTGACTGTTTTTGGACGACATACTATACTATGACTTTTTTGACTGTTTTTGGATGACATACTATACTATGACTTTTTTGACTGATTTTGGCAGACATACTATACTATGACTTTTTTGACCGATTTTGGACGACATACTATACTATGACGTTTTTGACCCATTTTGGACGACATACTATACTATGACGTTTTTGACCGATTTTGGACGACATACTATACTATGACGTTTTTGACCAATTTTGGACAACATACTATACTATGACTTTTTTGACCGTTTTTGGACGACATACTATACTATGACTTTTTTGACTGTTTTTGGACGACATACTATACTATGACTTTTTTGACTGATTTTGGACGACATACTATACTATGACTTTTTTGCCCGATTTTGGACGACATACCATACTATGACTTTTTGTCGTCATGTTGGACAACATACTACAAAGAGGTACTGCATGGTTGGTGTAGAGGTTAGTGCTTTTGCTTTGCAGCGAAAAGACCCGGGTTCAATCCCTGTTTGGAGCAAGGTCTTTCTGCAATGGTGTGATTTATAGGTATCACTTTGGACAACATACGTTTTTGGGTGATATTGGACGACATACAATACTATGACTTTTTTGACTGATTTTGGACGACATGCTATACTATGACGTTTTTGATCGGTTTTGAACGAGATACTATACTATGACTTTTTTGACTGATTTTGGACGACATACTATACTATGACTTTTTTGACTGTTTTTGGACGACATACTATACTATGACTTTTTTGACTGTTTTTGGATGACATACTATACTATGTCTTTTTTGACCGATTTTGGCAGACATACTATACTATGACTTTTTTGACCGATTTTGGACGACATACTATACTATGACTTTTTTGACTGATTTTGGACGACATACTATACTATGACGTTTTTGACTGTTTTTGGATGACATACTATACTATGACTTTTTTGACTGATTTTGGCCGACATACTATACTATGACTTTTTTGACCGATTTTGGACGACAACCTATACTATGACGGTTTTGACCCATTTTGGACGACATACTATACTAAGATATTTTTGACCCATTTTGGACGACATACTATACTATGACGTTTTTGACCGATTTTGGACGACATACTATACTATGACGTTTTTGATCAATTTTGGACGACATACTATACTATGACTTTTTTGACCGTTTTTGGACGACATACTATACTATGACTTTTTTGACTGATTTTGGACGACATACTATACTATGTCTTTTTTGACCGATTTTGGACGACATACTATAGTATAACTTTTTTGACTGTTTTTGGACGACATACTATACTATGACTTTTTTGACTGATTTTGGACGACATACTATACTATGACGTTTTTGACCGATTTTGGACGACATACCATACTATGACTTTTTGTCGTCATGTTGGACAACATACTACAAAGAGGTACTGCATGGTTGGTGTAGAGGTTAGTGCTTTTGCTTTGCAGCGAAAAGACCCGGGTTCAATCCCTGGTTGGAGCAAGGTCTTTCTGCAATGGTGTGATTTATAGGTATCACTTTGGACAACATACGTTTTTGGGTGATATTGGACGACATACTATACTTTGACTTTTTTGACTGATTTTGGCCGACATACTATACTATGACTTTTTTGACTGATTTTGGACGACATACTATACTATGACTTTTTTGACTGATTTTGGCCGACATACTTTACTATGACTTTTTTGACCGATTTTGGACGACATATTATACTATGCCGGTTTTGATTGATTTTGGACGGCATACTATACTATGACGTTTTTGACCCATTTTGGACAACATACTACACTATGACTTTTTTGACCCATTTTGGACAACATACTATACTATGACGTTTTTGATTGATTTTGGACGACATACTATACTATGACATTTTTGACCCATTTTGGACGACATACTATACTATGACGTTTTTGACCAATTTTGGACGACATACTATACTATGACTTTTTTGACTGTTTTTGGACGACATACTATACTATGACTTTTTTGACTGTTTTTGGACGACATACTATACTATGACTTTATTGACAGATTTTGGACGACATACTATACTATGACTTTTTTGACAGATTTTGGACGACATACTATACTATGACTTTTTTGACCCATTTTGGACGACATATTATACTATGACGTTTTTGATTGATTTTGGACGACATACTATACTATGACTTTTTTGACCCATTTTGGACGACATACTATACTATGACATTTTTGACCCATTTTGGACGACATACTATACTATGACTTTATTGACAGATTTTGGACGACATACTATACTATGACTTTTTTGACCCATTTTGGACGACATACTATACTATGATTTTTTGACCCATTTTGGATGACATACTATACTATGACGTTTTAGATTGATTTTGGACGACATACTATACTATGATTTTTTTGACTGATTTTGGACGACATACTATACTATGACTTTTTTGACTGATTTTGGACGACATATTATACTATGACTTTTTTGACCGATTTTGGACGACATACTATACTATGACTTTTTTGACCCATTTTGGACAACAAACTACACTATGACTTTTTTGACCCATTTTGGACAACATACTATACTATGACGTTTTTGATTGATTTTGGACGACAAACTATACTATGACATTTTTGACCCATTTTGGACGACATACTATACTATGACGTTTTTGACCAATTTTGGACGACATACTACACTATGACTTTTTTGACTGTTTTTGGACGACATACTATACTATGACTTTTTTGACTGATTTTGGACGACATATTATACTATGACTTTTTTGACCGATTTTGGACGACATACTATACTATGACTTTTTTGACCGTTTTTGGACGACATACTATACTATGATATTTTTGACCCATTTTGGACGACATACTATACTATGACGTTTTTGACCGATTTTGGACGACATACTATACTATGATGTTTTTGATCGGTTTTGGACGACATGCTATACTATGACGTTTTTGATCGGTTTTGAACGACATACTATACTATGACTTTTTTGACCGATTTTGGACAACATACATACTATGACTTTTTTGACTGATTTTGGACGATATACTATACTATGACTTTTTTGACTGATTTTGGCGACATACTATACTATGACGTTTTTGACCCATTTTGAGCGACATACTATACTATGACATTTTTTAACCATTGAGGACGACATACTATACTATGACGTTTTTTGACCGATTTTGGACGACATACTATACTATGACGTTTTTCGGTGATTTTGGAAGACATACTATACTATGACGTTTTTGACCCATTTAGGACGATATTACTATTCTATGACTTTTTTGACCGAGTTTGGACGACATACTCTACTATGACGTTTTTGACCCATTTTGGACGACATACTATACTATGACGTTTTTGACCCATTAAGGACGACATACTATACTATGACGTTTTTGACCCATTTTGGACGACATACTAAACTGTGACATTTTTGACCCATTTTGGACGACATACTATACTATGACGTTTTTGGGTGATTTTGGACGACATACTATACTATGACGTTTTTCGGTGATTTTGGACGACATACTATACTATGCAGTTTTTGACCCATCAAGGACGACATACTATACTATGACGTTTTTGACCCATTTTGGACGACATACTATACTATGACTTTTTTGACCGATTTTGGACGACATACCATACTATGACTTTTTGTCGTCATGTTGGACAACATACTACAAAGAGGTACTGCATGGTTTGTGTAGAGGTTAGTGCTTTTGCTTTGCAGTGAAAAGACCCGGGTTCAATCCCTGGTTGGAGCAAGGTCTTTCTGCAATGGTGTGATTTATAGGTATCACTTTGGACAACATACGTTTTTGGGTGATATTGGACGACACATACTATACTATGACTTTTTTGACCCATTTTGGATGACATACTTTACTATGACGTTTTTGACTGATTTTGGACGACATACTATACTATGACGTTTTTGACCCATTTTGGACGACATACTATACTATGACGTTTTTGACCCATTTCGGATGACTTACTATACTATGACTTTTTTGACCGACTTTGAACGACATACTATACTATGACGTTTTTGACCCATTAAGGACGACATACTATACTACGACATTTTTGACCCATTTTGGACGACATACTATACTATGACGTTTTTGACCCATTAAGGACGACATACTATACTATGACGTTTTTGAACCATTTTGGACGACATACTATACTATGACGTTTTTGACCCATTAAGGACGACATACTATACTATGACGTTTTTGAACCATTTTGGACGACATACTATCCTATGACATTTTTGACTCATTTTGGACGACATACTATACTATTCCCCGTGTGTGCGTGGGTTCTTTTCGGGTTCTCCGGCTTCCTCCCACAGTCCAAAAACATGCAATGTGGGGATTAGGGAAATTGAACACTCTAAATTGACCATAGGAGTGAGTGTGAGAGTGAATGGTTGTTTGTCTCTATCTGTGTGTGGCCCTGCGATGGACTGGCGAACTGTCCAGGGTGTACCCCGCCTATCGCCCGATGTAGCTGAGATTGGCACAGCACCCCCGCGACCCTCTGGCGGAGGATAAAGCGGTAGATGATGACTGACTGACTGACTATAATATGACTTTTTTGACTGAATTTGGACGCATACTATACAATGATGTTTTTGACTGTTTTTGAACGATATACTATACTATGACATTTTTGACCCATTTTGGACGACATACTATACTATGACTTTTATGACCGATTTTGGCCGACATACTATACTATGACGTTTTTGACCGATTTTGGACGACATACTACACTATGACTTTTTTGACCCATTTTGGACGACATACTATACTATGACATTTTTGACCCATTTTGGACGACATACTATATTATGACATTTTTGACCCATTTTGGACGACATACTATACTATGACTTTTATGACCAATTTTGGACGACATACTATACTATGACTTTATTGACCCATTTTGGACGACATACTATACTATGACATTTTTGACCCATTTTGGACGACATACTATACTATGACATTTTTGACCCATTTTGGACGACATACTATACTATGACATTTTTGACCCATTTTGGACGACATACTATACTATGACTTTTATGACCGATTTTGGACGACATACTATACTATGACATTTTTGACCCATTTTGGACGACATACTATACTATGACTTTTTTGATTGATTTTGGACGACATACTATACTATGACGTTTTTTGACCCATTTTGGACAACATACTACACTATGACTTTTTTGACCCATTTTGGACGACATACTATACTATGACATTTTTGACCCATTTTGGACGACATACTATACTATGACATTTTTGACCCATTTTGGACGACATACTATACTATGACATTTTTGACCCATTTTGGACGACATACTATACTATGACATTTTTGACCCATTTTGGACGACATACTATACTATGACTTTTATGACCGATTTTGGACGACATACTATACTATGACATTTTTGACCCATTTTGACGACATACTATACTATGACTTTTTTGACCCATTTTGGATGACATACTATACTATGACGTTTTAGATTGATTTTGGACGACATACTATACTATGACTTTTTTTGACTGATTTTGGACGACATACTATACTATGACTTTTTTGACTGATTTTGGACGACATACTATACTAAGACTTTTTTGACCCATTTTGGACGACATACTATACTATGACCTTTTTGACCGATTTTGGACGACATACTATACTTTGACCTTTTTGACCAATTTTGGACGACATACTATACTATGACTTTTTTGACTGTTTTTGGACGACATACTATACTATGACTTTTTTGACTGATTTTGGACGACATACTATACTATGACTTTTTTGACTGATTTTGGCCGACATACTTTACTATGACTTTTTTGACCGATTTTGGACGACATTATACTATGCCGTTTTTGATTGATTTTGGACGACATACTATACTATGACGTTTTTGACCCATTTTGGACAACATACTACACTATGACTTTTTTGACCCATTTTGGACAACATACTATACTATGACGTTTTTGATTGATTTTGGACGACAAACTATACTATGACATTTTTGACCCATTTTGGACGACATACTATACTATGACTTTTATGACCGATTTTGGACGACATACTATACTATGACGTTTTTGACCGATTTTGGACGACATACTACACTATGACTTTTTTGACCCATTTTGGACGACATACTATACTATGACTTTTTTGATTGATTTTGGACGACATACTATACTATGACGTTTTTGACCCATTTTGGACAACATACTACACTATGACTTTTTTGACCCATTTTGGACGACATACTATACTATGACATTTTTGACCCATTTTGGACGACATACTATACTATGACATTTTTGACCCATTTTGGACGACATACTATACTATGACTTTTATGACCGATTTTGGACGACATACTATACTATGACATTTTTGACCCATTTTGGACGACATACTATACTATGACTTTTTTGATTGATTTTGGACGACATACTATACTATGACGTTTTTGACCGATTTTGGACGACATACTACACTATGACTTTTTTGACCCATTTTGGACGACATACTATACTATGACATTTTTGACCCATTTTGGACGACATACTATACTATGACATTTTTGACCCATTTTGGACGACATACTATACTATGACTTTTATGACCGATTTTGGACGACATACTATACTATGACATTTTTTACCCATTTTGGACGACATACTATACTATGACTTTTTTGATTCATTTTGGACGACATACTATACTATGACGTTTTTGACCCATTTTGGACAACATACTACACTATGACTTTTTTGACCCATTTTGGACGACATACTATACTATGACATTTTTGACCCATTTTGGACGACATACTATACTATGACATTTTTGACCCATTTTGGACGACATACTATACTATGACATTTTTGACCCATTTTGGACGACATACTATACTATGACTTTTATGACCGATTTTGGACGACATACTATACTATGACATTTTTGACCCATTTTGGACGACATAGTATACTATGACATTTTTGACCGATTTTGGAGGACATACTTTACTATGACGTTTTTGATTGATTTTGGACGATATACTATACTACGACATTTTTGACCCATTTTGGACGACATACTATACTATGACGTTTTTGACCCATTAAGGACGACATACTATACTATGACATTTTTGAACCATTTTGGACGACATACTATACTATGACGTTTTTGACCCATTAAGGACGACATACTATACTATGACGTTTTTGAACCATTTTGGACGACATACTATCCTATGACATTTTTGACTCATTTTGGACGACATACTATACTATTCCCCGTGTGTGCGTGGGTTCTTTTCGGGTTCTCCGGCTTCCTCCCACAGTCCAAAAACATGCAATGTGGGGATTAGGGAAATTGAACACTCTAAATTGACCATAGGAGTGAGTGTGAGAGTGAATGGTTGTTTGTCTCTATCTGTGTGTGGCCCTGCGATGGACTGGCGAACTGTCCAGGGTGTACCCCGCCTATCGCCCGATGTAGCTGAGATTGGCACAGCACCCCCGCGACCCTCTGGCGGAGGATAAAGCGGTAGATGATGACTGACTGACTGACTATAATATGACTTTTTTGACTGAATTTGGACGACATACTATACAATGATGTTTTTGACTGTTTTTGAACGATATACTATACTATGACATTTTTGACCCATTTTGGACGACATACTATACTATGACTTTTATGACCGATTTTGGCCGACATACTATACTATGACGTTTTTGACCGATTTTGGACGACATACTACACTATGACTTTTTTGACCCATTTTGGACGACATACTATACTATGACATTTTTGACCCATTTTGGACGACATACTATATTATGACATTTTTGACCCATTTTGGACGACATACTATACTATGACTTTTATGACCAATTTTGGACGACATACTATACTATGACTTTATTGACCCATTTTGGACGACATACTATACTATGACATTTTTGACCCATTTTGGACGACATACTATACTATGACATTTTTGACCCATTTTGGACGACATACTATACTATGACATTTTTGACCCATTTTGGACGACATACTATACTATGACTTTTATGACCGATTTTGGACGACATACTATACTATGACATTTTTGACCCATTTTGGACGACATACTATACTATGACTTTTTTGATTGATTTTGGACGACATACTATACTATGACGTTTTTTGACCCATTTTGGACGACATACTATACTATGACATTTTTGACCCATTTTGGACGACATACTATACTATGACATTTTTGACCCATTTTGGACGACATACTATACTATGACATTTTTGACCCATTTTGGACGACATACTATACTATGACATTTTTGACCCATTTTGGACGACATACTATACTATGACTTTTATGACCGATTTTGGACGACATACTATACTATGACATTTTTGACCCATTTTGACGACATACTATACTATGACTTTTTTGATTGATTTTGGACGACATACTATACTATGACTTTTATGACCGATTTTGGACGACATACTATACTATGACATTTTTGACCCATTTTGGACGACATACTATACTATGACTTTTTTGATTGATTTTGGACGACATACTATACTATGACGTTTTTGACCCATTTTGGACAACATACTACACTATGACTTTTTTGACCCATTTTGGACAACATACTATACTATGACATTTTTGACCCATTTTGGACAACATACTATACTATGACATTTTTGACCCATTTTGGACGACATACTATACTATGACGTTTTTGACCGATTTTGGACGATATACTATACTATGACTTTTTTGACCCATTTTGGACGACATACTATACTATGACTTTTTTGACCCATTTTGGACGACATACTATACTATGACTTTTTTGACCCATTTTGGATGACATACTATACTATGACGTTTTAGATTGATTTTGGACGACATACTATACTATGACTTTTTTTGACTGATTTTGGACGACATACTATACTATGACCTTTTTGACCAATTTTGGACGACATACTATACTATGACTTTTTTGACTGTTTTTGGACGACATACTATACTATGACTTTTTTGACTGATTTTGGACGACATACTATACTATGACTTTTTTGACTGATTTTGGCCGACATACTTTACTATGACTTTTTTGACCGATTTTGGACGACATATTATACTATGCCGTTTTTGATTGATTTTGGACGACATACTATACTATGACGTTTTTGACCCATTTTGGACAACATACTACACTATGACTTTTTTGACCCATTTTGGACAACATACTATACTATGACGTTTTTGATTGATTTTGGACGACATACTATACTATGACATTTTTGACCCATTTTGGACGACATACTATACTATGACTTTTATGACCGATTTTGGACGACATACTATACTATGACGTTTTTGACCGATTTTGGACGACATACTACACTATGACTTTTTTGACCCATTTTGGACGACATACTATACTATGACATTTTTGACCCATTTTGGACGACATACTATACTATGACATTTTTGACCAATTTTGGACGACATACTATACTATGACTTTCATGACCGATTTTGGACGACATACTATACTATGACATTTTTGACCCATTTTGGACGACATACTATACTATGACTTTTTTGATTGATTTTGGACGACATACTATACTATGACGTTTTTGACCCATTTTGGACAACATACTACACTATGACTTTTTTGACCCATTTTGGACGACATACTATACTATGACATTTTTGACCCATTTTGGACGACATACTATACTATGACATTTTTGACCCATTTTGGACGACATACTATACTATGACTTTTATGACCGATTTTGGACGACATACTATACTATGACATTTTTGACCCATTTTGGACGACATACTATACTATGACTTTTTTGATTGATTTTGGACGACATACTATACTATGACGTTTTTGACCGATTTTGGACGACATACTACACTATGACTTTTTTGACCCATTTTGGACGACATACTATACTATGACATTTTTGACCCATTTTGGACGACATACTATACTATGACATTTTTGACCCATTTTGGACGACATACTATACTATGACTTTTATGACCGATTTTGGACGACATACTATACTATGACATTTTTGACCCATTTTGGACGACATACTATACTATGACTTTTTTGATTCATTTTGGACGACATACTATACTATGACGTTTTTGACCCATTTTGGACAACATACTACACTATGACTTTTTTGACCCATTTTGGACGACATACTATACTATGACATTTTTGACCCATTTTGGACGACATACTATACTATGACATTTTTGACCCATTTTGGACGACATACTATACTATGACATTTTTGACCCATTTTGGACGACATACTATACTATGACTTTTATGACCGATTTTGGACGACATACTATACTATGACATTTTTGACCCATTTTGGACGACATACTATACTATGACTTTTTTGATTGATTTTGGACGACATACTATACTATGACGTTTTTGACCCATTTTGGACAACATACTACACTATGACTTTTTTGACCCATTTTGGACAACATACTATACTATGACATTTTTGACCCATTTTGGACAACATACTATACTATGACATTTTTGACCCATTTTGGACGATATACTATACTATGACTTTTTTGACCCATTTTGGACGACATACTATACTATGACTTTTTTGACCCATTTTGGACGACATACTATACTATGACATTTTTGACCCATTTTGGACGACATACTATACTATGACATTTTTGACCCATTTTGGACGACATACTATACTATGACTTTTTTGACCCATTTTGGACGACATAGTATACTATGACATTTTTGACCGATTTTGGAGGACATACTTTACTATGACGTTTTTGATTGATTTTGGACGATATACTATACTACGACATTTTTGACCCATTTTGGACGACATACTATACTATGACTTTTATGACCGATTTTGGACGACATACTATACTATGACATTTTTGACCCATTTTGGACGACATACTATATTATGACATTTTTGACCCATTTTGGACGACATACTATACTATGACTTTTATGACCAATTTTGGACGACATACTATACTATGACTTTATTGACCCATTTTGGACGACATACTATACTATGACATTTTTGACCCATTTTGGACGACATACTATACTATGACATTTTTGACCCATTTTGGACGACATACTATACTATGACATTTTTGACCCATTTTGGACGACATACTATACTATGACTTTTATGACCGATTTTGGACGACATACTATACTATGACATTTTTGACCCATTTTGGACGACATACTATACTATGACTTTTTTGATTGATTTTGGACGACATACTATACTATGACGTTTTTTGACCCATTTTGGACAACATACTACACTATGACTTTTTTGACCCATTTTGGACGACATACTATACTATGACATTTTTGACCCATTTTGGACGACATACTATACTATGACATTTTTGACCCATTTTGGACGACATACTATACTATGACATTTTTGACCCATTTTGGACGACATACTATACTATGACATTTTTGACCCATTTTGGACGACATACTATACTATGACTTTTATGACCGATTTTGGACGACATACTATACTATGACATTTTTGACCCATTTTGACGACATACTATACTATGACTTTTTTGACCCATTTTGGATGACATACTATACTATGACGTTTTAGATAGATTTTGGACGACATACTATACTATGACTTTTTTTGACTGATTTTGGACGACATACTATACTATGACTTTTTTGACTGATTTTGGACGACATACTATACTAAGACTTTTTTGACCCATTTTGGACGACATACTATACTATGACCTTTTTGACCGATTTTGGACGACATACTATACTTTGACCTTTTTGACCAATTTTGGACGACATACTATACTATGACTTTTTTGACTGTTTTTGGACGACATACTATACTATGACTTTTTTGACTGATTTTGGACGACATACTATACTATGACTTTTTTGACTGATTTTGGCCGACATACTTTACTATGACTTTTTTGACCGATTTTGGACGACATATTATACTATGCCGTTTTTGATTGATTTTGGACGACATACTATACTATGACGTTTTTGACCCATTTTGGACAACATACTACACTATGACTTTTTTGACCCATTTTGGACAACATACTATACTATGACGTTTTTGATTGATTTTGGACGACATACTATACTATGACATTTTTGACCCATTTTGGACGACATACTATACTATGACTTTTATGACCGATTTTGGACGACATACTATGCTATGACGTTTTTGACCGATTTTGGACGACATACTACACTATGACTTTTTTGACCCATTTTGGACGACATACTATACTATGACATTTTTGACCCATTTTGGACGACATACTATACTATGACATTTTTGACCCATTTTGGACGACATACTATACTATGACATTTTTGACCAATTTTGGACGACATACTATACTATGACTTTTATGACCGATTTTGGACGACATACTATACTATGACATTTTTGACCCATTTTGGACGACATACTATACTATGACTTTTTTGATTGATTTTGGACGACATACTATACTATGACGTTTTTGACCCATTTTGGACAACATACTACACTATGACTTTTTTGACCCATTTTGGACGACATACTATACTATGACATTTTTGACCCATTTTGGACGACATACTATACTATGACATTTTTGACCCATTTTGGACGACATACTATACTATGACTTTTATGACCGATTTTGGACGACATACTATACTATGACATTTTTGACCCATTTTGGACGACATACTATACTATGACTTTTTTGATTGATTTTGGACGACATACTATACTATGACGTTTTTGACCGATTTTGGACGACATACTACACTATGACTTTTTTGACCCATTTTGGACGACATACTATACTATGACATTTTTTGACCCATTTTGGACGACATACTATACTATGACATTTTTGACCCATTTTGGACGACATACTATACTATGACTTTTATGACCGATTTTGGACGACATACTATACTATGACATTTTTGACCCATTTTGGACGACATACTATACTATGACTTTTTTGATTCATTTTGGACGACATACTATACTATGACGTTTTTGACCCATTTTGGACAACATACTACACTATGACTTTTTTGACCCATTTTGGACGACATACTATACTATGACATTTTTGACCCATTTTGGACGACATACTATACTATGACATTTTTGACCCATTTTGGACGACATACTATACTATGACATTTTTGACCCATTTTGGACGACATACTATACTATGACTTTTATGACCGATTTTGGACGACATACTATACTATGACATTTTTGACCCATTTTGGACGACATACTATACTATGACTTTTTTGATTGATTTTGGACGACATACTATACTATGACGTTTTTGACCCATTTTGGACAACATACTACACTATGACTTTTTTGACCCATTTTGGACAACATACTATACTATGACATTTTTGACCCATTTTGGACAACATACTATACTATGACATTTTTGACCCATTTTGGACGATATACTATACTATGACTTTTTTGACCCATTTTGGACGACATACTATACTATGACTTTTTTGACCCATTTTGGACGACATACTATACTATGACATTTTTGACCAATTTTGGACGACATACTATACTATGACATTTTTGACCCATTTTGGACGACATACTATACTATGACTTTTTTGACCCATTTTGGACGACATAGTATACTATGACATTTTTGACCGATTTTGGAGGACATACTTTACTATGACGTTTTTGATTGATTTTGGACGATATACTATACTACGACATTTTTGACCCATTTTGGACGACATACTATACTATGACGTTTTTGACCCATTAAGGACGACATACTATACTATGACGTTTTTGAACCATTTTGGACGACATACTATACTATGACGTTTTTGACCCATTAAGGACGACATACTATACTATGACGTTTTTGAACCATTTTGGACGACATACTATCCTATGACATTTTTGACTCATTTTGGACGACATACTATACTATTCCCCGTGTGTGCGTGGGTTCTTTTCGGGTTCTCCGGCTTCCTCCCACAGTCCAAAAACATGCAATGTGGGGATTAGGGAAATTGAACACTCTAAATTGACCATAGGAGTGAGTGTGAGAGTGAATGGTTGTTTGTCTCTATCTGTGTGTGGCCCTGCGATGGACTGGCGAACTGTCCAGGGTGTACCCCGCCTATCGCCCGATGTAGCTGAGATTGGCACAGCACCCCCGCGACCCTCTGGCGGAGGATAAAGCGGTAGATGATGACTGACTGACTGACTATAATATGACTTTTTTGACTGAATTTGGACGACATACTATACAATGATGTTTTTGACTGTTTTTGAACGATATACTATACTATGACATTTTTGACCCATTTTGGACGACATACTATACTATGACTTTTATGACCGATTTTGGCCGACATACTATACTATGACGTTTTTGACCGATTTTGGACGACATACTACACTATGACTTTTTTGACCCATTTTGGACGACATACTATACTATGACATTTTTGACCCATTTTGGACGACATACTATATTATGACATTTTTGACCCATTTTGGACGACATACTATACTATGACTTTTATGACCAATTTTGGACGACATACTATACTATGACTTTATTGACCCATTTTGGACGACATACTATACTATGACATTTTTGACCCATTTTGGACGACATACTATACTATGACATTTTTGACCCATTTTGGACGACATACTATACTATGACATTTTTGACCCATTTTGGACGACATACTATACTATGACTTTTATGACCGATTTTGGACGACATACTATACTATGACATTTTTGACCCATTTTGGACGACATACTATACTATGACTTTTTTGATTGATTTTGGACGACATACTATACTATGACGTTTTTTGACCCATTTTGGACGACATACTATACTATGACATTTTTGACCCATTTTGGACGACATACTATACTATGACATTTTTGACCCATTTTGGACGACATACTATACTATGACATTTTTGACCCATTTTGGACGACATACTATACTATGACATTTTTGACCCATTTTGGACGACATACTATACTATGACTTTTATGACCGATTTTGGACGACATACTATACTATGACATTTTTGACCCATTTTGACGACATACTATACTATGACTTTTTTGATTGATTTTGGACGACATACTATACTATGACTTTTATGACCGATTTTGGACGACATACTATACTATGACATTTTTGACCCATTTTGGACGACATACTATACTATGACTTTTTTGATTGATTTTGGACGACATACTATACTATGACGTTTTTGACCCATTTTGGACAACATACTACACTATGACTTTTTTGACCCATTTTGGACAACATACTATACTATGACATTTTTGACCCATTTTGGACAACATACTATACTATGACATTTTTGACCCATTTTGGACGACATACTATACTATGACTTTTATGACCGATTTTGGACGACATACTATACTATGACGTTTTTGACCGATTTTGGACGATATACTATACTATGACTTTTTTGACCCATTTTGGACGACATACTATACTATGACTTTTTTGACCCATTTTGGACGACATACTATACTATGACTTTTTTGACCCATTTTGGATGACATACTATACTATGACGTTTTAGATTGATTTTGGACGACATACTATACTATGACTTTTTTTGACTGATTTTGGACGACATACTATACTATGACCTTTTTGACCAATTTTGGACGACATACTATACTATGACTTTTTTGACTGTTTTTGGACGACATACTATACTATGACTTTTTTGACTGATTTTGGACGACATACTATACTATGACTTTTTTGACTGATTTTGGCCGACATACTTTACTATGACTTTTTTGACCGATTTTGGACGACATATTATACTATGCCGTTTTTGATTGATTTTGGACGACATACTATACTATGACGTTTTTGACCCATTTTGGACAACATACTACACTATGACTTTTTTGACCCATTTTGGACAACATACTATACTATGACGTTTTTGATTGATTTTGGACGACATACTATACTATGACATTTTTGACCCATTTTGGACGACATACTATACTATGACTTTTATGACCGATTTTGGACGACATACTATACTATGACGTTTTTGACCGATTTTGGACGACATACTACACTATGACTTTTTTGACCCATTTTGGACGACATACTATACTATGACATTTTTGACCAATTTTGGACGACATACTATACTATGACATTTTTGACCCATTTTGGACGACATACTATACTATGACATTTTTGACCAATTTTGGACGACATACTATACTATGACTTTCATGACCGATTTTGGACGACATACTATACTATGACATTTTTGACCCATTTTGGACGACATACTATACTATGACTTTTTTGATTGATTTTGGACGACATACTATACTATGACGTTTTTGACCCATTTTGGACAACATACTACACTATGACTTTTTTGACCCATTTTGGACGACATACTATACTATGACATTTTTGACCCATTTTGGACGACATACTATACTATGACATTTTTGACCCATTTTGGACGACATACTATACTATGACTTTTATGACCGATTTTGGACGACATACTATACTATGACATTTTTGACCCATTTTGGACGACATACTATACTATGACTTTTTTGATTGATTTTGGACGACATACTATACTATGACGTTTTTGACCGATTTTGGACGACATACTACACTATGACTTTTTTGACCCATTTTGGACGACATACTATACTATGACATTTTTGACCCATTTTGGACGACATACTATACTATGACATTTTTGACCCATTTTGGACGACATACTATACTATGACTTTTATGACCGATTTTGGACGACATACTATACTATGACATTTTTGACCCATTTTGGACGACATACTATACTATGACTTTTTTGATTCATTTTGGACGACATACTATACTATGACGTTTTTGACCCATTTTGGACAACATACTACACTATGACTTTTTTGACCCATTTTGGACGACATACTATACTATGACATTTTTGACCCATTTTGGACGACATACTATACTATGACATTTTTGACCCATTTTGGACGACATACTATACTATGACATTTTTGACCCATTTTGGACGACATACTATACTATGACTTTTATGACCGATTTTGGACGACATACTATACTATGACATTTTTGACCCATTTTGGACGACATACTATACTATGACTTTTTTGATTGATTTTGGACGACATACTATACTATGACGTTTTTGACCCATTTTGGACAACATACTACACTATGACTTTTTTGACCCATTTTGGACAACATACTATACTATGACATTTTTGACCCATTTTGGACAACATACTATACTATGACATTTTTGACCCATTTTGGACGATATACTATACTATGACTTTTTTGACCCATTTTGGACGACATACTATACTATGACTTTTTTGACCCATTTTGGACGACATACTATACTATGACATTTTTGACCCATTTTGGACGACATACTATACTATGACATTTTTGACCCATTTTGGACGATATACTATACTACGACATTTTTGACCCATTTTGGACGACATACTATACTATGACTTTTATGACCGATTTTGGACGACATACTATACTATGACTTTTTTGACCAATTTAGGACGACATACTCTACTATGACGTTTTTGACCCATTTTGGACGACATAGTATACAATGACATTTTTGACCGATTTTGGAGGACATACTTTACTATGACGTTTTTGATTGATTTTGGACGACATACTATACTATGACATTTTTGACCCATTTTGGACGACATACTATACTATGACTTTTATGACCGATTTTGGACGACATACTATACTATGACTTTTTTGACCAATTTAGGACGACATACTCTACTATGACGTTTTTGACCGATTTTGGACGACATATTATACTATGACGTTTTTGAACGATTTTGGACGACATATTATACTATGACTTTTTTGACCGATTTTGGACGACATACTATACTATGACGTTTCTGACCCATTTTGGACGACATACTATACTATGACTTTTTTGACCCATTTTGGACGACATACTATACTATGACCTTTTTGACTGATTTTGGACGACATACTATACTATGACTTTTTTGACCGATTTTGGAGGACATACTGTACTATGACGTTTTTGATTGATTTTGGACGACCTACTATACTTTGACTTTTTTGACCCATTTTGGACGACATAATATACTATGATATTTTTGACCCATTTTGGATGACATACTATACTATTACGTTTTTGACCCATTTTGGACGACATACTATACTATGACGTTTTTGACCCATTTTGGACAACGTACTATACAATGACGTTTTTGACCCATTTTGGACGACGTACTACACAATGACTTTTTTGACCAATTTTGTACGACATACTATACTATGACTTTTTTGACCATTTTGGGACGACATACTATACTATGACTTTTTGACCCATTTTGGACAACATACTATACTGTTACTTTTTTGACCCATTTTGGACGACATACTATACTATGACGTTATTTGACCCATTTTGGACGGCATACTATACTTTGACTTTTTTCACTGTTTTTGGACGACATAGTGTGCTATGACGTTTTTGACCGATTTTGGACGAGATACTGTACTATGACGTTTTTGACCCATTTTGGACGACATACTATACTATGATATTTTTTACCGATTTTGGACGACATACTATACTATGACTTTTTTGACTGTTTTTGGACAATATACTATATGACATTTTTGTCAAATTTTGGACGACATGCTAAGCTATCACATTTTGTTGACTGCATTATAAAATCTGAAAACATGGATTGAATCTTTAAAACTTGAAGTATTTAGACAAAATGGTATTTTGGTTGAATCAACCTTTAAAACACCAAGTTTTAAAGCAGAGAGAGAGTCACAATCCCCTCCTCCTCTCAATGTTCCCCTCCCCCTTCCAAACACCAGTTTCTGGAAGGATAACAATTGAATACCGAGAGACTCACAAGCCCCTCCCTAATTCCATCGCTCACCATTCTAGGTCCTCACTAGAATGCCTTGCAGTAGCAGGCACTAACTATAAAGCCTCCCAGTTCACCACTGTTACATCCAAAATCCCCTTAATTGGAAAAAAAAACACAACAATTGGGCCCCCCTAATGGTATTTTTGCAGTGACATCCATGAAGCCCCTAAAACTCCACTAATATGCAGCTCACCACTGCTAAATCAAAAACTCCTTAATTGAGCCCCTTCTGATCGAGGATGTTACAGCTGCTGCTGGTGAGAGAAGCTTCTCAAGCCTTATAAAGGCTTAACTGAGGTCCACCATGAGCCAGGAAAGAGTTTCAGGAATGGATAAAAATTTCTACTCTTTGGACTTAGAAGATTTAATGGCAGCGTTTGCTGCAAAAAGACACAAAAGCAGCACATTTAGATCCACTGACCCACCCAAAAACTTTTTTTACGACTTTATCGTCATAATATTTCAACTTTATTCTCGTAAAAATTGTCTTGTATTCTGTATTCTAGTTAAATTATGACTTTATTCTAAGATTCAATTTCTTTTATGTTCAGTTTGGGACTTTTACTCCATTGCAGTATAGTTTTAAGTTATTCATGTTTAAAAATAAATGTCCATGATGTTTGATAACCACTGATTACATTTGTATGTAAATAAGGGCTTATGGTGTAAAGGTGATGAGGGTCAGGGATGGTGATGGGCCCCAATTAACTTCTTTGCCCTCCAGAGTAAAAGATTGCCTCTGAGGAGAGCCAAATTATCACATCTGAGGTGAGTTTGCACAAAATAGACATGACATTTATCTGGTAATATTTGTATGTGTTTTTCAATAAACCTACTTATCAAATAGATCTCTTGAAACAAAATGGCAGTATAAATTTGTCAGAAATGTTATGGTATTAAATGATGGATGATGAAATCCAGATAAAGGCAGTAAAACAAGATTACAGATGCCGAATGCTGTTTGACACGACCGCTAGTCAACATTATATTGTACAGAAATTCGATATTGTCATGATTTATACTGACAATTGGGGCAAAAATGGTTTGTCATCATAAGTGGGTCCAATATAAAAAGGCTGGTAAACACTGATCTACACATCCACAGCTCCAGGACGATTTTATTAAATTATGTAAACCCCAATCATAAGCAGTAAATCTGGTCTCTGGCTCCTCTGAGTGGTTGCCCCGGTTGCCAATTGATGTCCAAGATTGAGTTCCTGAATAATGGTTCAGTTCACGGTGGTTTATTTGTCAAATTTTAATTTCATCTTGGCTCACAGATATTTGATTATTATTTGTCATGCATATTTTCTTGCGCCATAATTTTTGCTGTCCTGAATGGGAATTGGGCTGTAGACTCCACATATATATATATATATATGTATATACATACACACACACAGTGAAAAACAGAATGGCAGCCTGTTAGACTTACATATGTTTTATAACGTTGGCTCTGACAACCTCTGACTGTACTTTTGATACATATTTTACAGTGTATGGTTAAAGCTTGTTGTACTGCCCCCAAGTGGCCATAAAATCTATTAAGTCTAGGTTTAAGTCTAAATTCTACTTGGTTAAAGGGACAGTTTGACTTTTGCAGAGATTGTAGATCTGACATATTCAACACAGGACGGTGATCATACTTCATAGTATCATAGGAGATTTATACAAAACAAATATAAGGATAAGGGAGGATAGGGATAAGATAACACTGTCCCTGTCTTGCAACCTGTCTGTTTGAGTACAGCCCTGTTTCTGTAACAAGAGGTGGAGTTCAGGACAAAGAGGTAAGGGAAAATTAAATTAAAATATGGCTTCACTGGTAAATACGGTCCAGCCAGTTTATTCACGATTTAAAATTTTAAGCCTACAAACTCTAATTTTTAATGTTTGTGTAGTGAGCTGCAGCTATGGGTGGGAAACGCCGAAAATGACTAAACAGTAAATCTCGACCAGAGAAGAAGAAAAACGAGCGTCTGAATTAGAGAAGCATTAAAATGTAGATGGCTGAAAGCAGAGAGGAATTTGAAGGCAGATGCAATCATTGATGCAATCGTTGATCATTTTCTCTTTGACGGATTAAGCAATTGAGCCTCAGACGACGTCTCTCAATCTCTTGTACACGTTGTTGGTGGATGTCTAACTATGAATTATGCCTTTTACATTACATTTGTCTCCTTGCCTTTTTCTACCCCCCCTCTCCTCTTGTGATAAGTCTCCTCTGCTGAAACTCCACTGCTGCTCAGAGCAGACACTCATGAAGTTAAAACAGACAGTGGGAGAGTTATGTGCAGTGCGTGCATGGACACAGTTATGTGGTATGTGGAGCTCACATTTCCCTGTTCCAGTAACGTCCTAGCATCCAATGCTCTCCAGTGTTTTGAATTTGGATTGCAGTTACTGTTTTAAACATTAATGGCCACAGTTTAACACATTGCCCTCTTAAATGTCATATGTCCAAGGATGGGTTACTGAACAGGCCTTCTGTGCCCAGTGGCTCTGGGTACCTTGAATCCCAAGCCTCTGCATTACTTTATTGATATCTTTGCTACTACATTATTCATCCTGATTATTTTAAAAGGTCTTGTAGTGACTTCAATTCAATTCAATTTTATTTGTATAGTGCCAAATCATAACATACATTATCTCAAGGCACTGTACATAGACCACCTCAAGGAGAGCAGAGAAACCCAACAGTTAGCACAATCAGCAAGCACTAGGCATCAGTGGAGAGAAAAAACTCTGACCGGTTGGGGTGAAAGGAAAATGGGGGACAGAGGAGAGGTGGGGGACAGAAAGGACAAGAGAGAGATGAGGTAGCGACGGAAGAGAGAGACCAGGAGCAGATATACAACAACTGTATCAAGTTTATACAGGACAGTTCTGAGTCAGTGATGCCATGTTTATAGAACTACAATGTAATCTATATAAGCAGCAGCAGAGACTGTTGATAAAAATTATACTGATATCGACTTTTAATTATAGCATCATAATAATGGTGATGATATGTATGGTAATAATAGCCTCAAAACTGGATCTGGATCCTGCAACCTGCAAGATGAGGACACAGAGAGAGGGAGAGAGAGAGAAGGAGGTCTTCAAGTCAGCATTTGTCTGCAGCAACTTTTTGGTATTTAATTTAAATAACAACATTTACTAAATACTGCACTTTTACTTTTATATATATTCACAGAGGTAACATATTCCTCTTAGTGATGTCTTACACCACACCCAGGAATAGCACCTGTAAAAACTGTCTATGTTGCAAAGACACATAAAAATGGGAAAAGTCTTGAAAAGAGTCTGGCAATAAACTCAATAAAATGTGTCGATAACAGCAGAACTGCCTCGACTTATGTGTTGCATATGAAACAGGTGCATCTCTCTGTGCTGGTCTAATGAAAGGAGATCAGGACAGAACGCGGTGATCCCAAAAACAGGGCTGTTTCAACAACCTGGAACTTAAAGCTGCAGTTTGTAACTTTTGTAGATTTGTTATGTTGTTGTTGATATTATTCTGACTCATGTCAGAATATCTCCCTGATCAGTGTGATGGTACATAACTTACAACATGGTGAACTGCACCTCTGTGGCACCACATTGCCTGCATTGGCACTATGGAACTACGGAACTATGGAACAAAATTCTACTTCATGGCAGACATCGCAGGTTGAAACGCCAGGTGGAAAATGCAAGCTATGCAAACTAAGTACTATCATTCTCCTGTGTTTTTCTCTGGGGTTTTAATAAATAAAACAACATAATAATGATATAAAATGCTATAGCATAGGCTACTGAACCCGATCTGAAGTCCGGCTTTCAAAGTTCACTGGTATCATTGGCTTGTCGACAAATCCATATGATCGCGACATACTGTATACTGCGACAGTTGTAACACACTATTTACCAACTGCAGGGAGACCCTGTGTTACTTTAAAGGATGAGTATTGTCCTGTTACTGAAACATAAATGTTGTAAAAAGGCTTATGCTGTGTTCACACCGGACATAGTTCACACACGGAATAGTCATGCGACAACTTTACATACAAAGTCTATGCACAGATGTGATTCTGTCGCCCATCTGTTTCAAATATGGCGACTTGTGGCCAGCGCTCCCATCGCTTCACAAAAAGTGCTAAATGATCCCGTGGTGCAATAGAAATGATGGGCGTGGACAGAGGTGGAAAGAGGAAAGAATATTCTCAAGTAAAAGTACCACAATTTTGATAAAAGTAAAAGTATTGGTCTAAAAAAGTAAAAAGTAGCTTGTTTACTCAGAGTTAAAGTTACTTAGTCACTTTTTTAACAAGGTTAGGGTTCTTTTTTGTGTCATGCAAAAGGGGAATACAAATGTAATTGTTTTTAATTAAAGGCAAAGATTTAAAAATTAAAGTGCTGACAAAATAAAATATGTAAACACATAATATATCAGTCAAAATGGGTCAAAGTCACAAATACTTAACTTTCTCACTCACACAGGGACCTTAATTAACGCCAATTCACCTCTCCTCATCATTCCCTGCCAAAGTTTCTGGTGCATTATTTATTATTTATTTATTTATTTTTTAAATTCAGGCCAACATTTTTTTTTCTCAGTATCGGATGTGATTTAAAATGTAGCAAAGTACAGTACTTTTTCATTACTTTCCACCTGGGGGGCGCGGAGTGACGCGGCAAAATCATGTTTGGTGTGATGACAGCGTTAAAGGTCTTTTTATGGAGCGTCTATCTGTAGCGACATTTTTGATTTTCTTTTTCTTTTTTTTTTAC
Organism: Solea solea; assembly: GCF_958295425.1. NCBI lineage: Eukaryota > Metazoa > Chordata > Actinopteri > Pleuronectiformes > Soleidae > Solea > Solea solea. Next base: position 13,130,473 of record NC_081137.1, on the reverse strand, counting down.
TTAAATACTGCACTTTTACTTTGATGATGTTGAACACAGCTGACACCCTCTTTAACAAAGTGCATACTTTTAGTGTTCGCTCACACATGTGAGCCCCCTCCTCCTTCCCCCACTGGCCCGCACGTGCTGCTTGCTCGCCCCTGAGCCCTTCATCATCCCCCCCGTGCGCGTGCGTGCGCGCGCGTGCCTCTGTGTGTGTGTGTCGCCATTGGTCTGGGATGATGTCATCCACAGTGGAGACAATAGAGCCCACCTCCCCCCGTCAGTGTCTCCTCCTCACACACACACACACACACGCAGCTCAGCTCAGAGTGACACACGCTCAGACGTGACGCCAGCTGAGTCAGCCAAGCACTTCTCATCATCATCATCATCATCATCGCTCTTTGTTTGTTTGTTTATTTATTTATTTATTTATTTATGTGTCTGCTCATTCATTATTTTTTTCCAAGTCCGGCAGAGCTTGTGCATCTCCTAGTCAAACCAAGTTTGTTTGTTGATTTATTGACTGAAGTATTTTCCTGTTTTAAATACATGAACAAAGGAGGAGGAGGAGAAGGTTGCCTCACATCTGGATCGTTCTGTACTCGAGACACACACACACACACACACACAGAGAGAGAGAGAGAGAGAGAGAGAGACAGAGACGGAGACAGACGTGAGGATGTGTCCCTCCGCGGCGCACAAACGATGAACACAGCGCGGGACTTCTTCATGTAAGTCATCGTCATTTCTGTTTTACTAACGTTACTTTATCGTGTCGGTGGTGCTGGTGGTTGTGTGTCGGCCTGCAGTCTTCACAGGCTGTGCTCAGCTGCAGCTCCACGGATGTGCTGATGTCTCCTCTCGCGTGTTTTTTTTTTGTCAAATGAATGCGCTGCATCGCTGTGTTATTCGCCGCTGCTCGCGTGTGTCAAGAAGCCATGCTGTCATGATTGTTTGCCATGACATTTGCTATTTGTTGAGATAAACAACTGCAGGCAGGTGAAGGTTACAAGTGAGGAATGGACCACATGATGCATCCTCATTATGCCCACTTAAATGAGTGGCTATGTGAGAGTAAAACAGGCCTGGTGGCCCACATCAGCTTTATTTGTGGTAAAAGGTTCAAAAGCTGCAAATATGACATTATAAAACATGGAGAAATCAAGCTGTGCGCCATCTAGTGATTCCATAAAGAGGAACTTCATGATTTTCAATTTCTGAGCTGCAGAGTAGAGCCATAAACAATGCAGAGGAAGAATGTTAAATAGCCTCTCAGCATGTATGTGTCTGCATCTGGTGGTGCTGATGAGAGGCAGAGCAGGAGTGATGTGCTGCACATTACTTTAAATAGCCACTGTCAGTGATTTATTGACATGCATTTCATAGTGAAAGTGTCTGCGGTCTGTGTCACAACTGTCAGCCGTGCACTAAAGTACCCGGCGGAAACACAGGGTATTCTGAGTATAAGGACGTGCAGTGTTACCACAGAAGGAGACACACACACACACACACACACACCTGTAAGTGATGAGGCTCCATCTGTATTTACAGTTGAAGCCTTCTCGTTTGTTTCCTCAGGAGGCAGCAGGGGTGTGAGGCGTGCAGGTTGTTCATGTGGAGCCAATGACATCATAAGAGTCATAAAAAGAAAAATCACTGCAGTGCATTTGCAGAGAAACTTTTGTTTTGTTTTGAAGTCTATATGCCCTCATATGAAAGGGTCACACACACACCACACACACTTTATGAATTATTCACGTAGACATGATGCTGTAATCGGACGTGGTCCATCACAGTGATGATCGCCCGCATGGAACGAAACACCGTGCCATGCAGCTCACAGTTGGAAATTGCTTTTAGTTCATATTTTGGTTTTCTTCCTACTGTAATTTGTAATCAGAACACAGGCAGCCACTGTCACGTTATTAGTCTCATGGCTTTGATTCTGTCAGCAATGATCAGGTCTTACCTTCTATAAGCCTGCAATATATAAATTATGTTTTTAATTATTTCATTTTTTTTACATTAGAAACAAAGGGACTCTCCAGTTAGAGTTAAATATTAATCCTGAGATTATTGTCATTATAGAGGTGCATTTTGTAAACTGACCACAGGATAGCTTGATGATGAGCAGCTTTCTTTTTGTGATAGGAGAAAAGAAAGAACTTGTATACAAATACTAGATAGAAAGGTGGCTTAGATACTTGTATGTACCATCGAACTTTATGTCATGTAGATGATTCTCATTTGTTACTGTGCTCCCGTTCACTCCCACAGTTGACAGACATAGAAACTGGTCTGCAGATTCAACTGTTTGTTTTGACTCGTGGCCCATTCTGACGCCCTGCCCCCACAGAGACCTACACAATGTGTCCCACAGCCCAAATCTGCCCGCGTCAGTGCTTTGTTTGTAAAATAGAGTCGTAAAGATGAGCTGATTGATCGATTAGTCCGTTGCTCAAGAACTTACTGCAAGTGTTGCATGTGTATGACTCTGTGTAAACCACACAGTTAAGATTATTCAATACAGGAAACGCTCATGAGCTGAAGCTCTGCTACACCGTGAAGCTAATGAGTGACATATAAGGGATCTTTTGTTTAGGAGTTACATTAATTATATATAAATTATGATTCAAATATTTTTGAAGAGCATATTCATTTTAATCTCCTAATTCTACCAGTGGGACGATTTTAAACGAAAACAATGGCTGTGCAGAGGCATTAGACATTTAAATACCTTTATTTGGTTTGACTTCCTTTCATAGCAGAGCTTTGACAGTTTTCATTGATAGTGGTCGACACATCTGCCACTATCAATACAAATAATTTCATTAAGCCTCCGTATGTTGACGCTGCGGGCTGGCAGTGGCGCTGAGGGAGCTGTTGTTGTGACAGTGGGACAATGTCCTGAATTCTTGTTTTCAAGAAAACTTTCTTTAACTTGTTCTCTGAGGATATGGAGGATATAAGTTCAGAGAGAAGAGAGACGGACTGACGGTTTGGCAGCACAACAAGCAAATCTACTCCCACTTCATTTTACAATATCTTAAAAAACATGTTTGCTTGCCTTTTCACACTGGAAATAGATGTTTGTATACATGCTTAATGTCCTTCACCAAAGTCCATAGAGAAAATCAGTGTTTTTAGCTCATGGGGACACAGGAGTTGCTCGCCTATACTGCTGCCTCTTTTGATTCTGGTTGTGGTATTTGGGTAAATCTGAACAAAGGATTTCAACCACACGTCACAAAATATCACATTGGAACTTACTGGTGAAGGCAGCAGTTGATCAACAACTCCTGTACCATGATGTCAAATTGCTGATTTTCTATATGGACATTGGTGTAGGGACTGAGGTGGTCTTACAAAACGTCAGTTTCCAGGCCGTCTAACAGTGAGATAAAGACTTTCGCCGGCGTAGATTGTCTTTTGCGAGTGTTTTGTTAAGTGGCCTCTTACAACCACACTTCAAATAAACCTGAACCATCCCCTTAAGCACTGTCACCTTCCCCCTTTTCTGGTTCAAATCATAAGAGACTCAAACTACTGCGACGCTCGCACAAAGGCTGACACTGTGCAAATTTGTTCATTTTCTTGCCGTCCCAAAATTGTTCTGAACGTTGTGTCCACTATGTGAGCGTTTGCAGGAGTAACACTGTCACAGAAATTCACAAAAATGGAAAGAAGTATTCATGCCTGGCTTATCTTAAAGTGGCAGCAAGCTCATCTCAACCCACCACAAAAGCTTTTTCCAAGGTGCTTTCCTCCATTTCTACTCTAAGTGTTCTATTTAAAGGCTGCAGTCAATTTTTTCCATTTCTTATGAAAGAGCACCGCGGCTTAACTCCTGTCTCATTTAATGAACATTACAATGTAGAAGCCCAGTGTGCTGACAGAGGTGGTGCTACACTGATTAGCATTAGTTTGCTTCTCGAATTGAATGTATATGAAATCGACATATTTTGACTAGGGTTTGGAGTGTTTATTCAATAATTAAAACAAGTTTTCCGATTTTTCAGCTTCTTAAATTTACGGACTAAACAGGTACTCGATTCATCGAGAAAGTAATCGACAGATAAATCGATTATGAAAATAATCGTTAGTCGCAGCCCTAATAAACGACTTACTGTTGTAAAGTGAGTTGAGAAGCCCCGGTGTTTCAGCCAGTGTGAAATCAGATCGACTGGAGATGGAGTTGCTGACTGTTTTCCGTCACGCAGCTCACTGATTGGCCAGTTTGTGCTGCTGCCGCCATCACGTTCTGTCTGCATGACTGTGGAGATGAGATGATGTGATTATTTTTGACTCCCCCTCAGCTCAGCCTGTAGCGGCGTTCGGGCTCTGATGAGTCGCTGAAACTAAGCCGATAAAACTGAAAAACCACATATTTGGCACAGGGCGAAACAGCGAAACACAGATTAGCAATGAACGTGAATATTTTGTTGACATTCTTGATGCAGTGTTACGATGGTGCGGCATCCCAACCAGTCTGGCTCAGTCAAAGCAAAAGCCACAGTGTTCTAAAACACAAGGCTCATCCCCGCGTGTCACCGTTGAACCATTAATCGTGGCGTTGTTGACAAAGCACGCGTTTGTTTGGCCATCTGAGTCACAAGCTTACATCATTAAATCTGTTGCTTTAACCTGATTATAGAGTGTGAGTCATGACTCAAGACCACATCTCTCATTATTTTTCAGGTGGTGATTTAAGCTGCAAAAGTGCGGGGTCAGTGATTTTGATCGTTGTTTGAGGGTTTTTATGGTTTCATATGTAGGTTGTTAAAATAAAAGTTTGCAGCTCTTTGTCCTGACCTCCTCTCATCAGACAAGCGTGGATGGATTCACTTGTTTTATTTGTGACAGATGATCCGAGGCAGCCTCTCCATCTCTGAGACGCTTAGCTAATATTGATATATTTTGTCCACCTCGCGACCCTCGTGTGGAGGATAAAGCGGTAGAGGATGGATGGATAGTTGGATTATCCAACTTTCTTTTAGAGTCATTTGTGTAGGTTTTGTTGCAACATAGGAAGTTGTTTGCTGGACCTGTATGCGGAGTAGATGTAGATGACCGAAGCGCAGTCTGGATCTGGATGCAGACGCCATCCTATCCTATCCAGGCCCGTGTCTATTTCCACAAATCATTGATTAATGCCACGATTTGACAGAACGTTTGTAATTTAACTGGCTCAACTTTTCTAGTCTTGATGGCAACAGAGTAGAGGAGATGCAGAGTAATTACATGCACTATAAAATGTCATGTGACACCACTCAGACAGTCATATCAGTGAATACGGATGAGTATATCGACTGGTCAGTAAAGGGAAACAAATACAGTATCACAGGGAGGGAAAGAAAATGAACTTAAAATGGGAATTTAAAGCTGCGGCAGGCAGGGTCACTGGAAAAATGAGTTTAATTGACGGGGAATGTTTTGGGTTCAGCACTCTTTTTGTTGAGCTTCTCTCATCAGATGAGCAAAGACAGATACATGGTCCACAAAACCAATAATACCACCATACAATGATTCTTCCAATATATTGCAAGACAACCATATAGCAATACATCATGATATCTGTCAAAATGAAGACAACAAAACGTCCTATATATATATATATATATATATATATATATATATATATATATATATATATATATATATAAATATACATATGTGACAAACACAGCTCAAATAACAACTACATTAATTACTACATACATATCTCAACCAACTCGCCACTTTCTGGCTCTTTTTGAATGGGAAATATATAGAGGTCTGATTGAATTTTCAAAAAAAAGAAAAAGGCATAAACTGTTGTATTTGGATGTATTGGACACCAATAGTGATATACATATGAAATAAGTAGTTTTGTACAAAATTCAAATGTTAAAATATTGATATTTGCCTTGGCATATCGATGATCGTATTATATTGAAGAAGGAAGACGATATATGACCAAATTGAGGGCCACATAAAGACAAACCAGCCATCCACTCTTACACTCACTCACTCACACCTAAGGTCAATTTAGAGAGTCCAATTTGCCTAATCCCCATATCTGCGTGGTTTTGGACTGTGGGAGGAAACTGCAGAACCTGTAGAAAACCCACGCACACACAGAGAGAACATGCTAACTCCATGCTAACTCCATGCAGAAAGGCCCTTGCCCTCCAACTGGGTCATGAGTCCGGGTCTGCAAGAGTGCCAACCACTACAAAACAAATAACAACAAATACATTAAATAAATGAAATAATAATAATTAGTCACCTTATCTCTCACTCCATCTTAACCTAGTTTTGCTATACCACGGTCTGAAGTACATGTGAGGAAAAGGAGGATGATGAGAGAGCAAGTTATGTGTTGGCACTTGTACTGTTTGAAATGACTTGAGGGTTTATATTGTTTTCCCAATCACTGCATCCAAATTAATTTGACAGCCCCTGCGTTATTAAGTACAGTACACTGTACACAGCTCATTTGACTTCATTGAGAAAGACTTCCACCCACTTGCATACATGAATGTGAGGGCCTTGCTCATTATAGCCCTCCCTGTTAGTAACTGCTTGGTGCTGGGTATCTGGGGTTAAATGTCTCATTGAAATGTTATTGACCACCTGCACGGCTCGCTTTAAACGCCATGATCATTCATGTTATTTTGTGGGGGCAGCAGGAGGTGATTCACTCTCTGTAGCTTTATATAATATCTACAAGCGATTCCATTGCACTTACAATCAGCCTTTCCACCCAGCCTAGACGTTGAAGGGAAGACTGACTCATACTACTGTATATCCAGCTGTGGTACCAGTGTCACAGGCCTGCAACTGCAGGGCTTTGGTGATCAGCCAAGTATCTTGTCAGGCTCAAGCAAAAACATCGGAGCATCTGCTTGGTTTGTTTAGGTTTGGTGCCAACTAAGGCCTCACAATCCCGATCAATTTCTGCCTCTCTGCCAACATGAGAATTAGCTTGATCTTCGATATCAGCGTCTGCGTGGGACAAAGGAATTTCACATTTGTGTTCTCAGCTGGAGGCATTTTTACTTCAGTCACATCATGAAATCTTAAAGGAAAACCGGAGACATTTTAAACTGCTCAGTGATTTTTTTTTACATGCCACGCGCAGGAGTTGTCGATCCACTGCTGCCTCTATCATTAACTTTAATGTGTTATCTTGTCACTTCCGTGTTTGAAATCCTCTTTTTTTTCGACTGCACCTCAGTGACACAGAGTTTCCAAATGAGGCGTCTGTGTAAGCTAAAATTGTCCTTCTGATAAAAGAAGAAAACCTATTTTTAAAGATTTAGCAGACTTTCGCCACGTGAGCCTTTTGTTAAGCTGCGAAAAGCGGTTTTGCCTTTTTGTCACTTAGAGCGAGGGTCCATGTCTCAAGTGGAAGCAGCAAAGCCAATGTTGTCCAAACAGAAGATTAGAGACCAGTGACACGACCTGACCCGAGACACAGTGAACCCTGTCCAGAGCTTGTCATGTTCCTATCTTAGCTGAGTCTGTCAGTAACCCTTGTCAGTTTACTCACAGTGTTAAGTCAACACACTTGATTACACTGGAACACTGGAATCCATTTCTGCAGGAGCCTGTTTCTATGATGTATGGCACCAACTGTTGGATCCTCACTGCTCCTAGAAAAATGACTGTGTGCAACCTTCTGGCTTTCTCCTTTGTAACCAGTGCCCATCGCTCTTACTGCCAATCTGTCAGTTCAGCTTTCTGGGTAAAAGACTAAATACAGAGAGAGGTGGCCAATGCCTGATAATGTATGCAAACTGCTGAGCAGAAATTTGGAGATGTGGACTCATCAGACTTCATGTCACGTGAAAACTATGAATTGTCCAAACCTTTAAAGCTGGCAGGCTCACTGAAACCTGGACGGGAGAACACAAAGAGCCAATGACGTGACAAGGCAGCCTGGCATGAAACCAATAATTACAAAAACCTTCAAAGACAACTAGCAAATATCTCAATTATTACTGACCTACAGCACAGAAGTTTGCGGCAGAGTTTGTGGAGTGATGACCAGGCTTTTATATGGAGTTTGGTGAGGAATAAGAATCAGGTGAGCATTGGCCACAGCCAGCCACACCCCCTGCCACACACACACACACACAAAGTCTGCTAGAGGAAAGAGGGAGAAAGAAACAACAAAAAAGAGATCAAAACTATAAAAGAAACAGAATCCTCACAGAGAGTGGTGATCCCGAATGCAGCAGAGCAATTTTTATGAGCCAGTAATTGAGCAGCGCATCACATTATTGCCTGGTTTTTGCACTGGTGTGGTCCATTCTGCTGTGTGGGTGTTTTAGGCTGTCAGGTGTCTTTTGATGAAAGAGCCACATAAAGCTGAGTCTGAGCGTCGCAGAGAGGGAGGGAGACGAGAAGTCACCATCAATCCTGCGCCGACAACCACATGCTCTGAAATACAGAGGCCTCCTCCAGAAAAATGTCCCTGCACCACCTCTTCAGCTACAGAGGAACTGTGCGCTATGCCTCCTGTATTTACACACTGACTGAATTCTGTAAGGCGCTGTCATTTTTACCCTCTTTCACACTAAAAGTTTACTCGCACTCCCTCACTCGCTCATCTTTTACCGCTTTATCCTCCACATGAGGGTCGTGGGGGAGCGCTGGTGCCAATCCAGAGTTGTGGTACACCCTGGACAGGTCACCAGTCCATCACAGGGCCACATAGAGGCAAACAACCATTCACTCTCACACTCACTCACACTCACCCCTATGGTCAGAGGTCCAATTTGCTATACAACATATAATATATAATGCATTGCCAGTGGTTGATCTGTTGCCCTGTGGTGTTTTTTTGTTTTTACCACTGTGTCACCCGAGCATGAAATGTAATGTAATGAATGTACAGTAACAACAACACTCTCTTGTTTAAAATCAGTGGCTCCTAATGGTTTTGAAGGCGCCAATATAGTGAATTCAAATTAAGTAAGAATAATATCGAGCTCTACCCCAAGTATTAGAAGGATATGGTAGTTTAAAACAGTATGGATTCATGTCTTGTTGCACCTGAAACGACGCCACAAGAAATTAGCATGGTCACCCAGGTCTTGAGTTGTAATGTCAATCGAAACTGAAGCCAATAAGAGTCATTTGACCAGGAAATGAATTCAGAGTAAGCCATTCCCATTGGTCCAGTTGGTTTTTTGACTGGTGTGAATTGGCTTTACACTGTCCTGCATTTGAGGGCACATTGTATTGTATTTCCTGTTCTCAAGACAAGGTTAATTAACATGTATACTTGATGCAACACAGGCCCAAGCAGACGAAAGTTACTAACTAAAAGTTACTGAAAGTGATGATAGCAATGATGATACTGTTGCAGGTTTTCCCCATGTGTTTGATAAAGTCTTAAGTCGTGTGGAGGGAAATTAGCATGTGACCCACTCTGTTCTCCTGCCTGTGATTATAACGCTGTTATCTTTATTCTTCTGGTGGGTTTGCAGTGAGCGGAGTGAGGGCGTCATCATCTCTCCCGCAGGCTCATGCGGCTCTTACCGACTGGAACTGAGTGGCTCCATTATTTAAAAGAAATTATTTATTTCTTGTCATCGTTACACTCTGGTAAGTGTGAATTCGGGAGCAGCTTGTGTGATCACAAAGCTTAGCATAACTTTTTCCCTTTAAATATGAATACATCCATAATCAGGTCCATATATCCCTCTCCTTGATCAAACCTGTGACTCTTCTGTATTCAGACTCATATGTTGAATGTCAAAGTTTTATGAAGGTAGCTTTTATGCTTCAGTTCCTCTGAAAGGTGCTCATAATTAACTCTGAAGTCACGTCCCTTTAGTCATATTATGCAATCTGCCCTGTGTGTGTGTGTGTGTATTTGTGTGTGTGTGTGTGTTTGCCCTGCGAAAATGGTGACCTTTCTAGGATGAACCCTGCCTCCTCTCGCCCTATGTCAGCTGGTATCGGCCCCCCGTGACCTCATGTGAAGGACAGCGTGAGTTTAATCTAGGAGGGAACGCCACTTTTGCACCTCCGCTAGGCTCCTATTGTAGCTGCACAACTGAATCTATACCATTACATAAGGCTTTGACCAATCACGGGGCCGTTCAAAGAGAGACATCCGACTGGCTGCTACTCTAAACCTATTTTGCATAAAGGTCTGTTCCAGTGCTGGATGCACCAATACAAAACTCCTACACTGCAAAGAGTCTAAAACACCTGAGAGTTTCAGAGATCACCTCAGGTCATCAAGTGTGTCTGTCCATGTTCATCTGATGATAAAACAGAAGTATTACTGATAAGCTGCAGATAAAAATAAACAATCAACTATTTTTGCTCCAGTGTTCTTGCCTAGTGCAGCTTTAAATTGTTTCCTTACTTCAACAAGTGACACTTGTCGCTTTACAATGTTCCATAGTATTTTTTTTGAGAGTTTTATTGGAACACAAACCTCTCAAAGTGCTTTACATAACAGTCCACATTCCCGCAGAGTTCTCCACCTCCCACCTGCTGCTCTCTGATGTGACAGCTCCATTACATTTGCACAGTGAGTGGGTATTTTAAAGAAGTACAATATGAGACACCTCATTCTTAACGGGTTGTTTAAAACCAAAAAACATTAAGTCGGAACTTGACTGAACACTTCAATGAGATTTGAGTAGATTCAAATGCCTTCAAATGTATAATTAGTAGTGCCTTCCGTGTCTATGATTCGCCAGTGTGCCGTAACACTGCTCTCTGGTGTTTTGTCAGAGTTGTCACATTGGATGCCACCTCTGATGCAACTAGGATCTGGCAACAGAAGCTGTTAACAAGCAGAGCCGTGTTGTTGAAAACTGTCAAATCACAAACTGGAAAAGATCAAGTTTTGATCACTAACAGGCCTGCATGCTTTGTCTGCTGTAACTTCCAATGAGGCAGACTGAAATGGCTCTTTTAGATGGACGATTACTGACGACACACAACAACAGTCACTGTGTATTGTACACACACACACACACACACACAACAGCAGGTACTTTGCAGCCTTTTATCAGGTTTCCATTTTAGTGTCCATTAATGGCATGGAAAGACTGATCGATTACATCAATTACCGAAATAAAGTGAATGAAATGAAATTGCACATAACATCATCATCTAATCAGGGTTCAGATCATAGTTAATATTAAAAAGGCAAACTGCAGTTGTATTGGGTGGTCACGTCTTTACTGAATTGAACCTGACGCTGTGCTGACACAGGAGTGGCAAAAGATTTTAACTTAAGTCATTTTTTTTTGGCGATAAGAAATCAGAGCGGGAAGAGTCTTATGTAAATGGACCACCTTGACGAGAGAGCGGCTGTGACTGGAGCGTGACTGATAATCTGTGCCCTGCAAGGACTCATTTTGGACTACTTATGTAAAACCAAATGAAGCATCTCAAACACCAAAGTCACAAAATAACACATTTAAAATTGCAGATTTTCTCAATGGACTTTGGTGGAGGGAGTGAGCGACATGACCTTAAGTTTCCTATTTGAAAAGACTAACTCTAACACTGAGATAAAGCAGCAAAGAGAAATAAAATATAATACACTCAAGGAGGTGTAGATTTTTTTAAAGAAGCTGAAATCAGTTTTTCCTTGTGTCCTTGCTGGCAGCAATGTTTTTTAGTGAGAGCGTACATTGGTGTCTCCAGTTGGTTCTATGCACAGGGAGCACACATAGCTGTATGCATCACTACCTCATACAAAAAATGGAAACATACCTTTAACGTAATGATATTTTTTTGTATGTAAAGGAATATTTCTTATATTAAGCCTTAGTGGTCATGTAGCACGGATCTGATTCATTTTCCTTAATTTTATATCGCAGTTTTAGTAGTGATATAAAGTAGAAGTCACAAAATAGACCATTCTTTCCTTTTTGTTCATAAAAACAAGCCAAGTGAACTTTGAGTTGTGACATATTTCCAGATTTCACAAATTCAATCAATATTTGGAGTACTTTTTGCTCGTTTTTGTTCATCAGATTGCTAGGTTGTGCTGAAAAAAAGGATATAAGACAGTCTATATTGCACATTCTTATATCATCTGTATATACTGTATGTTTAAACATAAAAAGCCTAAATGCTCTGTTTTCTAAGGGTTAAAACCAAATCTGAAAAGTAACAGTGACTGTAAGTTAATAGATGTTCAGCACAAGCTTGCATAAACAAGAAAAACAGACATTTTAGGTGAAAAATACTCAAAAATAATTATAGCTAAATTACAGTAGGTGAGTAAAAGTACAAAGTAACGTTTGTTAAACTATATGAAGCCCATCCGTTGGTTAATGTTTCATTTTATTTCTTAATAATAATCATTGAAACTGTTTTTTTACTGTGCATCTCCTGTGTTCCTGCTGAACCTGGAGCAATGAGTGAGTGGAAAGGCCACTAGCCCTGCAGTTTACAGTGTGTGAGAGAAAAGTGATCAGAGAGATTGTGACGTCCACCATGACAAAACTGGGTCAATGTAATCCCCACCCCCTTCACCACAGGCAAGGCTGAGAAAGGAAAAAAAAAAAAAGAAAAAAAGATGAGGACACCGTCATCATCAGCCGACTCTGTGTGCGGATATAAGCATGGAGACGCAGGACTGTGCTTTGTTTTCGCCATGGGTCAGTAACTGTGATGCTGGGACATAAAAGCATCTCCAGATTTTGTTGACGTGTTCCTTCCTCCCCTGTAGTGTGTGGTTTAAAGTGTCGCATTATAATCAGTCCCCCCTGCATATTCTGTGTCTCTGTTAACATGTCCCCCTTTTACCTTTTGGTCCTGTAGCCTCCTGAGAGATTTATGATGTGTGTGGCCGAAACGCTCTACACATACAATTCAACATTCTCACACTGCAAGAAAACAAAAACAAACAAAAAAACAATTATGTGATGCACCAGTTTGTTGTTTGGCTGCTTTGGATTGTGCTTTGTCCGTCCGAATATTATAAAGTATGAAGCTGTAGTAAGAGTTTAAAGGGTCGCTTCATCTAAATGGCAAACACGAGTGCCTCTTTCTCGACTCAGCGGTTTATATCAAAATCACAAGATGACCAATGCTAATATTTGCACCAGAATAAAAGTCTATCAAATCAAATTAATATTTCATCTATACAGGATTGTGGTGTTTGTACAGTTGACTTACTAATACTTGAGTGTTTTACCGACATCCTTCCTACCGACCTGTGCGTCCATCCCTGCAGCCAGTGTGGCAAAAAAGTAAATTAAAGTACTCCATCAGCCAAACAACACCTGGGTGCATTGAACATCTCAGATTGATTTTTGTTTAACAGTGTGTGAAGAGGGCGGATTGTCACTTTAACGACAATAATATTTCATCTGAATTGAGAGCAACCTTAATGAACAAACCAAATGGATGTAAAAATCGTCTGAAGGCCTGTAGTAATTGCACCAACTTCATGTTAAATACTGAGTAAAGCACTTTAATAGCACAATATTATTGTCTACACGTATGTACTTAGAAGCCACACTCAGGTAATCTCTTTCTGCTGTGTCATGGTGAGAAAGCGTTTTTGAAGTCGAGTTGTATCATTGTTGTTCGTGGTGACTTCCTGTTTATGCCATGGTGCAAACAGATGCTCATTTTAAATTGCCCTAAAGGTTTAATTTAATATAATTTATACCAGAGGCAGATTTAACAGGGAGGGACTTGCCATTATGTACACAGGGGAGGCGTCAACTGAAATGCTTCTCATTCACTTTGAATGGAGCAGCGTCAAGTATTGCCCAACTGCACTGTGGGTCCTTGGCATGCAGCTGAATAATGTTTATCTTTCCAAGTGTCAGTCAGTCAAAACACGTACTTGCACACAGGCACACAGTATATATATATAGTCCGTCCAAAGTAGTTAAAAAACATAACAAAATGCACATAACAAAATAATAACAATCTAGTTCACCAGGTAGAAAAACTCAAACATCTAATGCATATAAATAGTTTTAGCCATTTGAATAAATAATGTTGATTCAAGTGACTAAATGTACAAAATCAAGGACAAAAAGCAGTTTTAAATCAGTTCTTAGTACTGTAATTGTCAAAACCCTTAAAACATATTAAAATGAGCATTAAATGTCTGGTAAATGCCCTGGTATAAGCAGACTATGAGGTGCATGCTTGAGTGGATTTGGCCAAAAGAATATATCCATTGAAATCAAACATGTTCTTCAGTATGGTATCCTCTTTATATTTGTTTTCCTTCATTTCCAGCAAATGTAAAAGGAAATACAGTATGTGTGTATTGTTAATGTTCAAGCCACAGTGTAACATGTATGATTGTTGCTTTGGTATTTTACTGGAATGTGTATGTTTTAGTATGTGAACATGACCCTACAGGCTATTTACAAAATATGCAAATCATGAGATATGTTGTGGATTTGGGGCTTTACATTTCATTAATTATTTGAACTTCTTATTTCTCTTGCAGAATATTTTTTTAGTGATAATAATTTTCACAATTATGTATTTGCTCAGTTATAAATATTCCATAGCTGCAATTTTACATCAAGATGGTGTTTTAACAAATGAAATGTAAAGTCTGCCCTACATTGTCAATGTTTGTGAAATTCCAGTCCTATTCTGACTTTTCTCTCTCCCTCTTTGATTTACAGCTTTGCATAAACCCAGATGCCTCCCCTCCCTCTTGACGAGCGCATAGTGGTCATTCAGCGCCCCAAAAACTTAACCCTGTGTGAGAGTTCCCCACAAACCATCCAGCATCATTCCTCTCAAATATCAGCTTCTGTCAATGGACAAGTCAACCACCCTCCTCATCTCCACTCTTCACAGTCCCATTTCTCTTCACCCTCCTGTAAGTCACTGACTCTGGAATGCAAGCGCAGATCTTTGCGTGTGCAGAAATCCAAAGGCGACCAGCCTGTCATCCCAGCGGGTGCGAGACACAACCCCAGTCACTGCCATAGCAATGGAACAGTAACGCTTGACCCACGGCTGCCCTCCCACACGCATACAATTGATATCAGGGTGAGTGTGGACAAAAGAGGACGCGAGGGAGGAGCCAGTAACTCATTAGGGCGCAGCGGGAGTGTAAAAGGTGGCAGAGGGAAATGCACCTTCACACAGTTGGATCAAGGACAATGCAAGCAAAAGACTGGAACCACAGAGAGACCAGGTGGCGCTGAATACAAGTCACAGCGAAGTCGTCAGCTGTCGACTTTCCCCGGAGGGGTCCTACAATTCGTACCCGCTCAGGCTCAGCAGCATCAGCTCAGGAGTGAAAAGGAGAAGGAAAACACAAAGTTTCATACCAGAAGTGACCAAGAATTTCCCTCTCTAGGTCACAAGAAGAATTCCAAACTGGGAACTGTTCATCAAAGCCATAATAGTAACAGCCTGCCCTACCACCGCAACTCTGTCCCTGTGCCCCATGCTGCCATCTTAAATTCAAACTACCCCACATCCCCTCCCTCCCAGTCTACCCATGCCCCAATTTCCTTTCAGCAACTCAGCCAGCCACAGCCATCCCGCCCCAGGGATCACCGCCCCCACATTCTTCGTGGTCTTCCACTCTCCCCCTGCTCTTCCCATGCCGGAGGCTTCCCCAGCCCTGACCACACCTGTACCATTGACTGCACCCATCCATTCAGTTGTGGCTGCTGGAGGTTGGTAAGATGCAGAGGGTGTAAGGCAAACTCTGCCAGCTGCCAGGGAGGTGGAGGAAGCTCTTCCACCTCATTTTCTGGTGTTCATAATGTTGGAGGATTGAAGAAAGGAGGCAAGGAAATGGGCCTGAGAAATCTAGGTGGGTGTCTCTCCACTGCCTCGACCTCCAACACCTCCTCTTCTAATAGCACTGTGTCTGACTGCCGAGCAAATCTATTCAAACCTGTCCGCTGCACCTCCTGCTCCAGTGAGGCCAGAAACTTTGAGAGTCCTGCCGTCCTTCGCAAAAAACTGGTTGGGGGATGTCTGCCCTGTACCCCTTTGTCCTCTTCAGCTCCTCTCCGGGCAATTCAGAGCTGTGTCACAGGATGCAACCCCAAATCCTCTCAGACTGGTAGTTCCACCTGCAGTTACTGCAGCAGTGACCCCATAGTTGTCACATATAACCCTCGTCGAGGAAAACCTCCAGGAAGAGGCTTTGGAGCGGCTCAGTCAATGGGTATGTTCCAAGCCGACGATGATGACTACAGTGTGCGTACGATCTGGCCTGAAGAACTAGCCAAGAAGATGACCCATTCTAAAGCCCTAAGGAATCACTGTGCTGGGGTGGGAACTGGGGTAGGAAGGCCCAATCCAAGCCAGGCCCAAAATGTCAGTAACGGAACAGGCCTTGTCCTCTTGGACTGTCAAAACCTCCAATATGCACAGGCTCAGCTCACAGATCATGCTGGCCGGCGGCGGTTGCAGCAAGGAAGAATGGCTGCCCTTGATTTTATGGGTAGTAGGTCAGGACCTAGGTATGATGAAGGCCAGAACTCACTGAAGAGACTTTTGAATAAAGGAGAAGATGGAGGAATGGATGATGATTCAGAGCAAGATGAAGATGCAGCATATCCTCCTCGGTCCCCTTCTCCCCACTCTGCATCCCCGCCATCACCTGTGTCCTTTTCACCTCCACCATCTGCCCCCAGCACACTCATCAAACCAAAACCTTGGCAAAGAGACAGGGAGGGAGGACACTCTTTGCCCACAGCTCAGTCTCTGCACCTTGCCCTGAACTCCCTGAACCGAGAGCAAGAAGAGGAGAAGAGCAGAAGTAAGAATATCTTTTAAAGTCACGTGCAAGTAGTAAAAAGCAAAGATGTGTTGAGAATGTAAAAGGATATCATCTTTGAACTGTAATGCAGTCTCTAGCATGCATCTGCTCGCTACTATTCTGAGCGGATTCCATTTAATGTGAAGCCACTGCAAACATTTAGCTTCTTTACTTATAGCCAACAAATACTGCTAATTAGCATAGCAACAATTTAAAGTGTAACATTTCATCATAATGCAGACAACGTCTTTCTCTTTGTCCTGTCTTCTTCCAGTGCACCTTTCTTTGCCACTTTCCTCGTCCTTGCCTGCATCTCTATCTGATGAGAGTGTGATGACTCCTGACGCAGAGAACGCTGTGATCAGCCCCATCCTGCCATTCCTGTTTCTGGGGAATGAAAGAGATGCTCAAGACCTGGACCTGCTGCTGCGCCTCAACATTGGCTACGTGGTCAACGTGACCACACACCTTCCCCTCTACCATGTCAACTCTGGACTGCGCTACAAAAGGCTGCCGGCCACCGACAACAGCAAGCAAAACCTTCGACAGTACTTTGAGGAGGTTTTTGAATTCATTGGTGAGATTTTAATTCTCATATATGCTTGTATTTGCTAGTGTGTGGATAGGGTGGTTTTAGTACATGATTAGTTGATCAGAGACTTACAGTGGGTTCACACATGTGGATACAAAGACCTGGTCTTAGCATTTATCTTGGCAGATATAATCACACATGTGGCACTGCACTCAAGATGCACTGCGAATGCACATTACAGCCACTAAGACCACACTTGGTGTGGGATTGTAACTGACAATCCTTGTCGTTTACGTAAGGGGTTAAACATTTGTTCCAAAAACAGTTCCATTGGCCATATTGCACTGCAGCTTTATCGTCATGCTCACAGGAGTCACAACAGCTGTAAGTGAGTATACTGGGCTGTGGCCAAAACAGGGAGACTGCATGATTTTACTCACAGACAAGATGCTCACTGATGAGGTAACTAAAGCAGCACTCTAGACTTGCTCAGCAGCTGTCACTTCCCTGGGTTATGCTTGACAAAACTTGATAAAACTCTTTCAGGACATTAGCACTGCTAAATCAACTTACGGCACTCCTATTCTAGTTACACCAGGGGTGTCAAAGCCACATACAGCACAATTTGATCTCAAGTGGGCCGTACCAGTAAAATAATAGCATAATAACATGAGAACAATTTTCCCTTTGTTTTACATTTAATGAAGTATCTTTTTTAAAAAAAAAAAAAAAAAAACATATTATGAACAACCTGAAGTTTCCTGAGAAAAATAAGTGCAATTTCAACAATATTATGCCTAAGTTAACAACACATAAAACATTTAGCCACAGATATCTGGAACTGAAAAATATAATTTTCACAAATCCATTCTGGGGGCTGGATTGGACCCACTGGCGGGCCAGTTCTTGCCCGCAGACCATACGTTTGACACCCCTGTACTAAACTATCACAACTATGTTGTGAAAGTATATTTCACAATTTCAACAGTTACATGTTACAGTGTGAACAAAACTTCATCAAGGGCTACAATGAAGGACCCGCTACATAGCAGACGTCCTATGATCCACAACAATTTCATAATGAACCAAGGGGATTTTTACACTTTTCAGTGTTTCCCATAGATTGATTTTCTAGTTGAGTTCCTATATTTGTGCCCACTACCTCAATATTAAAGTGATAGACCAGGGTTTTTTTAAGTTAAGTTTTAAGACATGGATGCTAGCATGGACACCAGGAAAAAGGTTTTAACCACTTAGCAAAAGGCTCACCTAATAATATTAACACCCACATACGATATCTATACGAAAAATATGATTTATCACATTAGACGGCCTTTTTCTGTCGCGAAACAGAAGTTTGTGTCACTTTGTTAACCGCTCACTCCCTGTACTAGTGTCCATAGACAAAATTGGTGATTTTACCTCACAGCACACAGGAGTTATTGATCCACTGCTGAATCCATCAGTAAGTTCACATGAGTTGCTTTGTAACTTTGGTGTTTGAAATCCTTTGTTCAGATTTACCTAAGTGACTCACACACAAACAGGGTGTTATCTGTTATGTGTTGATTAATGTCACTGTAAATATGCTGGAATTGGCAAATTTCCTAAATTACATCAGGCAACACCAGGTAAGTTTTGAACAGGTAATAAGGCAGGTAACATAAAACCCATTTTTGCACAGGACATGGCAGTTGGCACCAGATGAGAGAGTGTGTTATGCATGAGAGAATGACTGGTTTATTTTCAACCAGTGTTTGGGTTTTGGGGGTTTTTATTTATGGGTGTTTAAATGTGAGCCTCTGTTCTGTTTTTGTCCACAGAGGAGGCATATCAGAGTGGACAGGGAGTGTTGGTACACTGCCAAGCCGGTGTGTCCCGTTCTGCAACCGTCGTTATCGCCTACCTTATGAAGCACACCCTCATGACAATGACAGATGCCTACAAATATGTGCGGAGCCGTCGCCCCGTGGTTTCTCCAAATCTAAACTTTATGGGCCAGCTTTTGGAGTTTGAGAGGGACCTCAACTCTGGGGTGACTCCTCGTATCCTGATGCCTAAACTTAACGGTGTAGAGACACAGGTGTGAGAAAGGTCAGTGGGTGCCGGTTTACCGCAAAGTCTGTGGTGGCATTAATGAGCACGAAAGAGAGAGTGGCACACTTTAGTAGAGAGACTCAATAAGAACTACGACAGGAAAACGATGGCGTGTTTGGCAGTTTATGCACTTTTAACCCTGTGACACATGACACAAAAGACTCTTAGACCGTCATCCTATACTGTTTATAAGATAATGTGCCAATATTTCGTATAGCTCTAACCTCACTCTTCTTTTCTTATTTTTTTCCTGATGTCTCCTCATTTTTGTTCCTGTCATTTACATTCACAGCCACAGTTGAGAAAAATACTTGCCATTAATAACAAAAGCATGCAGAACATGAACACAGACATGGAGAGGGTTCATTGGTATTGTCTATTTATCATCAATCACCTGTAGCACCCAGACGGCATACAGCTGGTTCACCCCCTCCATGATAGCAAATGTGACATTTTTATCAGTTGCTACCATTTTAGGTAGCTTGCGTTGATGTGTGTCCAATGTTTCAAGCAAATTTTGTTTTGATTATTTACACAATAATAATAGTGATTTGAAAATTTGTGATTGTTAGCTGGGTCAGACTCACAATTGGCCTGTGTAAGACTCTGTAACCAGGATACTTTGGCTTTTTGTGCAGCCTGTATGCATGATCCATCTTCATATACAGGCCATTTCAGCACATAGTACTTCCCTTCCCACCTGCCAAATGTATTTATCACCAAATGATTTGTCACAAGAACGACAAGAACTTTTTACACGGACCTCAGTCACCGTCTTCAATCATAATTCTTCAATTTGGGTTGTTTTCCTGCTTAAAACTGTGCAATAGAACAGCAGCATAGTCTAGTATGGATGGGAGCAGTATTTTACTGATCATGAGAATGCCTTAGGATGGTTTTATTTCAGTTAAAGATTCTGTATATTGGCATCGAAGCACGTTCACGTGTCTGAAATAATACAGCGCACACAGTGCGTTGAAACCACAAAACCAACAGACTTTCTTTTAATATACGATACTATAATTTTTCCTAACGTGCTTTAAGAAACCAGACCATCTCCAACTGTGCACTATTTATTTTATGGTTAATTCATGAAGAGGATGCATTATTTGTATCAATTTCTGTGATGTAAAAACTTGTGAAATATTCAGCATGAAAACAGACCAATTACGGTGCGCAGTCAGATATTTTTTTTTTAACTTTCAGCAGCACATGGTAGTTTGGTTGATAGGGAATGACAGTAACAGCAAATAATACCTTTGTTCACCTTTCAGGTGAAAGGAATTGTATGAAAGTGTAAGCTTTTATTTTTGACCTTTTCATGACGAATCTTGGCTGGTTTCTGTTATTTTAACGAATGCAAAGGGACTATTATTTAATGTGTGCATGGCTTCCAGTCCCATAATTACCCTTAAAGCGGAATCTATTTTTCATTACTTTAATGCCTTTGAGAAGAAATCAGAGAACTCACATTGTTAGTATTGGTCATGTTTATTCCTTATCTGATGAGGTGAAATCAGATTAAGATTAGTTTGCCTTACTAAATTGTGCCCCTCATGACTATGCTTTTTTTTATTATTATTATTGTGAAGGCTTTGATTTAATTACAGAAGCTTCCTTCTTTCACTGTGAACCTAAACCCTTATACTGTTAAGATTCAAGCCCAAGTCAACTTGCACAATTAATCTTCCATGTTCCGTTTGATTTATGTAGCAACAACGCATCCCATATTAATTACAGTGTAATATACAAAGTTAGCCAACAACGGTGAGCGACAATGTGATACAAACCGCAGTATGACAAGTATCAGAGCTTTCATATAATATCATTGAGTTCATTTTAAGACAACAACCAGTGAAAGGTTTTCTAATCTGTTCACTACACATGGTATTATCTGTACCGTACACATTTTTGATAGCAAGCTGTACATAGTTTTGCACAAAACACTTTTATAGAATCAATTGTAGGCAGGATAATTTGGCATGATGGATTATTAATTCCATACAGTATTAAC
Source organism: Solea solea (assembly GCF_958295425.1). NCBI lineage: Eukaryota > Metazoa > Chordata > Actinopteri > Pleuronectiformes > Soleidae > Solea > Solea solea. The sequence goes on along the minus strand of NC_081137.1, from coordinate 13,109,104 downwards.
CGTTCAGCATCATGTAAATCGTAAGTGTTTACAGCCTCACAACTTAATCTGCAGCATCACATGAGGCTTTTTGACGAATCACAGGACAGTTCAGAGCGAGTGTAACACTAACTATTGGTTGTTCCATTGCACATGCGTTGCATATAGGTTCCTTTTCATGGACAGATTGCTACTCCAGCGCGTGTGTTAAAAAAAACTGCCTATGCTGCAAAGAAACCCTTAAAATATGTCAAATCTGACATTAAACTAAAAAAACACACATTTTTTTCAGAGATGGAGAGATTGCCTCTGATTATCTGCTGTATATGAAACGAGTGCATCTGTCTGTGCTCATCTGATTAGGAGCTCAGAAGAGACAACCGCAATCCCACAATCTGACACTCAATTAATCATTTTACAAAATACAACAACTTCCTGAAACCAAAATGCCTTCAATTCAGCCTTGTGTGGTTTGCTTCTCTGGTTTTCATATATATCTGTGTTTGCTTTGTTTTCTTTCTTTTTTTTTTTCTTTTTACAATTATTTTATATAACGGGAAGTTTGAGCAGAACCTTCCAGCTCCACGGTTATATAACGGATCATCAGCTGTGCTCTGTGCAGCAAACGTGGGTCAACAAAAACCATATTCCTGTTTTTACCTCTCTCCTGCACTTCAGCTGGAGAGACATCAACCAAACATGCTGTTCACGCCTCCAGTCTCTCCAGCTCGGCTCGACGTGGGTGTATAGTGTTGCCCTGTGAAGAGGGCGCCTGTTGCTACAGAAATTTTTTTTTTATATACAGACTCTATATGCAAAATGGCTGTCGAAGCAATGTCTTTAATTCCACACTCTATGGACTTCCAGCGTTGACCTCAGATGTTTGTACTGGAGAAACACATGGAAGGAAATCGAAGGGCCAGAGTCTCTGTGAGCGTCAGTGTGTGCTCAAATCCTTTCTTTGTGTTTTTGCACTTGACCAGAGGAACATTGTTACTGTGTGTATGATACTTTTTTTTTTTTATAAGCATGGTGAAAATCTGTGTATTACTTAAGCCTGATTTATAGTCCGTCACTCGATACTTTTGATTATTTCCGCTCCACAAAAATTGTATATTAACCTGTTTATGAATTTGCGATGATTTTATTCATTTATGCTCCGGAGAAGGGTTTTGAGTAAAGTTTTATTTCGTTTCCAGAAAATGCTTAGGTTTAAGAAATCTGTTTAAAAAGCCACCTAATGTCGAGTTAACACAACACTCTCTGTGTTTCTCAGTTAATGGTGTTAGATCACATGTCCCGCACACAGGAAGTGATTGGTTCATGTCAAGACAGATGGAGGCAACAGCAACATTGCGGTAGTAAAGCGAGACAACTGTAAACACAAAGATGCGCCCTCAAAAAGTGAATAATAAAATAAAAAATAAAATGTATACACACAAACGCTCTCTCAGTCCGGCCTGATGATATTACTTCAAATAATTCAGAATAACAACATCAACACTACTGCAACTTTAAACTAAGACATCCTCAAACAGTCAAGAAAATTCTGCAGGTGCGCAATATGCAAGGAAAAGTGTGGAGCGACACCATTTTCCATCCATCTCTGTCATTTCACACAGGTTTCACGTGCTGCGCGACGAAGTATAAGTCAGGCTTTATTTGATGAAAATTAAATATTCCTGTTTGTATTTTATTGCTCCTTTTTTTTTTTTTTTAAACATGTGTAATTTCCTGTACCAAATACTGCATTCAAGGTTGTTGATGCATAGGAGTGAAGACGATGATGATGATAGAAAAAAAAGCAGATCACCTTCCTTTTTCTAAAGGGGGTAAGAACTCTTCAGGTTTGACTGTCGTAAAACTGTGCCGTTTCACCCCCCGCTGTCCTGATTCCTCCAGAAATTTCGAAAGCTCTCGTTATCTAACCTGTAACCCTCGCTCAGTAGTGATATTTTCATATTGTAGTCACTGTTTCCTTGTATTTAGACAATGTTTTTACCTTCATGTTGCTGACTATAATCTTCATGACTCCTCGAGGTGCACTGTGACTAATACGATGCTGCTATATCACAAGGACTTTGATTTTCTTTGCATCACATTTTTGCAGATGCAAAAGTGGCGACTGTCGCTAAAGGTTAGGACGCTCCAGTTCCGCCCAAGCTTCGTGGTGCCACGTCAGTATTAATCTCAGTGACTGTACATACTGTGGGATCTGTAACAGTGCCTGTTGGTCTTCCTTATACGAGCACGGTAGAAAGCGCTGTGAGAGTAAAATGTAGCGGTGAAATATTTTTTCAGTGAAAAACTCCCATGTCATTAGTCACTGTGTTTGAACTGTCATGCTGATTTTTGACAAACTTCTGTCTAAGCTTGGTGGTAGTTTTTTTTTTTTAATGTCTGCCCTTTAGTGACAGTATATTGGAAAAATGTCAGTTTAGAATCAGTCTATCCAAAAATACGGTCACTGTGAATCAAAACCATAAATATCGCAATTGATATTTTTAACAAGATGCATATTTGTATCACTGTTACTATGTGAGTCCAAATGTGTACACTGCAGTAACATTTAGTGTTTTATTTTACATCAGAGTAAGTTCAAATGCAAGTATTGTATGTGTATTATTTTTGCAATTTCTAGGTGACAAAATTGACATTGATGGTCAAATCCCTGTGAGTCCTGTAATAACCCCATGAGATTCCATTGTTTTTTGGGTTGTTTTGTTGAAAGATATTTGAAGGATATTGTGATATGTTGTCATATTCTGTGGTTCAGACACTTGTAGCACACACAGGATTGATCATATCAATGAGTCCAAATTTCTTGTTTTAGACATACACACAATTTGTGTTTCTCATGGGTTCTATACATGAATTCAGCGGAGCCTGACGGTCATGGACCACGGTTGTTTTTAATTTCACGTTCTTGAAGCAACAATTCGCCAGGAATTCTTTAATGTGATCAAGGAAATGGCTAAATGTACAATAATACTAGCTGTTACTGTGTCCCTCATACAAAGATATAGAATGATGAATTACGGGCCATTTGCCTTTCACTTTGCCTGAAGTCAACTGCACCTACAGTTGGTACGACTGAATTTGCTAACCATTATTCTGGGGCTCATTATGTTCCTTTTAGAATTTGAAATAGAGCTCAGACGTGTAAGTCCAAATACTGCATTTATAAATCATCTTGTAGCACAACAACAATATGCAAAAAGTCAAAAAGTGGAGTTCTACTGTACTCTTCACATAATCTGTAGCAAATATGGTCCGTTTCAACACACAATTATGGAGGAATGAGGTCTGAATGTTTGTGGTTTACAGTGTGTGTGTGTGTGTGTGTGTAAAGAACTGATCATTGGTTTACATGTGACCATAAGTTGATGGCACGACGTCAAAACTCCTGTCCAGGCACAACACATTCACACTAGCTGCATAAAGATCTCTAAAAAAAAATCAAAGTCTTCAAAGCTGAAGTGCTCTGTGGACAGCCCGCTGCCTGTGTGGGTGACAACTCCACGATCAGTTTTGTTCCTGTGTAAGTGATTCTCGTCTTCTCCTCTGTTTATAGCTGAACATGATAATGTATGCAGTACAAAACCTGATGGCTGAATTGTGTTGAAGTTGTTGTACATGTTCATTTCTAGTAAATACACTGGAACTGGCTCTTTTCATTAAAAACAAACAAACAAACTGAGAAATAATAATAATCATCATCATCATGTGTGGGAGCATTTTTGTGAAAGCAATGATCGCGATGGACTTAACCTCAGCTTAGCAGCCGATCACCAGCACTCTGTGGCTCTTCGGAAACTATCGAGCAGTTACATTACGGCTGATACAAATGGCCAGTTGTGATTGATGATTCAGATGATCAACCACGCCAGAGCTGCTGTGCTTATTGTTACATAACAGCCTGTTTGGAATTCACTGCTGTGCTGTGGAGCAGCCAGAGGGCGGCTCGATCGCAGAGAGATTTAATACAAACTCAGTATCTGACTGGCATGAGCAGTGTGGGGCAGCAGTGCACCAGCTGTACAGTTTACTATGAAAATGAGGAATTCACTTTGATTCTTCAGCCTGAAAATAAAAAAAAGTTTATTCTTTTTAAAAGTCAAGGGTGCAACATTTAGGAGGGTTTATGGGCAGGGATTAAATTTACTCCCCCATAAGTATGTTTGTATAAATGTAGAATTTTTTCAATGATTTTGTGTGGGAAATACCTCCAATGCACCAAAAATCTGTATATTTGTCCAAAGCAAACATTTAACTCAGACTTTTTTTAGTGAGCTGAGAAGATTGAGCCGTTTCCCATCATGCTGTGGCAGTAATTAAGTTCAGCTCATTTACAGACCATTAATGAAGTTAAAAAAGACAGTCCAGACTTAATCCATTGTAACGTTTGTAATATAATACGTGATTTAACATCGAACTGAGCTCATAAAAGTTATTTGCTTGCTGTATGCGGCATTTACCGCTTTGAATTGGAAGGACATCATAATAAAAAAAAAAATAGAACTTTTACGATATCTGTAAAACAACATTAATAGTTTCACACATTTTACTTCTGCATCACCAAACCTTTTACACTTTCAGCTGCTCCACTGCCATTATGGCTGCCTACAGTGTATTAAATGAATTGCTGGAGCCACCCACACTAATTACAACTAAGCATAACCTGCTGAGATGAAAGAGAAGCTCTTGGGAACCATCTGGTGATTATTTCAGACACAGCCCTCGCAGTCATGTTACAGTCGGTGGCTGCTGTCACTTCTTTTTCAGAGTTTGTGCCAGGAAGCACTCATAAAAACGGTTCTAAAAAAGATACTAAATCATGATTTGGAGTCACATTTATATTAAAATTGGCACGACTCAGAGACAATACATACTTGTCATTCTTCTGGGGCCTTTCCCTGCGGACCAGAGCTGCATGACTGCGCTAGAAGGGACGTCCTCAAAGTCATCTGGTGGATGAATGGAAAAAACACAATCAGACAAGAGGGAAACTTTAACATGTCTATTTAATGTTTTGTTTGATACAGAGTTGAATTACACAATTAATTACACAATTATTTATTCATCTTTAATTGGTTCCGTCTTCTTTCTCCTCCTTTCTGCCCTGCTCTGTCCCCTCCATAGACCATAAGGCCGCTCTTTTGGCTTCTCCCTCTCTAGGGGTCACCACATATTTGTGATCCGCATATTTGATTTGGCAGAGATTTTTACACCAGATGCCCTTCCTGATGCAACCCTCCCATTTATCTGGGCTTGGGACTGGCGCTGGATGTGGCCTCCATTACATGTCCAGTTAATAATGAGCAATGGGGATTGGGTACCTTGCTCGGGGGTGCCCCAGCCCTTGACCTGGTGGGGACTCGAAGCAGACTCAACCCTTCGGTTACAAGCCGAGTTCCCATTCCACTGGGCTAATAGAAAGGTTACTGCTAGTTGCAACAAAAACAAATATTTGTGTATAGGTGTGGGAGAAGCCATTTCTATGTGCACAGCAGCAGCAGCAGCAGCAGTATCCACCATATATAAATCATCCTTATCCTTAGAGGAACCTGGGGCAGTTAAATCAGCTGAGTCATTACACACAGAAGACAACAACAACAACAACACAGTGTAAAAGCCCAGTAACCATGATGACTCAAAGGACACTTACTGGTCAGGACCCCAGCCTTTCGCTTGCCAGAGGTGGATGTAAGGGACGGACTGGGACGAAGACCAGAGCATAGGATGAGGCCTGAGCACCAGCATAAGTTGGAGATGCTCTGGATCCAGCACAAATCATTTTTTAATTCTACCATTTAGTCTCTTTGTACAGAATTTAATTTCTATTTTATTGCACCAATTATTTTATGATGTTCTAGTTCATTTTATACTGAATATTGAATATCATTTGTGCTGTTTTAAACTGAATCAGATCCAGACATTTTCAGATATTATAGTATTTCATGGATTTATATGTGCCAGATGTGATAATATCGTCTCCTGTCGGCCTCCTTGCCTGCATAACGCATGATGCATCCTTGTTGCTGGAAGGTCTGTCCCCTGTACTGACCACACTGCACATACTGTACATCGGCCCCGTCTGCCTGAATAATAATAATATTGATACATCAACACCTTACGATAATAAAAGCATGCGTTAAAAGTACATCGAATGCAAAATATATACATCCATAATCAACACACATAGGATCAATATAACCCCATATACATGTACAGTAATATCAAGTTTTATGTATATACATGTCATGTACATATACACACAAATACACACCTGGTCTGCTGCCTCCAGCAGAAGGGGCTGTCTGGTGTTAGTCCGCAGCACTGGTACAAAACAAAATAAGAAGATATAAGAAGACATGCACATTATTAAATTACAGCCTGTATGTGAAAACACACAAGACAAGTCCTCCATTTTTTTAAATTAAAACTTGCACAGTATAAGCATAGGATGATGTGAAATCACTGATTTTTATCTGTTCTTTGAACCTTGGTGCAGGAGAGTGAATGGTTTACAAACGTCAGTGTACAGATGGAAAAGTCTGCATGGCATGATAAAGCTGTAAAGATATTTCTTGAATCATCAATCACGTGTCCTTAACTGGAGGCATGTGACATACATTACCAGGAAATGTTCAAGTTTGCTCAGTTTGTTACATTGCTATGTACATTTTCAATGTCTTATTCTTCTTTGGCGTTTAACAGCAGCTTGCATCCATGATGTTGCATTACTGCCATCTGCTGGTGAAACTCCTACACTACCCAGTGCATCATTTCTTTCTTCTCATTGCCTGTCCTTCATTTATTTCCTGTTCTTCTCTGTCCTCCTGTCTTCCTCAAAATTTAAATGTAATATTGAATTAATTACAAGTCTTTTGCAAGATATATTTTGAGCTTCTTAGGTTTTTAACCATTCATTAGTTACATGTAATACATTTTACATGCTTATGTTAAAATAGGTTTGGTGTATGTAATATTTACCTCAAATGAAGCTGACAGTTGTTACAAGTGTCTTCCTACATCTTGATGTGCCTGTGTCATCATCCAGCAGATGGAGTCCTTCAACTGTAGCCATAGGACTCATTTGCAGTACATCAAAAAACAGTTATTTCTTAACATAACGACACATACAGTATATACATATATACATATATATACGTATATATATATATATATATATATACTGTATATATACATATAAGTTATAATAAACAAACATCCATAACGAAGTAAAAATGACATGTATAAACTATTCTTGTTATTTGCTTCAAATAACAAACTTGCCACCAAAATTTACATTCAATAATTAATTGTATTGTGTGATTTATTTGTATTTTTGTCCATGTTTATTCAGCTTAAATTATTAAAAAATAATTTTCAAAAACATGCATACATTCCATCAAATAGTGCTGTATTCTCAGTATTACTGCCATATCATATTTTGGTTTTGGTAATTTCTCCTTTTTTCTGTGCGCCGGTGAAACGTCGTACGGCAAGCGCAAGGGAACATTTAGCGGGACTGCGAAACACCGTCCTCGTTACCAGAGATAGTACATGTATAGATTGGTTGTCGCAGACAAAAAATGGGAAGGGAGCGACCGTATAGCGCTACTGAAGTCAAAGAATCACTAGCTAGCTAAGTAGCTTAGCAAAAATGGCGTCGGACAGTTTTCGGCACCCCTAGGAGCTTGTTGCTGGTGACCAGTCTTTCTCTTCTTGTTTGTCACAACTGTGACGTATGAATACGATAAGCTGCAATGTACAAATCAAGAGGAACTGTTTTTTTTTTTTTACGTAGCGTAAGATAGATATGTGTTTGTAGCTATTGTGCTAAGCTAATTTGTATCTGTGGATGATGTTTCCTCCACATAGTCTTTGGTTTGGGAGCATCATTAAGCCTGTCTACTGAAAATAATAATAATTAAAAAATACATCATACAGTGACATTTCAGCATTTCCATCAACATAGAGGAAAGCTGAGGTCCCTTTTCATGTGTAGTAAATTCATACTTATGTGTAACATCTGGTCGATATTTCCCAATTTTAAATTGTGATGTAAACCACTAAACCAGACTGCAGCAGACAGTCCCCATAGCAACAGAGGAGGAGGATGGGCATCACAAAAGGCACATAGACAAACACTACTTCAGGATTATAGAGTTCATATCCCATGCTGTATATTGTTTTTAGCACACAAAAAACACACAGACCATCTTGCTATATGTTGGGGTTTGCAACCAGAGAGATTGGTTGGTTCTAATTTCATATAAGAGCAGAAGTGGTATGATCCACCCTCCTAAGACCATCATCATCAATTGCCCCCCCTCGGTCTGGCAGATACCACTTACTACCGAGGGGGTGAGCCCTTCCATCCACCAACATCTATTGCTCCTTGTGGCAGAATTGCAGTGCACTGGACTGTACAGAGCAGGGGAGCATCCAGGCTGTTGTCTGTGAGGGGTGGGGTCCGGCTACACTACCACCAAACACAAGCTCACAGAGGGACACAGAGAGGCAGAAAAAGAGAGAGAGAAGAGGGGGGAAGATTGCACCTGAAGAGGAATAAAACGGGTAAGGAGAAAAAGGGGAAGGATGGAGGGAGAAAAAGGCAATGGGGGAAAGGGGGGATTTAAATGTTGATATGATTGTTTGTCTCATTTCCACAATTGATTTCACAGAATTCTTTTTTCCTTCTGTGGCAGATTTGTTGTCAGTCATATGCAGATTTCATACAGGTCTGTGTGTTTGCAGTGTTTATGTCACGCCACAGTGGATTTCTGTTTGGTTATTCTGGCTTGCAGTGGGAGAAGCTGCTGGGCCATGGTGACTAAACCTGACCGTTTGGCCCAGTTCACGTGTCTTTGACAAGTTAATTTGTTTTTGTGACCAGATATGATGACATAATGTAGCAGCTGGGCCAATTCTATGACACAATATCGACTGACATTAATACTTTGTTATCGGGGTTCAACTGGTTTCTTATATACGTAATAACACTACATAAATAGGTTTGTCTTAAGACTCTTTCACATATAGTTCATTTCATCACCTGAAATAGTTACATAAAAAGGTCATTTTGAAATCAGTATTGCAACCTTTAGACATTAGGTATAGATTTGAACTGTGTGACATATCAAGATCAATTATCCCAGGGGACAAGGTGAGAAGGAATCTTATTCAGCTAAAATTGAAAAAAAAAATAAGAATTACTTGATTTTCCCTCTGGTTCAAATCCATAAACGTGGCTGTGTTTGTGGCCAGGATGAAAGGAGACACCCCAGTGAACAGCACAATGAGCGTCGGCCAAGCCAGGAAATTGGTGGAGCAACTGAAGATAGAGGCGAGTTTCTGCAGGATAAAGGTAAGACAACCTCAAACCTCACATTCACATGTCAGTCATGATACAGCAACACTAGTGTCCAGATATAATATACAGTTTACTGAAAGAAAACGGAACTTTACCTGTAATTTACGCTCTAGGAGATACAATGGCCTGAATGACTGAGAACCTTTACAGACAGTACACTGAAAGGAGAAGAATACAAACCTCACCCAGACTGGTGTGCAGATATAGAAGGGCACCAGTGACCTTCTCAGATGCTCTTTAAGTCAATGCTTCACTCTGGAAGGTTTCCAAATGGTATTGGTTTCAATTATGTTCCAAATGACTTCAATCACAACCTTGTAGAGGCTCCTTAAAAAGAGCAATACAACAGCACGAAAGTCAAGCAAAGGACAGATCCTGTAGTCAAGTTTTCCTTTATGACAGTGGTCAGCAACTTGCAGCCTGTGAGCCAAAACTGGCATTAATATCCGGCCTGGTAGATGAATTCAAAAATGTATTTGTTTTTTTTTATTATTATAATCATTGTTTGCGTTTCTTCTTTTTTACTGAGTGAAAGACCTTCTCTTTTTTCCAAATACTAGTAAGAGTCTGTGGCAAATTCAAGGGACTTCTTTAAACCCAGACATCTTTTAAAGTTGTAATTTTTGTACAATATTTTTTGCCTGATGAAGATGTTTTGGCCCAGTATTGCTAAGAAAAATAAATGTATTTGCCGACCCCTGCTTTATGACATGGATACGAGTAGCTGAGCAAGAAATAGCTTGTTTCTGAACTGTATTTTAAGCTGATCAGTTTATTAAATCCCAGTGTATAACATATATTGGACATATTTACCCATTAAATATGAAGCTAAAAATCATTTCAAAATATAAAAATGTGGCGCATCGATGATCACAGCAAGCATTTAGCCAGTGGACTTCATGTGTGTTTGCAGAAGTGATGAAATTTAACAGATCTCTTGAATGCATCTTGAAGCTGCTCCTTTCACCTTAACATGCTGCAGGTCCTGCAGAAGTGATACAATTTACCACGGTCTGTGAATGCATCTGATTGGCTGCCTTGGAATGTTTTGTTTTTAACCAAAAGTAGACATCTTGACTCTTGTAAAATATATATATATACATATATACATACATGTTTTACAAGAGTCATATGGTGAGACATATGCAGAGCCCTTTCAGTTTCGCATCTTCACATTAATGGCATTTAAACTAGTGAAACAGCCAGACTTTTATTTTGAAGGAATGGTCAAAATCACTGGATTGATATCGGAAAAAGTAAAAGGGAAAATCTAATATTATCTAAAACCCCTAAATTTCATATAAATGGTTTGCTAGGCACAAACATGGTAACAAGATAGGCTGTTTACTTCTTCAATATAAGAGCAGAATATTCATGATACAGTTGGAATATTACGTTTTTTTAACGGCCGGTTATGGTTTGGTGGAAAAACGCAAGGTATATTTATGTGTATAGCACATTCCATACCCAAGGGCACCTCAATGGGCTTTACATAAAACCAAAATAATGCTTAAAATCACAAGCATATGAGAAAAGAAATGTTTTACGATGGCATGATCTAAAAAATATTCATATTTGGTGCTGATTTCAGTTCCAGTTTAGTTCAATATCAGTTACTGTACATCTGGCTAAGTCAGACTCCCACTCTGAATCTGTTTAGTAAACAATAATAGTATTGATACATCAACACCTTACATAAAAATACATAAAAAAGAAAGTTAAAAGTAGACATCGAGAACTTTCTTTCCTCAGAGCTCCGTCTTTTGGTGGAATAAAATCATTTGGAAAAAAAACAAAACAAATGCTTTAACACAATGTTTGGTTTTAAGTGCAATGAACTAATGCTTAAAAAAAGTCAAATATGCTCATCCTACCCTGCAGGTATCAAAGGCAGCAGCTGACCTGATGGCGTACTGCGACGCACACTCCTGTGACGATCCCCTGATCACCCCTGTGCCCACCTCAGAGAACCCCTTCAGGGAGAAGAAGTTCTTCTGCGCTCTGCTTTGAGACTCATCAGGGATTGTTGCGGTTTAAAAGTACAGCTGTACAGTATGTACATGAATGTACAGTGTGTACACGTACTTCCATTTGAAATAAGACATCGATGTACTATAGTAACCTTGCATAAAAGCTGCCGATGTACAGTCCATGAACATGTACAAAAATGGGTTGAACTGAATTATTTATCTGATAAAATTAGAGGTGAAGGTCTGCATTAGAACTTGACATTTATTCAATAAAAAAAGTAATATCTAGACCCAAAACTACTATAGAATTAGAAAAAAAAAGTCACCTGGTTGAAAACATGTACATCTCTCATGCTCATACACATCACAGGTAACTGCCAAAAACAACAGAGCATCAAATGTCTTTTTAACAGCCTCCACCAGTCATATGTTCTCATGTTTGGATTCTGCAGCATTTGAAACTTTTTGCCTTGACGTTCAATTTCCCACATTAGGTCTATGATGGGTGACGGTGGTGCTACACGTCTCAGATGCTGCTCTGATAAATTCTCGTCCATAAAATCCGTCCGTACAAGACCGTTTTATTTTGGTGAATAAAAGCACACAGAGGTAAAAACACACCTTTTTCATCAGGATGGATATGCTTAAGTAAAAGTCTAAATACCAAATGCCCCCCCCCCCCCATCAGCATTTAGATTAGCTTCCATAGTTACAACCCATCTGTAAAAAGATTGCTTGGCAGTTACTTGTATCCAAGACTATTTATGAGTGGATTATAAAGACATAAACAATTCTTTTCAAGGTCTTACTAAGATTTTAGCAGGTTTGCTCATTTCTATACTGTTGCTACAGTGTGAATGTGAACGTGTATGTGTGTGTGTACGCATAGGTGCTACTGTGAAAATGAAGCAACAATTCTGTGCATCAGATCAGTCATTACGTTTTTATAGTTTAACAGCAAACCGACCCAAATTATAAAAAAAAAGGGCAACAATTGAGGCCATTAAAGCAGAATCAGTTACCACGTTTGTCACATCACAAATGTCAACAATTTTCTAAAGAATGACAGTGCCAGGTGTACATCATGCAAACTGATCATGACTGAGCAGAGTGGGCTTGACTGGTTTGTAAAAAAATAAAAGAACTGACTGATGGTCTTTCCCTCTCCCTGTGAAATGAGGGCAGATGAGACCAAGTTGGCAGTTTGCATTTCAGCTAAAAGGTTTTACTTTCTCCATCCACAGGTGAACCATGTAAAACCAAGCATTCAAATAAAACCTCCTGTCAGAATTTCTTCCTCTAGTTTGTGAAATTATTTGATATAAACAAAACCTTAAATGAAGTACATTCTATCGTACAAGTACAGCAAATAAAGGCTTAAAATAATAAAGTACTCAAATCTTTACTAACTGATGCATCGTTTTGTTTTTTAAATTAGATGATGCCCATGATTTTGCACAGCAGCCATTTTGACAGGTCACAGAAGGAAAACCACAGGTGTCTATAATCAAATGAAGGATGGCTGTGTTCTCAGCTTCAGGGTGCATGCTGGTTCACCGTCACATTGTCCTGACTGACAAACTGAACAAAGCCACTGTTATCTACATGGTCCATAATGTGTGTTTTTGCTGCTAAAACATGGCAAAATGGGTGCTGTGCAAAGAATATTTTCACGTTTTCATGGCAGTCACATCTATCTGGATCGATCTCTTATATTTCATGCAATTCATTAGAGCTAGTTTAATAGACATACTCATTGTAAAGGTTGGAGTCTCATCAGTAACAGACAGCGTTTTGAGTTTGTTCCATTGACATCTTTTATTAAAACATTTCCATTTCTAACCGATGTGTGAAGTTTGGCCAAAGTGACCGTTTTGCTTCCTTAGTGGTCGCATCCAAATTTAAAATGGCAAAATATTATAAAAAGCCACCTGCATATATCTAGTTTTCTTAAATGAGTCACATACAGTACTAAACAAACTGACAATACAACACTTCATGAGATAATTTAAACATTGGTAGATTACCATGACATGTTTAAAAATATATAGCCTGCATTTACTTTTCAAAGGCTTTAAAAACAATATGGGGAAATAAGGCCAAGGCTTAGAAGACGAGCGTCAGTCTGGAACGAGTTCACATTACACAGGGAAAATAAGTGAACCAAAACGTGTTATATTTTCCCTGAAGATGAAACAGAACAAACGGGATCCCAGTGTATGACAAGCTCTGCAAAAAATGTTAACCTTTAACAGAAAGTATATGCATAATTTGAAAAATCTTGCGCAGGGAGAATATTAGGAATATGAGCAGTTCTCGTCACAGTAGACCAACATGAGTCTGCATTTAGGTTTCCTAGTTTACAGCTACATGTGACAGATCAAGAAAAAACACGCTGACTTCAATAAACCCTAGTGTGTACAGTGTCCATTCATATATCCTGTGCATCTTAAATGTATCAAGATAACTGAAGAGGTAACGTTCAGTTTGAAGTAGAAAACGACTGCTTTATAGGAAGGCGTCACACCATTCTTTAAGACAGCCATAGCAGTCACCTTGTTGTTTCACATTTGCCCCACACGTGTCTTTGATCCAGTCCCGGAAAAGCTCCTCATCTTTCTTTAGCACCAGAAACTGCCCAAGGACAACGTACGCCTGTGGAGACGCACACAAAAACACAACTGAAAATTTAAATATGGGACATGAAATTCCGATATTTTTGCATGAGGTACTGACACAAAGGCATGACAAAGCGAATAGTGCATCCCCCAGCCAGCTGAAAACGTGGACACTCAATGAAAAAATGGCAGCCAGCTGACATTATACGGTACATGCACAGCTCAACTGTTTACAGAATCACTCAGTACTTCTTGCATGACCAGAGTGCAGACTGAACTGAAATATGGCGTAAGGGGTACACCAGACTCATCTGTTAAATGTTGAGATTTGACATTTCCTTGCTATATGTTGGAGATCAACGTGGGATTTTCAAGTCTTTTAATTGATCTACAGTTCAGCATTGTTCAGCTTGATACTTGTGTCAGACGTTGCGCTCATGACTATTCAAGAATCCAGTGCTCTGATCAGTCTGTCCACGTCACAGATAGTATCAGCTCAGATCGCCGCCCCCCCCCCTCCACTAGTTCAACGTTCAAACGTCTGGTTATGTTTCACAAGAACTCCCGTTTAGCTGATAGAGACATTTCCTCCAGACAGACACTCCTAAAGGCACCACAGTACTCTCACAACACATTTTAAAGGGTTGTTAACCTTTTACATTTATTTATGAGTTAGGCAAATCAGTCCTAGACCGAGTGTACTTCCGTGTCTTACATACTTGTTAAATGTCCATTGTACTTGAGACAAGTTGGCAAAACTGCATAGAGTGATTAAAATCTGTTCCGAAAGGGGGAGTTTTTTGGATTGTTTAGCTCTGTTGCTCGGTTATACTATCTTTTCTTCAGGGGATATGTTTTTATACTTTCTTGCAGACTGTTATATTTGATTCAGAGATTGTTGTTCATCTGTCCTAATATTAGGGCTGTAACGATACACCAAACCCACGATTCGATTCGTATCACGATTTTTGACCAACAATTTCGATTTGTATCACGTTTTTACTTTCTGGGGGGGGGGGGGGGGCGTTATTTTTTAATTAAATAACGTTTGAAAAACCTTTATAGACTGTACACCAAAGAACAAGACTAACTATGCAAATTATTAATATAAATAGCCATAAATAGCCAAAGCTATAACACTTCTGTTTTCTTTGTAACAAAATACTGTTGAAAAACAAACAGAACTAAACTCCACTGTGGAGATGATTCGAGCATGTTGAAAATTCTTCTTCAATCAAGTTCTCTACATTTACAAAGTAAATTAAATGGCTACTGTTTCACACTGAGGTAACTGAGGCTTACTGCCTGTGCTGCAAACCACAAATCAAGTAAGTAAACATTAAACAAATAAACAACTTCTTTCTCTTAAGAAAACCGAACTCGTTGTGGAGTTGATTTAAGGGAGTTGAACTTTTGCAGGCAGGCGTCACATGATTCATTGGATCTGAACAGGAGAGATAACTCTGGGAGTTGGAAGGGGTGTGTCGCGATTCTGCCTTATCACACCGCGACACAGGATCGTGGATCTGAGTGTCGCGATTTCTGTTTCATATTGCATATTGTTACAGCCCTACCTAATATGTTTTTAAAATGGCTTCTTTAGCTAGGTTTTTATTACATAATATCAATGACCATAACACCTGGTAAATACTCCACACTACAAAAACTAACACTAATGAAAACTAAAACTAAGCATTTACAAAGAATATAAGCTGATGAAAACTTGCAAACCCACTCTAAAACTAACTCATTTTAAAAACAAAAAGTCAAAACTAAATAGAAACTAACACATGAAAAATCCAAAACTATCATAACATTGTGCGATACACAATGTGTTACCAAAGGGAAAAAATTTGAGTAAAAATTAATTCTAAATATTACAAAATGTTAGCAGCAATTTGTTATTTTCCCCTATTTTTCCAGACAATGCTGCAAAGGTAGCTGTAATGATAACAAATGATGGACAGAGAATATTCACTTTGTCTAAATGCATACATACACATACTAAAAATAAATAAATGTCACCTTGTCAAATCCTTTCTCCGCCAGTCTTTTGCCAAGGACTTCTCCAATGCCTGCAAGAGCCATCACAGGCTTCTCACCCATGGGCTCAGCCACAAAGTCTTTGTGTTTTTGAGACGTCGACGACATGGCTGCTCTGAGGGCTGTCACAGACCAACGACCACTGAAACATAACACAAAATATTAAATGGTAAATAAATGCATTATTTTAACATACAATAATAGCTTCCAGGTTGCGACTGCTTTATTAAGTATTAAATCTAGTCTTCGCTCTGATTGGCTAAAGCTTTATTAGCTCCAGAAGCTAAAACCAGTTAAGGTTTCACTACTGTATCATAGAAACCGAAAGTCCCAACAGAGCGGGCGTTACAGTGGAGATATCGACACTAGAGCTGAAACGATTAATCGATTATTATTAGATTACTAAATTAATCGACAACTATTTTGATAATCGAATAATCGGTTTGAAGCTTTTTCATGATTAAACAATATTTCGGCTTGTTTAAGATTCTTAAATGTGAGAATTTTCTTCATTTCTTTGCTCTGGATAACAAAGAATTCATTAAAACGCAATGATTTTTGTCTGCTGACAAAACAAGATATTTGAGATCATCATTTCCTAAGGTTTTCTGATATTCTGAACACCAAACGATTAATCGAGAAAATAATCGACAGATTAATCGATTATGAAAATAATTGTTGGTTAACATAACCACATCTCTACTGTAAATTGTTGACATAGTAACCGAATACTTATCAAGGCGATTCACTCCTATTGCACTCTATACGCGCCCAAGGCATTTCAGTGCGAACACCTTTAGCACAACGAGCGAACATCCGCTAGCTTGAAAGTATGTTTCCCTTTTAATAGTCACTGCTTTACTATTTTTAAGACTTTACGTGGTGTTCAATAACCATCGCCATGATACAACCTATGAAGTCAGCATCGTGAAGAGTAGTAACGGCTCACGTCTGAGCGCCTTCCAGTTAACTTGAAGCTAACATAGCTTCAGCGTTAGCTTGCTATTTTTTGCCTTAAATAGCCAATTCGTAGTTTCACTTTAAATTAATCTTGCAGCGCGTTTACGCTGAAGACACCAAGTATCTTACTCAGTATGAAATTACCTTAAAATGTCTTAAAACCGCTGACGAGCGTCGTAGAAGATCCGTGGCGTGTGCTAAGCTTTCTGTTTCTATTCAAGCACCGGCGGCGACCACAATGCAATGCGCCGGCTTCCGGCGCAATGACGTCACCTAGGGACGTGAGCTTTTGAATTTCGGCTTTGTACACGTCATTACGCTTTGACTTTGTGACAGCAATAAAAGATAAATAATAAAGTTCTTAAATAGAATAAAATAATAACATAAAAGTGATAAACCCAACAGTATGTGTCTGCAGTACCGGAGCCACGTGTGTCCTTCCCCTCTCATTTTAACCAGAAAGAGCCACCAAAGGCAGTCATTTAATAATCTCTAATAATATAGTTTAAGGCCAACGCGAATAATAAAGGCTTCACAATATCCCAATCTATTTCATCAAATTATCATCTCTGGTTTGGTCAAAATAAACACTCAATTCACTGAATTCTAAGTCTAAACTACCACTTTCTTAACGGAGTTAGGCGGATTTAGCAAGTGCATTATGGCATTATGGTGGCTTTTTTAATTAAAACGACGGAAAACACTAACCTACTTTACAACTAAATGGTTTAAGCACACTAACAAACTTCCCAGTGTAATTCAAGCAGAAATAAAATTAATTTACCATACTTACATTCAAGTCTTTGGTGGTGTTGTTTGGTTGAAACTACTGGAACCGCAAGAATTGAAGCGCTGTCTTCTGTGTTCAACTGGTGGTGGCGGTGCCTGAAACTGGGATATCCATTACAGCAGACCTCCTTCTCCATACATCTGGACTTGGCTTTCAATTGCGCAGTAATCACAAAATAAAAACAATCCATCCAACTTTCCAAAGTGAATATTTGCTTTAAACACAAATCTTTGTTTCTGAAGAAATGGGTTGATAGGGGTATTATCTGTGTTAATAACTTGTTCAAAAGGGAGGGTCAATTATTTTCTTATGCTGAATACTTTTCAGAATAAAAGTTTATCCCAAGAGATTTTGCAGTAATATTTGATGCAATTCCCTTAGGCTTTACAATGCTGCTATCATCTACAATCTATGTTATGCCTAATGTTAATATACAGTACATGATCTACTGTACAAGTAGGGAACTAAACTACTTTTGTGCACAAAAACAATAAATTATATATAAAGGTAATTATCCAAAGAGACACTGTTACATGTATTATAATATATATTGGCTTGGTTATTTGTACTTTCAATTTAAATATTCCATCAATGCCTACTTTGATTTAAAATATCACAATATGAAAATAAATTATGACACTTGGGTTTTGTCTCATAAAATCTTACACAATGAGCCACACAGGAAAACAGTAATTATTGATTATTGCTCAGGGTCATTTTTATTCACTCATATGTAACAGACTACAGAAGTTGATGCAAGGTCCATTAGACTGCCAGTCAAGTCGTAATTGTGCGCATTAATTGCAATCTGGCTATGCTAGCTATCACACTAGCTTCCACATGACACTGGGTTTTTTAAGTGCAACTTTTACAGGTAAACTCAAGCTTTGCGGTTTGGTTTAATGAGTTCTAAATAAGTCTACAGCTCAGACAGAATGTTGGAAGCCAGGCTGCAGGTCAGTCCGGTGCCATCAGGCTCCACATTGATCTTCTTCACAACTCCATCTTCCACTAACATAGCATATCTGAAATATAGGATGACATTCACACCAATTAAGTACTATGATCTATAAATGTATGAGTCACAGCCATCAAGCATTAGATTCCTTAATAGAGTACGATTCTGAATTTAATTTTATCACTTGAGACAAAAAATGTACAAACAACTAAAAGACGAATAAAAAGATACTGTAAAGATATGAAACCGGCAGTAAAATCATGTTATCAATCTATTACAGCAAATATGGGATTGGAAAAAAATCATTACCTCTTGGATCGCTTGTTTCCAAGTACCTGCACAATCTGATCACTGTCAAGTAACAGGTCGACTGCCTATTAGGCGACAGAACAACTGATGAGTGCACACATTCATTATGTTCTTAACAGAAGTTGAAAATGGCAGACATTTAGTTTTACCTTTGTAAATTCTCCAGTAGGATCAGCCAGCATTCGAACCTGAAGAAGAAAATCACATTAACGTCACACACTGAGTTTACAGTCAAGTGAAGCCATTTTCAGACATCCACTTGTCGCCCATAGATTGCTGTTCGTATTATGCGAAATGTGACGGCAGATTGCCCAAGTCAGGCAAGCTCACAACGGCATGGAACATCGTCCACTCAATTGCTGTGAATTATCTAGAGTTTTTCCTGCTCAATTCTCACATGAGCTCTGGAAATTTGACGAGGGAGCTTTTGTACCATTTATTAGCGATTTCTGTGATAGCCACTGAGTCAAGTACACAAAAATCTGAGATTCAGAGGATGATAACAATACTACTGTGTACTCATCTTATATGTTAAAGTGATAGTTCAGGGGTTATTTTGAAGTGTGGTTTTATGAGGTACTGACAGAAATTCAGCACTGACTGGGCCGAGTCCTGGCCCTGGTGTGTCCCCAAGGCAGGGACACGGTGTGAGACACTGATTCTTGGTCTCACTGAAAAGTGGAAAGAAATAATTTTAAGCCACAAGCTGCTATGTCTACAATGTGTTTGCTGCTCTATCTCACTGAGAGACAGACCTTTACTACTAGATACTGATAAACCGTTCACTATCCCACACTAAAGTCCATTGTGAAAATCAGTGACTAGCAGCTCAAGTGTCCCTGCAAGCTAACAATGCTGATTTCCTTTGGTGCAGGAGAGTAAGTGTATTACAAACTTAAGTTTGAGTGAGATTCAATAGACTTGACACAATGGTTGTTTCAGAAATTGTGTATATAAAAGAGTCCATACCTTGCCTTCTGCTCCATGTTCCTTTCCCCAAGCAGCCATGACAAATGCATCATTGACAGAAATACATGCAACTTCTTGTAAACCTTTACTCTTCAAGTCTGCAGCCTGTTGCACAAAACCTGGGAGGTGAGTCTGAAAGCAACATGGAACTTGTTAAGTCAACTGATGCAAAGATTGATTCTGCAAGCAGAGTATTAAACAGAGTGGACTCACCTTGGAACAACCAGGTGTAAATGCCCCAGGTACAGCAAAGAGGACTCCTTTCTTCCCCTTAAAGAGCTGATCCATCGCCACCTTGTTCCCTGGCTCCCCCTCCTGGACCTCTACTGCAGGGAGATGTTCACCAACCTGGTAAAGATGGAGGTGTGAAGAAGGCATTTTAAAATGACTATGGTGTAAGACACTAATATTTTTTTTCCACTTTTTTAGGTAACTGGAAGTACTGGTTTCCTCAGTGGTAGAAAGATACACCAAACACATAATGATGCTTATTTTACAACAATCGATTATTTGTTAATGGGATGCATGTGCTGTAAAAGGCTGATTTGAAAAAACAAAGCAATGCTAACAATTGTTTTATTAGACACTCTAGAAATTAAATGCCACAAGCACCAGATGGAACAAATAACATACTTGAGATTCCAAAAAGAAATATTTATCAAAAGGTGGAGCTCTGTCATAGGTAAACTATTATGAGGACTAGTAATGACTTTATGCCGATTTAAACATGTTGTAAATTACTGCTACTGTTGAAACTGCAATAAAAAATTAAGTTAAGTTTTGTAGCCCCAATGAAGAACAGATATCCCGAGGAATTGTAGCCACCAGGGGGCGACACATCATCATACACAGATGTAGGTATTCTGTTAAAGAGGCCGAAAACCTTTAGCAAATTCAGGAGCGTTAATAACAAACGTTTAGATTGTTTGTGTTGTAAAGACAACATTAACACTGATGTTTAATGTTTTTACGTTGGTATTTGTTAATTTATTTGATAAGTCTGGGAACAGTTTCGGACATTTACTGAGTTTAACAGCTGTTAACAGTGTGTGTTAACAGCTGACAGTTTATATCGCGCAACGTTCACATGATATCGTGCAGGTGTCGAGTCACAGTACAACAAACATTTCTCATGGCGACCTCTGAGAACAACAGTTAGCACGGTGGGCTACACTGCAGAGACACAGATGGGCGATACAACAGCACAGTTCTGCTACCTTAAAAGTCAAACATAATCAACACCCTTGCGTCCTTGACATATGCAGTGTAGCATGTGAAACTAACATAGTCTGCAGTCTTACCTGAATGGGCATACTTGCGGCAGGAGACGTGTGTAGCTGTAGCAACCTCACGCGCTGTACGACGACACGGCTGTTCTTGAATAGCTTAGCGCCGGTGATCGAGAGCATGTTAGCTCGCTGTTGGACCACAAGCTAGGTGACTTCTATTTGTCTTAGGCAGCTCTGACGGGGAAGGAGTGTGTCTGCCTGCGTGTGTGTCTGCTCCCTCCCGGGTTATGTCACTCCTACTTCGCGCTAACACCTGCAGGCTAAGTATTAACCTAACCTAGCTTCCACATTCGGGCCCGTTAATTCTTTATTAACTGTACCATCTGCTAGCTAGTAAGAGGCCATAAAGCCAGTGCTGTATTACACTGTTACCAGAGATGGAAAGAGTACTGAAATACTCTACTCTTCTAAGTAAAATAACCACTATTTTTGATTAAAAAAAATGTTTTAACTTACGAACAAGTAAAAATACTGGTCTAAAAATGTACTCAAGTTAAAGTAAAAAAAAAAAAAAAACGTAAATGTTACTTATTTACTTTTGGGGTTCTTCCTTGTGTAGTGCAAAAAGGACAAGGGGACACACATCTCACATTAATTGTTATTAATTAAATATTTACAAATTAAAGTGCTGACGAAATAAAATATGTAAACACATAATATAGCAGTCAAAATGGGTAAAAGTCACAATGATTTAACGTTCACACTCAGGGACCTAAGTAGTGCCAATTATATTTTTTTAATTGATTTAAAATGTAGAGAAGTACAGTACTTCCAAATAACCTAATTAAGTACAAGTATACAAAAAACCTACTCAGTTACAGTAACGTGAGTAAATTCATCACTTTCCACCTCTGTTGCAATGATTGATCACCTTGTGGACTGAAAGGAAAACAGTTTAACCAGAGTTTAACTCAGGGGTTTTCTTTACCTGAGGATTGAAAGGGGGCAACTTATTTTAAATAAATAAATAAATATATATATATATATATATATATATATATATATATGTGTGTGTGTGTGTGTATATATATATATATATATATATATATATATATATATATACATATATATATATTTGACCATATATAGCTCTAAAAGAGGTAAACAACATTAGACTACTGTGCCTTCTGTGTTAGAGTATAGGTTACCTACAAAAGAACATAGACTAGCAGAACATTACATATTATTTTGAATGTATTAATGACTTTCAGTAACAGGGAGGGCATAAAACCACCATACAATTTCAGTGGATTAACTAACATCATACATTAGTTTTCAGAAGATGATTGAAGTATTTACTGATACAACTGATCCCACTAACATCCAGAAATTTAAGTAAATAATTGCCTATGCAGCCAACGGACAGAAATAAAGGAGAGTCAGACAAGAACTGCAATAAAATATGTGTCAGTGTCAGCAGAAAGTTTCAGCGATGGAGAGATTGCCTCGAGCCAGTCTGTCTTTGCTCATCCAATGAAAAGACCTCAGGACAGAGAGAGCTGCGATTCAGAAAAGTTAGGGTATTTTTAATAACCTGTGGAGGAAATTTAATTGACTTACTGCAACATTGAAGATATATGTAACAATGCACATAATGCACTTTAGAATTTATATTCTGTTCTGTTCTTTTATGTTATCTGTTTTTATTCTTTTACATAGTACACAATAAATGACCATGAAGAAATCTTTGAATCTGTTTGCTGCACGTTCTGCCAACAAACCTTGACCCGTAAAGCACAAACAGATAGAGGGACCAGATGAGACAGCAAGACAGCAATTCCCATGATCCCATGCTGCTTCATGACATCACCAATCTAAGCCTTTTAATTATTATTTTGATTGAGATACCGTGGGGAAATTACATACTGTGCATTTAAGTGTAGTGAGGCAAGGCCCCCCCAGACACTGAAAGCCCCTGGTTTAGCTGTAGGTGATAAGACTTGCACACATATTACACATGTCAATCAATTACATTATTAAAACAGGTAAGTTGCCAATTAGTTTGTTTTTGATTTTGTCAAGCCATGAAGCAATAACTATTAAATGCTTTAGGTGGTTAAAAATGAACTGAAGAAGATTTGTTTTTATTGTTGTGACTAAGTACAAAATGTACATCTGTCTTAATTACTTAGCAATGTAAACCAGCAGTGGATGATATGGAAAAAATCATATATTATTATTATTATACTGTATTACTGACTGCAACCCTCACAGGTCAATTCCAAGCCTATAATGTCTATCCTGTTTTAAGCACACAAATTAACACTGAAACCTAATATTACCTTTCAAAGTCAAACTTCCCATGCTGATTCACACCTGCAGGCACGTTTAAGTATTAAATAATAATTGCTAATGTTCTGTATGCGTCAGATGGACCTTGGTAATACGATTTAATCGTGCACCAGGATAAAGTACACTCACAACAATCATTTTATTATGTTGGGATTTCCGTTATCAGGATAATTATGAAAGGACAACATTGTTAATTTGTAATGAGTGACTTGAAATGGTGTCTAACTGCCACAAGGGGGAGCCTGTATCTTTCCAGTCATTCTAGGACCTCAGGATTTATATTGCATTAAGTTCTATTTTATGTAAATTGATTAAATGATCTTGTTTAAGATAATTGTTTATCACTTTAAATTTGTTGACTAAAAATATGAATCCTGATGCAAAAAGATTTGTTTCTTAGCCTTTTTTAAAAACCTTATTGGAATGACATTGTGATTCACAATTATTTTGTGACATGCAATTTGTCATCTCAATCTCATGTCTATAGACTGTCTCTCGTCATCAAATAAGATTGTGTCTAGATCGTCACTTTCTGAAAGTTAGAACATTGTGAAGTTGATAGTTTCAACACGACTGTAATACCCTCATACAATGAAGAAGCAGCACACACAAACACACAAAACACAAACGTCCACAGTGAGAGATGAGACCAATGATATGCTGTGGTGGTGGTGTGTCCGTTTATTACACAACACAAAGCACCTACAATAGTCCACTCCCTGTGACAGGCAGTGGAAGATCTCACTTTTTTTTTTCACAGTGATGTTTTTATGTGGACATGTTTAGACAAGGACATCGAACCGTTTTCTCTAAAATGGAAAAAAAAAAGTAGCCTACACAGAAATTCACAGCCAATATCACACACAAAAATAAAGCAGTGTCAACAAATAACAGTAAATTGAGTAAAAAATAGAATTTAATCATTTAAATAGTCTTTCAAAATACAAACATTGATTTGAACGTCTAAATAATATAACGCTTAGTAGCTATTCTTCATTATAACTGGCAATGTTAAATGTACACTGTGGCTATACAAGGAAATGTGTGAGGTTTGGTACTTTATTGTATTGCTCATTTATATTAATGCATACATATTTAATAGAAACTACAAATGACTTTTTAAAAAAATGTATTTTAAACAGTGCCAATGCACATGACCCCGTCTTCACCTCAAACCAGCGTACCTAAAACATATTTGTATGCTAATGAAAGAAAATTACCCTTGCGTGACAGACAAAGATTTAAAAGCTTTAGTTCAACCCAGGCGTGTATCGTATGCATTTGTTCGTTTCAGAAATCTGATCACTATTCGAGAAATTAGGTTAGTAAACAAATCACAGAGCCCCCCCAAAATTGTTATAATTATTTAGGAATTTAGGACTATGTAAGCTGCAGCCTAAGAAAGCAAATCAGTGATTCGGAAAAATCTTGCCAGATAAACCCGTGTGTCACAAGATGAACCGTCTTCAATTTGCACCCTCAATCCTGCGGAAACCGCTATCTTAAATATACGAAAACAGCTGTGAAAAACAACTCCAGGACATTCAAACGTACCGAATATTCAAATTTAAATTTGACAAGTCAAAAGATGAAGCATAATGTTTGTGTGTCCCACAGTTATTTGGCCATGTGGTTTTGCTCTGCCTCCTGAGGTAGCCCCTCCCCCCCGGAACCTCACTATGCAGCTGCATCTATAGAGCCGTGTAAATTGATCCCTAAGTGACCATCAGCTTTCGGAAAAACACACAGCGGCTGCACATAAGACAAACAATTTGCATTAAAAATATGAATGAAGAGCTTCATTCCAATACCAAACCCACAACAGTGTGTCACAATGTAAATAAAATACCTTTTAAATCCTAGAAAGGAAAATGTACGAAAAAAAGTCTTTTTTTCAAGTCTTTACAAATGTGGGGAAGTTGAAGAACGTGCTGGCTTTTCATCTTTCACTATAAACGGCATGTTTCTGCCTTTTTAAAATGGAACTGTACATGGCTAAAAGAGTGACACTCCCGTGGACGCTATTATTTTCAGGGATCTGATTTTTTGCCATCAGACACTGCAGCTGAAGCGCACTATAATGATCAGTTATATTGCAAGTATACAAACCTGCTGTACAGCGAGTGGGACTTAAAAGAACGCAGTCAGAAAAAGGTTTCAACATCCGAAAAAAGGAAGATGTTGCGTATGTTGCATTTCTCGTTGCCTCCAGCCCTTTCGAGGGGCACTAACAAGTTCAAGTTCGACACGTCTACGTACAGAAAGGCGGCGCCTTGTATGCAGTGATCTTCACTGCTGCAGAAAATGCAGCATAAAACCTATAAATTATACATCATGGATTAGTGTTATACGTTACATCCCACAAATGAAACAAGTCGGATTTGTCTTTTTTTAACAGCACAGACAATAAAAATGGTTGGATCTAGTGAGAGGAGAGGATGAAGACCAAAAAAAATAAAAAATAAAAGAATATGCATTTTTTTCTAACCACTAATGTTGCCACACTGGCTTTCATGTCAGAGCTGCATTCTTCCCTGATTTCAGTGTAGCTCATTGGTTTTGACTGCACACGTACGCACACGCCTCCTTATATGGAAGCCAGTTCTTGGTGTGTCAAAGGGATTTACATACAACACTGACTAAACATGACCTTCCAAGAGGAGCATGTTATGAGTACACAGTCTTCATACGCACTTCTCCTGGACAACAAATCAACTTCGTATAGAATCCTGCTCTGACTACGTACACCAGTGGTTCTCAATTCCAGCATTTAACCCCAAAGTGTGCTGCTGCTGTTCTCTTTGTTAACCAGGTTTATTTTTAATTTACGCCAACTCACCTGGTATCAATGATCCAAAGCTGGCTCCGCTAGAAGCTAGCACCTGGGGTCCTGAGAGTGGAGAACTACTGATGTACACAAACACACACACACAACTAGATGTCTCACCATTTTTATCCACATTTTAAATTGCAACAGACACTAATGAAGTCGTTTATATTGCTTTTAACATATTGCAAGTAATTCCTATGAATTTGCCTACAATGGCACACTAAAGTATATTTAATACAAGCACTCCATGTGCACATCAATCTGACACCACACTGCACCCCTCAAGTCCTGTTTTGCCGAACATTTCATCATGGCTTTCATGAGTAAATGCTGCGTTATCTTTTAAAAAGTTCGGGAACCGTGTAGTAGCAGTCTGTTCTTAGGCGTCTAAGTGTTCTTCGGTGGCTGCACAACTGCAGACTGTTGCCGTGAGGGAGCACGCCATGGAAATAGTTGAAACTATTTAGGGATTGATGTGTTGTCACTCTGGGGATCTTGAAGCCTTTAACTGCAGTTTGGCAGTTACATCTTATTCTAAGCAGTGCATTCCCACTTAGAGACGGATACATGAGTTTTTGTTTTTTTTCTTTTGTTGTATTCTTTTTCTTTCTTCACGCAGGATCAAAGGATCATTTTCATTAACTCGCTACGACAACTGTCCTTTCTCTTATATCACTCATCTACTTTAGAAGATCAGATCTCTGTTGGGTCTTTCCCATCACGTCCTCTCAGCCTCTGCCGATCTCCGCTCTAGGGAGAGTCCATCATGGCTTCCAGCATCTCCAGGAACAGTTTGTGCATGGGTACACCTCCACGGGTTTTGATGCTGTAGAATGTGGTGAGAGCTCGGCCGGCAGTTTGTCGGAGGAGGGGCAACGTTAAGAGGAGGCGTCCTGCACGCTGGGGGTCGTCCGGGCGCCGCTGACACTCCAGCTCCAGCAGCGCCTGATGGAGGAGGTCCCTCAGCTTCTGCACAGCCTCCATATCCTCAATGTAAACAGAGTCTGACGGAACAACGGGGAGAACATCGACATAATGGATTAAATATTACCATGAATGAGAATTTACAGGAGTATGTCAGGTGAAATTTATGAAATAACTATAATATCCATCCACATATAGAGACAAACAGCATGCACTCTCACACCTACGGTCAATTTAGAGTGTCCAATTTGCCTAATCGCCATATTGCATGTTTGTTGGACTGGAGAACCCGGAGAAAACCCACGCTGACATGGGGATGATGCAAACTACATGCAGAAAGACCTTTCGCGAACCCTGGTCATAACTAAAATATAAATGAAAAAAATTATCTATCACGATAAAAGACCCTTCTGTGAAAAAAAAAGGGTCTTTTACGCACACACACATCAAATAAAATCTCTCAAAGTCAATTATTTCTTATTTCTTTAAAATGACCAGCATGTTCAGTGAGCAACAACACCAGACATTTTCTGTTTAGGTCATTCATGAAAAATGAAATTAAAATCTATAACACAGAATATACCACAGATGATGATGAAGACCCAAGTAAAAATACAAGTACTATAATCTATATCTGGGCATAATTGTTCAACCACACAACAAATTGTACCTGAGTTAGTCAGTGCGATGGCTTTTAGCATGACAAATTCCTCCCGGTCCACATTTAGCGAGCGGAAGCGGCGAGCGAGTTGACTAATTGCTGCATTTAGCTCTGTCAGTCCTGCGACACGCGACATCTCCTCGTCGAGGACAAAGTCCTCTGCAAACACCACCTCGTCCTCGCAGCCGAGTGAGCGGTACGCGACACCCAGCACCAGTACCTCCAGCCACACCGACTGCAGCACAGACATCTGGTCTGCGAGGGAAAGTGACAGGAAGCCTGCACAGAACAGAACATGAGATTATTAATCTAACTGGCAGTGTTCGCACTTTTTAGCCAAAGCAAACTCGGGTCTTTTGTCTTTATAGTGGCAAAACAACGGAGTACATGCTGGTTACCCAACTCCAGCTTGTAATACAGACAGAGGTGGGGAAAAAAAAAACAATTGCAATGTGTGCAAGTGAAAGACAAGGAAGGAGGAGACAGTGATTTTTAAGTGCATCCTTATTCCACAAGAAAAAGATTATGAATTGATAAAGAAAATACAGACAGAGGTGGGGGGAAAAAACAACAATTGCAATGTGTGCAAATGAAAGACAAGGAAGGAGGAGATAGTGATTTTTAAGTGCATCCTTATTCCACAAGAAAAAGATTATGAATTGATAAAAAAAAAATATCAATACACAGAACATTCATGGTGATTCCATGGAATCATCCAAGTGTACACATTAATTAGAGGACACTACTTTTCTCTGCTCTGTAGTCACATGACGGCCCATCTCAGCTAAGAATTGTGTGTTCTTAATATTTTGTCTCTACATGCATAAAAGCCTGGATAGAAAAACCCCACTACCACTAAAATCTCTATTAATCACTTCAGTGTATATATATATATTTATATCTATCATGTCCAATAAATGGGAGGAATAGGGATTGAAGACCTTGCTCAGACCTTGCACCCCATCTCCTGACATATGGAAGAATTACAGTGTGGCCATTTCCACTTGGCTATGGGCTGCCCATTCACTAAACTATATATGCAGCGACAAATTAAGGTACCCTGATATTCCCACCCCTATTGTGCATCTGCTCTCCGAACACACACAAGCAGATGCGTGCAAATACACACCAGTTAATTTATTTGCTTTTGATTTAATCTGATGGGTTTGGTTTATTTAACACTTGATTTTGTTGTACTTCTAACCTTCACAATGTCACCAGAATCAGGTTCGCACAGGCCATTTATAATCTTTAGTATTCTTGTTCTGGAAAAAATAAATTCAGAAGTCAAAGCCTGATTGAAATATGACAAAGCATGTTTCCTCCTGGGGTCAGTGAGACAGAATCGCCGCATCTCTTCCACCTGCTGTCAGTGCCTGCTTCACTCTCTGCGCCCCTTACCTGGAATGTGTTTGGCCCAACCGATGATGACCACCAGCTCGCGGTCGGCGAGGTCACAGAGGGTGGTGAGCGTCCGCTGGGCTGTGTCAGGCTGCAGAGGGTCGGGCATGGCGAATAACTTCTCCGGCTCTGCCACTAGGAGGTGAGAGACGATGATGTTGGAGGATCCTGTGACACCAGGCAAAACGGTGAGTATATGATGCACAAATAAAAACACAGATTCCTGCTTCCTTATCATTTCATGTGTTAGTTATTTTAGATATTTCCTTGCTAAATGTTGGAGATTAAAGCACGTTTGGAACCTCGCCAGAGCAGGTTCTATAATATCAAAAGCAAAATAACTGCTAGTGGAAAATCGTCATAAGTGATAAAATTACCAAAGGAGGCAACATGAGAACAGAAGCTCCTGCCAAGGGAGATAAAAATGCTGAATTTCTCTCTGACCTTTGGTGCAGGAGAGTTTTATAAACTCAATTTTCTAGTTGGAGATAAAATCTAAAAACAAAAGTCTGTGTACAGTGGCAGCCATGTTTTCAATAAGTGTGAGTATCTGTGTCTCAGGCTCGGTTCTGGCACAGTGACATCATCAGCACTTTATACAATCACATTTGAAAAAAAAAACAAAAAAAACCCTATACCATCACTTCAACAGTAACATCCTTTTTTTTCTATTACTTTTTGCCAGTAGATGGTGCTGTTTTAAATCCAGTGGGTTTAAGGCATTTGTGTATTCCTTTTATGCTCTTGCCACTGGATGTTTTACCCCTCCATCACATCTCACTCAGGGGAGGAAAAGGAAGGGGTCACAAATAAACAGACCACTTTTATGTATGTTGTTGTTATCTGCTGTAGTAAAAATGTGGTACTAACCAGCAATTAACTAATAAACAGTCCAGCAGCAGCAGCAGCAGCACACTTCTAACCACAGAAAAGAAGCAATAAAACAAATACCATTCCTTTAACCAGAGTCTAATGTCAAATACAGTGTGAGCTGGCTCCATGTTTGTGATGTTGCAATAGTGGCACCTACAGTTAATATTAAAACCATAAAAAAAATTATGACTTGTACTTGAGCAATGTCTCATAAAAAGCTAACCCCACCTTTTTCATTTTCCTTCATCAGTGGCAGAGGAGCACTCTGGTATGTTGCGTTCTCCACCTCTGGACGCCTTTTGTACTTCTGTCTTCCACCTCTGACCCTGTCGAGACGAACTCCTACATGGGTGAGACATAGAGTAATTATGATGAATTCTGGGAAAACAGAATAAACATGATTAAAATAACTATTCAATGACAGGCTAAGGACAACACTCACCCTCCTTCAGCATGCCTACTTTGAGGCACTTAGTGAAGCGGCATGCCTGGCAAGCCTTTCGGCGCCTTTTGGTGATCTCACACTCATTTGATGCTGGACAGCTGTATTCAATGTTACCTTTAAAGGGATAGAAGAAAATGTTGAGAGCATGATTGAAAATTACAGATATGAATGATATTCCACCTCCACCCTTCAACCTGTTCATCTCTAGACGCTTTTAAACGTGCAATCTACGCCTACCTGCCAACAAAATGTTCCATCGCAATAGTATGCACTGTGCAGTCTGTGCTACACGACTGAGATCTCTGTTTAGCAGCCCAGTATAAACTAGATGGAGTGGCTGTAGCGACGGTGTGCTGAAGCATGAATAAAGAATAATACCATTAAGACGTGATGTGGGTCCTTTATCACTGCCGGATTTGTCAAGGCATTTTAAGCACAGCAGAAACACGGGATATCTCAACAAGTTCCACTTTGGATCCGATGAACGTATTAATCCTTTTCGATTGAAATAAACACCTTTGTGATTACACTATATTATATACTATATATATATACACACTATATATATATCTGCTATTACACTATATACAATAAGTGTAACAAGATAACAATAACAAGATTAGAGGGGTCACTGAGACACTTCTTATTCTTAAATGAAAATGTTACCTTTATTATTATTTCCCTTTTAAATTCCCTTTTGTTTGGCTTCTTTCACATTCACACATATTTTTAATGGTTGTACTTTTATTCTGCTATTCTCAATCTTTGTTTCTTATGCTATTTGTTCGAGCACCTTCAATCCCCCTCTTTGTATGAATTAAGTGCTTTATAAATGAAAACTTCCTTGTAATGACATACTTCATAATAGCATTAATATCAGTGCTCACTAAAAAACAATATTTTCACAGATTTAATCATCCATCCATCGTCTACCACTTTATCCTCCACATGAGGGTCACAGGGGGCGCTGTGCCAATCTCAGCTGACATAGGGCAAAAGGCAGGACAGTTCGCCAGTCCATCACACCTACGGTCAATTTAGCATGTCCAAATTACCTTATCCCCACATTACAATGTAACTAAATTTGCTCTTATGGTTCATTGGTTAATAAAAGCCTTTGGTCAACTGCTGTTGTTTTTGTTGTTTTTTAAATGTGCTTTATAAATAAATTGGATTGGATTTGTGGAAACTAAATGTAGAAAAATACTGTGTATTATGAAGACTTGGCGGAACAGACTTTCTAAATTCTAATTCTATGTGGACAAATCCCTCCATATTTAATTTTCTACTCTGCGTTTGAAATATGTAAGAAAAACTATATCACTATAACAGGAGAGAGAGCAGTCAGTGTCCAATTTAACAAGATTTAAATTGTACAACTGGTCATTGCCGGTTCAGATCTGCAGACACTTAAATTTAACAAACCTTGAATGGTCCTCTTGAAGAATGCCTTGCAGGCCTCACAAGATGCCACACCATAGTGGTAACCTGAAGCCACATCTCCACATACTAAACAGAGCCTCTTGGGTAGCGTGCTGAGGGCGTACTTGCATCGCCCCGCTCCATTTCCAGTGGAGCCCTCCTCTGCTCCATCACCTCCCTCGTCTTTGAAGTGACAACGCAGAGCTGGCGTGTAGAGTGGCGGCGAGTACCGTTTGGTGCCGTCTCCTCTGGTTCCACTTTGAGAGGAGTCCGAGGAGGCTCCGCCGGGACTTATGCGACCTCCCCCTCCTCCCTCTGGGCTACTCGGTTCTGCCTTTATGTAGACATCTGACCGACGGTCCCTGGAAGACATGACGTCTAGAGGGGAGACATTAAACAAAGAAAGGTCAAATAATTTCAGTTACAGTTTCAGATTTATTTTTATGACATTGTTGTTAGAGATGAGTCGTTATGATCAGATACTGGTCAAAATGACTGGATTGGATATTGTAAAAAGAAAAAAAATCCAAAAATACATGAACATTTATGGCACAGGCTGTAAAAAGAGACATGAGCCATCAATGTCTTGTGACCAGAATGTGAGTGAGGGCTGCACATGTCTGCTACACTGCAGTCATTCTGTCAGCTGCGTGGACTTATTTTTAACTGAAAGAAGAAAAGTGTTATTTTGGTTATAGCTAGGTGGTAAATGCACCGGCACAAATTTACCATTGACAGCTTAGCAGTGTAAAAGATGTAAACTGATGATACAGAAGATACAGATGTATATCTGTATCTGACTGATATCAGAACCGGTCGATAATCAATCACCATAACTAGCTATACGCCAGCTGCTGAATCTAAATCTAACCTTTAACCTGATTACACTTACACCTTCAGTGGGAAAAAGAAGGAAAATAATCTGAATTACACTTCACTGATAAGGATTTCACCCAGGTGTGTCCTGGTTATTTCACATGGTGGTCATTTATCTTTCCAGGAAGCATGGGCTGTGAAATGTACTAAATAACCATATTTTTATTATTATATAGGTCCTGCAATTCCCTTCTTTTATTCTTCAGCAGAACTAAAGTATGTGTCTTTGTGTGCCATTGTGTTCCTCAGAAGTGCTTAATAGCATTAAACGAAGATTTTTATAACTAGAAATAAAGTGTATAGCCCTGAAATCCTCCCCACAGTTTTGAATCTTTGCGAAACAGCCAAGGTGACCACAAGGTCGCCATGCTCATACCCAGAGCCCAGGTTTCCACTAGGACATAATTTATGTTTTAAGTTAGGCAGTAACACACTGGCTTACCTGCCAATAACTTCATATAGACTGCACTTCTAAAATTATTTAGTGAGTAACTATGGCAACTTACTGCAGACAAACCAATAAACTGATTGCATATGAAAAACTGCAAAATTATGGCTTAAACTAATAACCATTTCCATTGTTTTCATCCAGTCCATGTAAAGTCCAACAATTTACAAATTAGGCCCATTACAAATTCAGAGGTAAACAAGACATAGTGAATAAATGATTACTCAATTATCAATGAACTGATTAAACTCCAGACCGCTGGTCCAAACATACACTTTATATTGTTATAGCCATAACAGTTTCTCAGCTTTTTTTGTTTAAGTTGTTGGTCCAAACTTTAGGTCATGATCTTCCTTTATCTGCCTGTAAAACAGTTGCCTGACGCAGAATCACAGCAGCTACAAACACTGGAACACGGCTGTGTGCT
The DNA here is from genome assembly GCF_958295425.1 of Solea solea. Classification (NCBI taxonomy): domain Eukaryota; kingdom Metazoa; phylum Chordata; class Actinopteri; order Pleuronectiformes; family Soleidae; genus Solea; species Solea solea. The sequence continues at coordinate 13,075,238 of NC_081137.1, read as the reverse complement.
GCCCTAGGGGCTGCAACAGTGCTCTCTGTTCCAAGGTGGGCAGCGACACAGACCGGCAGATGGCACATAACAGATAGTGTATATTTTGCCAGTCTGTACAACACCTAGTCTTTTTTGTTGTTGTTCTTGGCTCTCTTGCAGCCAGCATAACTTTAATCAGTTGTGTTTCTGGTCATTTGTTCAGGGTCACTTTCACTGGGTTTCGCAACAACAACAGACTGTACAGGCAACGTGTCACTCAAAGCATTGAAGGTGATTCTAAACTTCAGTGTTTTCCATTAAAGGAAGTTTTCCTTGAGCTGGCTGACTTTTTCGTGCAGATGCCAAAACAGAAATTACAATGGTGAGTAAACTATCTACCAATATAATTTAATACAGTTGTTTTACATCTACCAAGCCATTAATAAAACAGCAGTTTTGATGCATATGCCACATAGTCTTAAACAGCCATTTCAGAAATATAATGCTCATAATACTGCTACTGCTTTTAATTTACATTTTCTTCAAAAACAAAACCACACTCAGCTGATTTTAGGAAGTACACACAGCTGACGTGATTACTGCAAGTTCCTCACTTCTCACTCACATTATGGTCACATGACATTGATAGTGAAGCATTTATATGATATTTACGGTTTTTGGATAATACTGGACTAGTGTCAGACCAGTACCAATACCTGGTCTGACACTAGTCCAGTATTGTGCACAGTCAGCCCTATTAATAAGCTGAGTAATAAGTTTATTTTCCACTTCTCATAATACCATTAACTAAGTGTTGTGCACCATTGCTCTTTGACCCCACTGTGGCTCCCAGTTCCTCTCTCACACACAAAATGCACGTCTCATCTGTCATAGTCAGTCTGGCCAAGGGCAGCACCAGGAGTCATTCTACTACATCAATAGGTCATCAGAACATCCATTCAGTTATTCATATCCTCAACAGGAAGGCTTAAAAACTCAAAACCATTAGTTTCTGATTTAGCCATGCATGTTTTCAAGTCAGGCATGCAGTTCTCAGACCTGCATTTTCTGTGGACCTGTCACTCAGACTGCGTGGGCACCTGAGAACACTTTGCATCCCACTAATTACAAAAATCAACCCACGCTACCCTGCAGTGAAGTAATCAAACTATGCGAGTTGGCAAGTTTCATCATCTCAACCATCATCCACAATCAAGTAAAATAAATTATTATATCAAACATGACTGTCATACAAGGAAAATATTATTTTAACCACTTAAATGGCTCAGTTAATAAAACAAGTCTATGACCTTGTGTCACTGTTTTAAATGGTGCTCTCCCACTGGTGCACCAACGTCCATAGAGAAAATCATTGATTTCACATCACAACACACAGTAGTTGTCGATCCATTGTTGCCTCCACCATTAAGTTGATATTAGTTATTTTGTGGCTTTGCCATTTGAAATCCTTTGTTTAAACTTAAGTGGCAAAAACTTGCCGAACAAGGCTGCAGGAGACCAGCAGCTCCTGTGTCCCTGCAAGCTCAAATGCCGCTGATTTTCTCTATGGACTTTGGTATGGGAGAGTAAGCCTTTTATCAACTTCAGTTCACAAGAGGCCTAATGGAACTTTTCCACTACACAGTTCCAGCACGACTCAACACGCCTTTTTTTTGCTTTTCTATTAGCAAAAGTATCTGGTACTTTTTTTAATACCTGCTCTGGCGAGGTTCCAAGCGAGCTGAGCCTATACTAAATGTGACGTAGACAGACTGCCAGCCGCTGATTGGCAGAAGGTGTTGTCACTGGAAGAGTCGCGAGAGCGACGTCTGAGACAAGAATCCAACCGAACTGTAGATCAGTTGAAAAGACTTACAACATGCATTAATCAGTAAAAATCCTGAACATGTGGGTTAATCTCCAACATTTAGGAAGGAAATGTCTAAAATCTCAACATTTAACAGAGGAGTCTGGTCTATTTAGCGACCACACTGCTGAAAGCGATGATCACGAATGGTGAGCCACATCACAACCCCACAAGCCATATTTCAGTTGCTCCAGTCATGCAGGAATTACCGAACGAATGTGAACAAATCTTTTTTTAATTAAACAAATCTAATGATTCAGTACAACGAAAAGAACTGCTTTAAAAATCACTAGTCACTGGTTTGTGTGTGTCAAATATAAAACAACGCCATGGCAATTTCATGCAGCGGTGCTATGATGACTCCGCCCACGTTGAAGAGGTTCTATTGTAATTGAAAGCGATACCAAACCGATTGGAGTTGGGCCGTGCTGGAACTTTATAGTGGAAAAGTGCCATAATAGTGAGATAAAGGAGTAACATACTCTTAAGACTGTGTACACGTATGTTTGTGTAGATTTAATAAGGTGAGTATTTTGTTACGTGGCTATTATCTGCTTTCCTTGTGTCCACACCAGCAGCCATGTTTTCAATGAGTCCCTGTCTCAGGCCGAGTGTGCGCACAGTACAGTCACCTCTGACTGTGTCAGGGGCTCGTACAACCACTCTTCAAAAAACCTGACCTATCCCTTTAATGGAGAAGTTTACTTGAACAATTAAAGATGCACTCTAAATAGTCTTAATGGAGTTAAGACCAGATGGTGATTTTCTCAAGCATACATACTGCAATTACCAACCTCTTAACAACTTTCTGTTGCATCAGCTTGGCTCATAATCCAGTTGCTGTGTATTACAATAGAGTACATACTGTATAATTAAGTTTTTCAAAAACATGCTTATAGACATTTCAAAGCTCCAGTCACTCATTCTGCCTACACAGACTATTTAATGCTTGGCATAGACTAGTTTGGAGGCTGACTGGGTGTTTGGTGTGTGTTTGGTGTATGTATGTATGTATGTATGTATATATACAGTATATATATATATACATATATACATATATATATATATATATACAAACATATGTATATATATATATATATATACACACACATACACATATATACATACATATACTGTATATATATGTGTATGTATATATATATATATACACATACACATAGACATATATATATATATATATATATATATATATACATACATACACATACACATATATACATACATACACATATATATATACACACATACATACATATATATATGTATATACATACATATACTGCACTTTGGGGGTTAGAGTTGCTTGGAAACTTTCTGTACTTCCAGTTTTACTTTCATATTTTAAACTGCCGAGTTCACCACAGCGAGCTAAAGGCATTTAGAGCCTTTACACACATTAGCCTTTACCCTGAATAGCCTCAGACTGAGTCCTGATCTGTGCTGAAAGCTGTTTGTCTGTCAGTTCGCAGACTTATTACCTACACCAAGTTAGCAGCCTAAATCAAAAGTTAAAAGATGGATTTGGAGGATGTATCCTGGGGATGTAGGTTATGGCCCAAGGAAGAAATTATTTGATTTTAATGGTGAGACGGATAATAAGGTTTTAGATAATGAACATATAAAAAAAACTGTTAACATTGCAAGATAGGGAAGTGACACTGTGGGAAACAGATAGCCTATGGCAAAGGTTTGCACTCTCCAAGTGCTTTATCCAGTTAATACACTTTATATACAATATGCCATCACATCTTTGCACAAAGATATATACATCATCAATTATCAATCTACTCACAAAAAGATAATCAAACCTAATACACAAGTTACACTGAAAAAACAAGGTACATGTGTTTGTGTGCTTTACACATAATACAGTAAGTATATATTAATTACGGCTCTTTTACCTGATATCGAGACACTGATTCAGTAACTTGCTTGATCATCAAATGCAAACCAAAAGCTCTGATCATTTTAAATTTACTGACAAGGCAGATTACCTAATCCTATAGTGACTGCTAGTCCTAGACTTAAACTGGAGTTTGCCCTTCTGGACCTGATTGTAGTCCTATTTGACAAGAGATGAGGGTGTCACAACCCTGTTTAAAGTTTACCTCACTCATACGGAGTTTACAAGTCCTGGGAAAGGGTCAGTCAGTGCCATAAGTAATAATGATACAGGAGGAGAGATATGAGTTTGCTCTCAAAGCAGCACAGATCCCGGTCGGTCTGCCTGCCTGCCTGCCTGGCTGGCTGTCTGCCTGTCTGTCTGACTGTACCATGTGCACCGCTGGCCACTTCGACATCTGCTTTGGCAAATGAGAAGCAGCTTTCACTGTGATTAAAATGTGGAAACACCACCAAAATGATGAATGGCTGTTTGATTATTTTGGTGAAAGCAAAATATAAGCTGTGTACGTAAGTGGGGCGCGTTATTCTCCGTTTAACTCGCCATAAAAAAGTGTCGCGTGTACTTTAATGTACCAGCATGTTTGGGTTAACGTTAGCATTAGCTTTATCAACAACATACTACTGTAGGTTAGCTTTCCCTTTAGCTAACTAGGCTAGCAGCAGCTAGCGCTAATCCTGACTGACCTCTCTCTCCTCCCGGGACAGTGGGTTATTTTTGTCTCAATAACCTTGGCTAGAGCGCGTCTTACCTGAGAACGGCGACTAGTACAGGACTTAAGCGTCACCACGGTGTAATAACATGACACAGGTTTGACACAGAGAGAGTCCGCTTCCAGACCAGACTGCCAGCGGCCGCTAGCTCGTGTTTGGCTGAGGTTGAGATGGGCCGGGCTACAATCGGCTTTCCCTAACAGCTGGTAAATGATAAAAGGATGGATGTGCTGGAGCTCTAACACGCCAATGCAACGAGCAGCATTACATTACCTGACAGCAAACTTCACTAATTATTTATGTATTTCATTTGTTAACCTCTGTTCTGGTCTTATAATAGAGGAACATCAAAGCATTGTATTTGTTTTAGGTGATATTGTAGAATGTATGTGGTCTTTAGAGATGCCATTTTTAGTGTGTGAGAATCACCCTCCTTTTTTATTATTATTACTTTTAAAGGTCCAGTGTGTGAGAATGAGTGGCATCTACTGGCGAGACTCACCGATCTCAATCCAGAAAGGATTGTCTGTTAGTAAAGCAAGGTCCCTGCCTAAAGTATTCTTGCATCAAGCATGACACAGTTGGCACTTTTCCACTAGCGTGACTCGACTCGGCATGGCACGGTTAGTTTGCTTTTCCATTAGCGATGGTACCTGGTACTTTTATTAGTACCTGCTCAGGATCCAAGTGAGCTGAGACGATACTTTGCCTGATATTGAAGAATCAAAGTGAACAATGCCGAACTGTAGAAAATGCTGAAAATGTGGGTTAATCTCCATATTTAACAGAGGAGTGTTTTTAGTGACAGCACTGCTGAAAGCCTGCGATCACGAGCAGCGAGCCACATCACAGACCCTGCTGCTGTATTTCAGTTCAGTGACTGTCAGACGGAGTCTGTGCTCCGATCGTGGAGGAGGTGCTGAACAAATGTTTTTAATTAACTGATTATAATGATTCAGTACAATGAAAATAACTCCTTTACAAGTCACTAGTTTGTGTGTTGACTGTACTGTTACCAATACTGAGTATTAGATCAGCTCATCCCCAGTTGCTATTGCAAATTCAGCAAAGGCCAATATAAAGCATGTCCATAATTAAGCTGCAGTAGGCAGGATCTCTGGAAAATAGTTGATATTGCTGAGGTTCATGGGGAGATTATACATGACCATTGACCCAACCACTGGTCAACCTGTCCTTCAGCTGATGAGACACTTTTATTGTCCAATTTTTTGACTCCTTTTAAGGTTTATTTGCGATCATTGGCAGTTGGGGCCAGTGATGCAGGTGCGATCATTCTGCTGAGTATGTGTAGTGTAGTCTTTCTCTTAACTGCCCTGGGATTGGTCAAAGCCTCCTGTGATACTAGAGATTCAGTTGAGAGGCTCTAAACAGAATCTAAAAGAGACCACTTTTACATTATGCAGATTATTAAGAATTTATTGACAGCATTAACAGCACCAAATAAAATCCTAGTGTTAATGGAATTATCAGCGAATAATAGCCATCAATTTTAAGCCAGACAGAATTTGACAAGTCCACGTCATAAATGGAAACGTCTGACTCACTTGGTCAGTTTTTATTGGATTTACTTAATGTCAGGCATCAGGCTTTCCCCTCGTGTTTGGCACAACTTTGATTCCTCTGGATCAAAATCACTGCTGGAAGCTTATTATTTTCCCACCATGCTGCATACAGTATCCCAAACCCAAGTAGCACTTAAATTATGGTTATTATCACTGAGCACTTTAGCCTGATACCTTGATTGCTCTTTTCTCCTTTCCAATCCACGTGTCTCGTTTATCATTTGATGAGAATGGGGGGCAACCACAGCCCACACTTGCAATGTGTCCATGTGAAATTAATTCAGAACAAAAGACCAAATGGTATATGGTGTCTATGGTGTTTGTGTAGCAGCTGCCAGCACAGCTGCTTCTGCTTTTCTCGGTTGAACTGCATGATTTCAACAGAAATGTGTCATATTCTATCCAAAGGCCATGTATAATATTTATATGCAGTCTTCCGGTTGCAAAATGAATGGATATAGTCTACATCTTCTATCAGTGGCCACCCTTAATATTTGAGAATGCCAACACTATTAAATAAACCACTCTCCATTGTTCTTGGTGTAGTATCCTTCCACATACTGTACTGCATGTCCTTTGACCGGGGAAGACAACATTAAAGTTGTCAGCTCAAGTCATTACATTATATTGACTGAGACGACCCATAGCAGACATATATATGACGTTGAAACATAATGGCATATAATATTTCATCTGCATAAATGATGATGTGAGAGCATGTTACCTGATTAGTGAGCCAGAGCTTAAAGCCTGTACCTCTCTCTCACCCCTGGTGGTAGTTCAGTGCTATTGCTTGGATTGAAGTCTGCAGTTTTCAGGACACCTGCGAAATAAAACAAAATGACACACTGAAGTCAAGACAATTACTTTTCATCTTATCTTGCCATTTAAATGGCAGGTTTATTATTCGTAATGCCATAGTGGCCATAAAAGCTGTTAATAATAGCAGTGCCAGTCCCCACACATGTCGGACAAAACATTTATATTTGCACTTTTTCCTCCCACTGTGGTAACACATGTGTAAACTTATAACACACCAAAAATACATAACCTACTGTATGTATCCAAATTACTGCACACTGCTAGAGTACCCTCCCCCTTACACTGCGCGACACACTCCAAAGGTCACAGCCACAGGAATGCTTGAAGGACAGACAGAGTACAGCCAACACCTTGTCTCTCACTCAAAGTCGTACGTGAAGTTGGGTGATAACTCTCTGTAAATAATTACAAACTAGTACATTTTTAATAAAACACACAACATCATACACTGTTCTGTGAGTCTTTAAAGTTAGCATTTCTATCAACAACAGAGACAAAAGTGTTGTTTGCTTGTTTTTTCCTGCAGACTTCAAACTTAAGCAACAATATGTGTACCAAGGGCTGCAACTAACACTTATATATTAAAATTGATTTATCTGTTGATTATTTTACTCATTCATTGATAAGTTGGTTTGTCAGAAAAGGGTGAAAAAAAATCAAATGTTTGTTGACTGTCAAAGAAGAGCAAAGAAACCGGAACATATTCACATTTAAGACACTTAAACTAGAGAAGTTGTCTCAATTTTTTTTATAAAAGACAGACACTCAAACTGATAAACTGATTTTTTTAACCCATTGCTAAATTTCTTCCCAACTATTCTTATAATCAATTAATCATTGCAGCCCTAATGTGGGTCAGACAGTAATGCTTCAGTCTATACATAATTTTACAAAGCAAAGTTTTAATTAAAAACAGCATTCATGCCAATATCTGGCATGCCTGAAATTTCTATTAATTGTACTAAATATCAACTCTGAATACACTTTTCCCCACAGGTGAAAAGTCACAAAGGCTGTCACAGCACATGCATGAGCTCTTGTTTCTGTCCCACAGGGTTTTGTCTCCTCTTATCATAGTTTGAGTTAGGGGGCACCAGTGGTCTTTGACACGGACAATGCATCGCACTGACTGACTGGACATAAAAGTCAGTGTGAGAGGGTTTTAAACACGGCGCACAGTGGAGGAGGCGAGAACAGCAGCCAGGGGTGACCTTGTCTTTACTGATCTCGGAGCGGTTAAAGGTTAATTGCCAAAGTGGATTATGCGTTCAGATCGCCGATCTCAATCCTGGTCCCGCAGGCTCGGTTGACTCGCATAGTTCAGTGTGTTAAGGCGGAATGGAGATTAAGAGGGAGAGGACATTGGTGGTGGACAAAAAGGGGAACATTTCGAAAAAGTGTGTATAGTTGAAGAAGTGCGCTCATGCAGGACTAAGTGTTTTAAGTGAGCGCTGAGCCGTAGCATCCCATTCAAACCATTTTAAACATTTTTTACCTACAGTCCGTGAATGCATCACATTCAGCTGCCGAAACATGTTGTGTGTTTTCCAAGCGACTATATAGCTCGAACCACCATGCATTTAGATGCATATTAATCACAGTATTGTGTATTAGTGGGTTAAATGACGCTATACTGCATATTACTACACAGCTTTTAAACCACTTCTCCAAATAACGTGGCCACGCGAACTTACAGCTCTGTCAGGCGGATCTTGAATGCGCATCAAACAGCTGACATCTCCACGACACGACCCACACAGCCTACATATACAGACACAGCACGCAATCTGTATATGTGTGTGCTCAGTCTGTGCATTGTCAACAGAGGATAAGGACACTTACTGGTAAACGTGAAAACATCATAGGGTTGTGTTTTATCTCCTCTTCAGTGTGAAGTCTGTGCAGCTGCCAAGTCCGCGAACGCTTTATTGAACCGCTTTAATGGCGCCGAGTGACTCACATCTCCTCACTGAATGTTACCGTGTAATACAGCGACAACGACGAGCGGCGACACAGACTGTCTAATCCGCCTCTTCGGCTCCGTGGCTTCCTATTATAATTTCTCGTCTTCGGTTCTCACAACTGAGGATGTACTTAGATGTCAGCGTCAGATTGCTACTTCCGGCATGACCAGACTTTCACAATAAAACCCTTTTGACTTTTTTTTGTTTTAAGTTTCACCCCAAAGCGACATAAACACCTCATATGAGAGAGCCACTCTTAATGACTGGACTACGCGTCATACGTTCGTGATAGCACCACGTTATTATCTTTAGCTAAAGCAACATAGACATAATGGTTTTATTTTGAAATACACGCAAAGTGGGGCGAATTCCGGCCTCTTCGCGGCTTCCTCCTGCTAACTTGACGCAGCGGCTGTGACGTCAGTCTGTGTTTCTCGTGCCTTTTCTTGTCCACTGTGGTTCCGTTACGTACACACGCGCGCACCTTCCACCAACGTCATCAGCATGCAGGCATACGATGATGATGATGAAGTCCTGTGAGCCGTTAAAATAATATATATGATCCAGTAGAGCTGGAGTAGGCCTATATTCATTTATCTGCTCTCACATCCGGTTTTCTTTTATACAAATCAGTCGTGCAACTCCATAATAAATCAGAACAGACACCACAAAACACCCCCCCCCCCCCCCCCACCCCCCCCCCCCCCCCCCACACACACACACACACACACACACACTATATGAAATTATTAAATCTCAATTGGGAACTGGTAATTGGGTAACTTTAACATATTTGATGGTTTGTTTGTTTTTAACTTTATCCTTGCATGATATTCACATTTTTACATTTATTGATGTAAATAGAGTAATCTTAAATGATCGTGTATGCCAAAAAGCTGTACTGTGCACTGCTACTGTAGGGGTGGGGAAACCAGCACACACACCTCTATGGAAAATGTAGTCATGCTGTCGGTCTTGTGACACTGACCGGGCTCACTACACACATAGCAGTTGCTAAGGAAGAGAGAGAGAGAGAGAGAGAGAGAGAGAGAGAGAGAGAGAGAGAGCAGGGGGAGTCTGCAATGACATGAGGACAATAGTCGAGGGATTTTTACATTTAGCACTCGCTGCCTGTGATAATAATGTGTGACCAAACATGTTTAACGGGATAATACCAGTTTAACTGTTTTCCTTTTTTCTGTCTAACTTATTTTGCATGCGTCTTAAAATAGGTTGTCCCTGCATACGCTCTGCAACACGGCTGGTGGCAGCTGGCGCGCGCGCGTACACACATACACACACACTGGTTTAGAAGTAAGAAAGGCAGAAACTCTGAGCATTTAGTGTATATCTCCTCCTTAAATGACATAAATAAAGGTCGTGTTTAAACTAATAACTGTGGCAGGACAGAGCTGCTGCTGCTGCTGTGGGTGTGTTTGTGTGTGTGTGTGTGTCATGATGTGCTCGCGGGATAGGACTTCCGCGGCGCGTGCACGAGAGGGAAAAACTGACGGCAGTGTCACTGCGACCTTGAAACAAGGTCATTCAGTCTCTGCTGCAGACACTGCACTTCTGCGGGGCTGCATCACACTGGTGCAGAGTCTGCATGATCATCCCTTTATAGAGGACGAAAAACAGCCATAATGGTGCTGTATTCTTTAGATCCCATGTCAATGACACTGCGTGTGCGTGTTCGAATGTATTTGTAATGTTACTAAGTGTAGCTGTCCAAGAGTGTTGCCGGTGATTGTGAGTTTAGACGCCTGCTGTGGACCCTGTGGTGCTTCTTATACTGCAGGTCATGACCCCGGACAGGTGTCAGCTGATGTATAAATACCAAGAAGCATTTGTGCCACAAAAGGAGTTGGGGGCCACCTTATTAGTGTACGGTTATTAGATAAACAGCACGGACAGAAAATCACCATATCCAGGCTGCAGTGCCAGGTGATAGTGGTGTTATATTATAGGGGGAAGAGCTGTCAAGTGGATGAACAGGTTATAAGATAACCACAAAGGAAACGGAACACAATGAAAAGATTTCAAGGTTACCACTTGTGCTGCAGCATTTTTTAGATGCTCCCATGTCTTAGTATGAAATGTAAAGGATATATTCATCCAAAAATACAATTATTACGCTCATTTTGTAATGAGTATATGTATCATCTAATTTATTTGCTAAATTGAATATAGCACCTTGATGTGATCATTTTTAGAGTGTCATTTATTCACTGAAATGACTGCAGGCATATGTATAGTTTATTTTTAACAATCATTTGATTTACAGGCATATTGCCCACATGTGAATGAGAACAAATATCCATTATGGATTAGTTCCAACACTTGTCTCTGCTCTTACTTGAAAAAAAATAGCATATGTAAATTGTTTTAAGATGGATTTTCCCTTTAACACCAGGTCAGGAGTGTATAGTCTACATCAGCACTATATACTGTATACAAGAAAATACTGCCAATTATGTGCTCTCCTAGTGGCAGCTTGGGGGAACTGCAGCAGCAGTGCTGATGACGTTATAGCAGCTGAGTGTGTGTCCTCCAGTAAAAGGTCACCCACTGCCACTGCACATCATCACTGTCTGCTGACTTCCTGTTCACAATGCCAGAGCGCCGCTGCTCTCCTTTTTTGTATTTCCTGCAGAAAAGTGTCACATTTCCAAAGACCTGACAGAGGAACATTCACATAATCCCTGCGAGTTTCTCTTATTTACCATAAAGACGCGGCAACAGGGAGAGAAAAAGAGAAAAAAAACAGGCTATCATTTATTTTAATTTAAATCATTCAGATGGTCTCTAAACAGTTTCAATTCTACATATACTGTGTCTCGGTGAATTTTACCTGGATGTTTGAAAACACCCTGTACAGTTAGGTTGTTGGACGGAGGATAATGTGTGAGTGTGTGCCCCCTGCTGGCTAAATTCAAAGATTAAAAAAAAGAAGAAGTATTCATTTACCTTAAAGAGAAACTGGGGAATCATAAGAAAGCAGTAGCTTCAAGCTTCGTCAATCAGATATTGTCTGACGGAAGAAAGAACTCACCGCAGAAAAGAAGACGAAAACCCAGGAAACAAAATGGCTCCAGGCACAATTTGAGATTGCACCACGTTTGTCCTTGGTGCCTTTTTCCAGATTGAAACACCAAGGTAGAGTTACCAGCCAAGTATCACTTACACGGGTCAACTGAGGAGCCACAGAGCTAGTGATAGGGCTATATTGATAAAAACGAAGGGCATTTATACAGTACATACAGTACTGCGTGTACAAAATGCTATTCAAGCCTTGCAGCACATGCCATTCTCCACAAGGTCTGGCAGTGCTTTCTATCCTCATCGTTAAATCATAAAACACTTTCCCCTCAGTGCTCAACTGAAGAGACTCAATGGACCTTTCTTTATTTCCCTGGTTTCTTTTGATATAATTCACCGCATCTGTCTGCTGGTTGTGTGTGCAACTTCCTGTCCTGTCTTTGTCTAGTTTTTCCTCTTCTTTTGTGACGTCCTGCCCCACCCAGCTGTGTTTCACCTGTGTCCTCTGCCTCCCTCGTGTCTTTGGTTTCTGCTCTCCCTCAGCTCTCTTTGTGCCTCTGTGTCTTTTTAGTTGGTTGATTCATTTGCATTTGACCTTCCTGTGTGCCAGATCCTGTGTAAGCCTTCTTTTTGATGTCAGTTTATCTTTTCTCAAATAATAATCAGTAAACAACTGTTGTTGTTTACTGTTCTTTTAGAACCTGTGGTGGCTACGGCTTCATCTTTGTCATCAACAACTCCTCTATTGATTGCCAAGAATTGTTTGTATGGATTCATGCATTTTTTAAAAAGGTAGGTTCACGTTTTTAAAACCAACAGCACTGTATTATTGCGGTATCTACTGCATTAACCCTTAGATGCGCCTTCAAACTGTTACATTAACACACATAGAGCACCAAAATTAAGGTATAAAAAGTGTATAATTTTTTTATTGTTTTTAAACCAAAAAAATCAGTCCATATCAAATATTAATGAATTTTTAAAAAATGTAATTTTTGTCATGATTCACCTTAATTGTATGGTCTAAAAACTTCATGCAACCTGGACTATTTTTGGTTTGATTAGTGCAGCCTGGTTATTAATATGAAAGATTAGCAGAAACATTTGTTCATATGCATTCTTAATTTAACAGATTAATAATAATACATTTAATAAAATACTCACTTTAACACAAAATAACTATAAATAATTATTATCAGATATTATATATTATCAGTCCTCATCATACATATGAAATATTAATGAATTGACCCTTAAATTGGCAAGTTTTTGTCATGAAATAGTGATTTGAATGGTTTTCAATATAGTATTTTTGTGTGTAGGTGTGTTAGTGTGAGTATTTTAGTTAACATTGTTTAAAAAAACACACAAGAATGTGTCTAGGTGTGTTAAAGGGTTTTAACAACATCATTCAGACACTCAGTGAATTGGTTCCTACAAGCATTTGTGAATCAAGGTAATAAATGACAGCAACAAAAGCTAATTGGATTATAAAGTCCAGTCATGAAAGACAACTGGAGATGTGAGTCAGAAGTTAGAGGTAGTGTCTTGATGAAAAAGGTGGAGCCATAATGTGCAGGACTGCACACGCTACAACAAGCAAAAATACAAATGTAATAAAATGATTCAGCATTAGGTAAACAAAAAAGGCAGTCACATGACATAGTCCAAATAAATAAAAAAAAATCATTTAGGGTCAGACTCCATAGGTCAGGACAAATAGTTTATTCCATACCACTTTGAATTTGCTATTCTAAAGAATAAACAAACAAAGAAGCTATTTTTTTTATTAAAAATACACATTTTGGAGCGTCTTGGTCATGACCCTGACCTGAACACGACAGAGACTGTGACTCAATGACCTTAAGGGAGACGTTTGCAGCAGACATCCAAGGATATATCTGAGCTAAAGCTGTGCTTAATGCAGTTCTAATCCTCAGCTATACAGACACATCAAGGTTATTCCCGTCATTCTTTAAGCACCTTATAATGTAAGCAAGTTGTTAATTGTGATTTTGATTGACTGATGTCTGTGGGTCATATATGACACATGTTTATCTTATTTCAAAGAGAAACAAATGCTAATATCATGCACCTTTGTTGATATGATGCACTTTGAGATGCCCCTGAGATGACAAACACATTTATTTTTAATGTAAAATAGTTAATAGCTAATACTATGCACCTTTTTACGCACAGGTATGACCAAAATATGTATATTGCTAGTCCTTTTCTTATTTTTAAAATGCACTTTTTGATGTACGTTTTAAATTTGTCATCACCTGCGGCCCAACTGAGTGTGTAATTGAATAGTCCTGCCATAACCCCTCCTCAAATGCTGTAATTCCTTAAATTCCTAAAGTTGAGGAAATGAAGTCAGCCTTACAGACTCCGGGTGTGTGGCTGCAGTGCCACTGACAGAGGGAGACAGAGCGCAGGACTGTGGCTAAACAAGCTCTGTGTTTGTGTTAAACTGTGACCAAAAATGGACTGCAAAGTTCACCGGAGCTCCTCCAGGGTACATGACTTTGACCACTTAACAGCTTTTTTTTTTTTTTTAGTCATTCAAATTTAGCAATGTGGTGAGTAACACATTTTTCTGTGGGGAGACAAAATCAGAAGAGATATTAGCCAAAGATTCCAAATCTGGGCCAGTCAAAAGACCAAAATTCATCAAAAAACACTTTCAACATGGCTTTCATCACTGCCACAGTGACCGCATGTCCAGCAAAGTGTTTCCTTTAAAGGACCAGAGTGTAACATTTAGGGTTTATTGACAGAAATAGAATATACTATACACACGAGTACATTTGTGCAAGTGTGTAATTGCTGTAGAATAAAAATGGTTCGCTTTTTAGTAGCCTAATAATCAGCCTTTTATATGTACTTCAGACTCGTGTGTTGCCATCTTGAGCTGCCATGTTTCCTCAGCTGCCCAAACAGATGAGCATTTACATTACTTTGATAAGAGAGGTGACACGAGGGGGTGGGATACATTTGCTGCATCTGTTGCTGCAGTGTAGCCTGTTATTGCAAACATTCCCAGATTCCTGTCAGGCAAAACTATCAGACCTGACTGAGGGAGTGTTTGTGCGTATACAGCAGGAGTGTGGAGGACGCGTGTAGAATTCACTACTGAAAAGTTTCACAGGGACTCTTCTCTATGTTCTCCGTCGTACTCCTACTTGTTTGCAGCCATCTCACTTTACTAGTGCAGTGTTGTTGTTGCCTGTCTTGACATAAAATTATAAACTTTGGTTCCAGGTGCAGATGATACACTGACACTAACCTGTCAAAATTATTGCTACGCAACTATCTTCACATCCACCATAATCTTCATAAAGCACGTACTTACGACGCGGCGCTGTGTTTACTTCAAAATATTTATTACACGTTTGCAGTTACAGTGTGATTAATGCATTTGGCCATCAAAATGCAAATGTTATGGTTGTTTACAAGGCATTTAGAAAAGTTATGTTGCAAACCAACAACATGTAAGAGCCTGTTTAATACCCGTGTGATTGTTGGCAGGAGTAGAGTGTAACAGTCTCCAACTAACAGCAACATTACTGTGCTACGTTTCTGGCCAAACGGGTTTTCGTTCATCTCTGTTTCCTCTTGCTCTGATGTGTATTAGTAAAAAGCAGGGAGCCCTCATGTGGAGAGAATGGAGGTGCACTTCTCTCTTGGCCCAGTAGAGAGCAGTAGCTCCTCGTGAAGTGAAGGGAACATTGGCATATAAAAACACTTATCATCATCTTTGATTAAGGCATACACACTCACATGCTAAAGGGCATTAAATGCAAACCACAAGTGGCTAAGGCATCTGCAATAGGTTTTCATCTTAAGTGTCTGTAAGTAAGCAGTACATATACACAAATAAATTGCAAGGCTGAGGACTCCTGGGTCAGGTTTTTCCAAAACTTCTCTCACGTTGAATCTTGTTGCAGCAGAGGGCTTTCAGCTCCTCGCTCAAACCTTAAGGTTCAGGGGTAGATCTGGAACGGGTGTGGTGTTTCCATTGGGCTCCTTTTTGTCAGGGTCGGAGCTGTTGTTTTTGGAGCTTCTCTGTGGAACAGGCCGCCTGTGGCGTCTCCTCTTTGGCTGACGGGAGCGAGCAGAGTTGGTTTGCGATGAATCCAGCAGTGGGTCCAAATGTAGTTTACCACTCAGAGCATCTGATGACTCATCAATAAACGCAAGGTTCTCCCCAAAGTAGTCCAGAGGCTGAGACAGGTGGGGATTAGGAGCAATTTCCTCCTTTACGCTCTCTTCTGGTTTTTCTTCAGGCACTCGTTCTGTCTGAGTGACCTGAGAGTCCGTCTCTGTTCCAGATCCTGATTCGTTGGAGGAGGCAGAAGAGGAGGAAGAGGAGTACGATCCGGATTCTGTTTCATTCTCATGTTGCACTTCTCTCCCATCAGGAGCCCCTGTGGCTGATACACTGTGACCATGACTGCGGGAGCCATGGCGGCGCTTTCTCCTGCGGCGTTTGAAGGGGTCATCGATTTTTCCTGGAATGCGAAAATCCACTGACATGTTCTGGATGTTCTGGGTCCAGTCAGTGGCATGGGCTCGTAGTTCTTCCATCTGGGAGAAAAGGACGAAACGTGTGTCAATACACTTAACTGTCTCACAAGGTTAACACAATTATTTCAAACAAAACAACACATGAATCTGATCCTTGGGACATAACTCACATCCCCAAAATCCATCCTTTACTTTTTGGGCTATGCTGCTCAGCGACAAAATGTAACCTCCCTGTTGGAGCGTTTGATGGAAGACCATACAACATACAAAGTACCTCAGCTCTGGTCTTCTTAGAGAGAACCCGCAGCCAGTTACCAATCATAGTCAGGATAGATGCAAAGTAGGCAAGACCCAGCAGGATCCAGAACCACACCAGAGGCTTGTACCAGTGGTCGCTCCCTGCTAGGCCAGAATCTCCTGTGAGAAAACACAGGATGACAACATGCACTCAGTTGAAGGTGCAATATATTAGTATTTGAATATGTCATTACAGTCCCTGTTTGTGTAATGGTCAGGCATCCAAATGCTTGATTCCATATGGTGTAGTACAAGACACTATATATACTATATATCTTATAGATATAGAATAGAGCAATCTTTCTTGAATGATGATCCTTTCATTTTGAAGGACATGCCCTTACCCATGTGACTGTGCACGTGGCCACTCCCACCCGACATTGTCGTGACAACAGTGTCTGTCATCCTAGCAGTTACTCAAGTGTCATCTGAAGTTGTCTTACACTGAAGACAACTTAAAGAACCAAAATCAAAGTGCGTTTGCGTGCAGTCAGTGCTGGCATGTGACGGCATGAAAAAAATTCAAATGAAAGTATTACACTTACCTTATGGGTACTTTTGGAGTACTACTTGGGTTTGACCCTAACCTTCATGACAGTGCATGAACATGTTTTTTTTAATTAACTTGAGTGGTTCAGAAATTTAGGTCACGACTTGATGACTTTAATGTGATGGAGTTGATGACACTGATGATGATGCGCGTTGTGTTCGAGGCCTCTGATTCGGTAGCCAGTTGACCCTGATCCTGTATGGCCACATGGCGGTATAGAGGCTAGCACTGTTGCCTTGCAGCAAAGATGGTCTGTATTTTATATAGCGTTTTTCTGTTGATGACCCCTCAGTTCACACATATTCATACAGCGCATCTACAGTATGTGCAGTGCATTTTCTATCACACATCTAGTTCCAGTTGAAAGACGACTTACTCTACCACTGAGCCATAGTCACACCAGATTTGAGACCCAGTCTGTTTGTCATACAATGTAGGTATTGGGGACCTGTCCAGGGTGCACCCCACCTTTTGCCCTTTGTCAGCTGGGATTGGCTCTAGCAACCCGCAACCGCCATGTGGACGATAAAGCGGTAGATAATGAATGAGTGAATCAATATTAATAAGCCATGCTCAAATGTTTGTTTGTAGATTTTAACATTTCCCTCTCATATCTATGACCTATTCATTCTTAGTCTTCGGAAAGGCCCTGTGCTATGATTAGGGCTTCACAGGTAGCAATGCACCAGTACAGTCGGTAGGAAAGTAGTTCAGAGCATCCACCCTAGGTGACAGTCTTTACGCAAGGAGAGAGAAATAAGTCAATATATGTTAATGTTAATATTGGTCTGGCATTTCCCCAAAAAAGACAGCTCTAAGAACGGCCAAAGAACTCAGTGTTGGAGATACCTCTTCTCCTGGACGTGCTAAACTGTGACAACTACTGGTGTTCAAGTAACACATGTTGGGGACTTTAACGCAGCATATCCATCCATCCATCCCTCCCTCCCTCCATCTCTATGACGTCAGGACGTCGCCTTCAGCAGCTAAATCAATAGTTCACTTCTTAAGAGAAAATGTTCTGAATAATTTAGATGTTAAATGAAAATTGTTTGTGCTAAGTGATCTTAATGCTTTGCAACCGACTGGAATACTTACGGATGACTAATTAAATTGTATCATACCCAGCAACTCATCTTCTAATCGATAAATTCAACAATAAAGGGAAAATTTGTTTAAAAAAAAAAAAAAAAAAAAACAAGCACAGAAGAGTAGAGGCATTTTTGTTTCTTCAGCATAAACAGGAAGATGTTCTAAGTAAGTTCTAATTCATTTGTTGATCAAAGGATGGCAAATGATGACCAGCTGTCAGTTGTGGTGCACATGGAGCTTTGAGTGTATATTGTAAATGATATTAAAGTGTCTGTTAAGAGGAAAGGGATGGGCACACAATTAGAACGTTTGACCTCTGATGAGGCCTTCTGGTCAGCTGTATAATAAACCCTGCCTTAATAAACCCATCTTGGTATACAGTATTGTCACATTGAGGTCATTTGAAGTCAGTTGTCTCTACAGTAAAATTGCTTAGCATTTGCAATTTGAAGTTTGAAATTTGCCATGAGGACAGTTTTTTAATTTCTGCAGTAAAATAGCTTATCACTTAATATGAAGACATCTTCTTCATATGAATACCTTTCTACAACCTTTGTATTTAAACCGTAACATGAAAACAGCTGGAGCTAGCTGGCATTTTTTGAATGAATATTTTACAGTAGGAAATTGTGAATACAAATGAAGATCAACTAGTGTGGGCGCTCCAGCAAAAAAACAAACAGCTTTGGAGTGGGGTGTGAGCTCCACCTCTCTGCTGAACCAGCTGAACGACTTCTTCGCTCGCTTTGAGGCAGACAACAGCACCCCGGCACAGAAGACCCCACCACCTCCTGACGACCAGGTGTTGACGCTATCCCCAGAAAGTGTGAGGCGATCCCTCAGAAGCACAAACCCATGGAAAGCCCAGGGTCCTGACAACATTCCTGGTCGTGTCCTGAGAGACTGTGCTGAGGAGCTCACAGATGTCTTCACCGACATCTTCAACTCCTCACTGAGACAGGCTGTTGTCCCCACGTGCCTCAAAGCCACCACCATCATCCCGGTCCCGAAAAAGTTGTCTCCCTCCAGCTACAGCGACTACCGTCCGATCGCACTCACTCCCATCCTCATGAAGTGCTTCGAGCGGCTAGTCATGGAGCACATCAAGTCAGCCCTCCCCCCCACCCTAGACCCCTTCCAGTTTGCATATCGGTCAAACCGCTCGACCGATGATGCCATCTCCGCTGCCCTCCACTCAGCCCTCACCCACCTGGAGACTAAAGACTCCTACGTTAGAATGCTGTTCATTGACTTCAGCTCAGCATTCAACACAATCATCCCCCAGCAGCTCATCCACAAACTGGACCAGCTGGGGCTCAACACCTCCCTGTGCAACTGGCTGCTGGACTTCCTGACGGGGAGACCACAGGCAGCAACACCTCCGGCACCATCACGCTGAACACTGGGGCCCCCCAAGGATGTGTGCTGAGCCCCCTCCTCTTCACTCTGCTGACCCATGACTGCACTCCATCATTCAGCTCCAACCTCTTCATTAAGTTTGCGGACGACACAACTGTGGTGGGTCCCATCAACAACAGCGATGAGACAATCTACAGGAGTGAGGTAAACAGGCTGGCCACGTGGTGCAAAGAAAACTTGAACTTGAGTAGTTTACCGAGCAATACAAACTACAAACATTCTTAGGTCAGAGGAGACTGTCTAATGTTGAGATAATGCAGCAAAAATATTTGTCGCAGGCAGTTGCCTTCTATATTTAAAGCTTTTGTTTCCGCATTGCTCTCTAACTCATGTGTTCTATATCTGTCTTTTAACGTCCAGACTGCATCCAGGAAATTTGGAGCTGTGTGGTGCAGGAGCAGCAGCTGTGAATGGCACATGCCCGCATGTAGTGAGAATGGGTGCTGGGTGACACGACAGCAAAACAGACGGGTGGAGCTGATCGGCTTAAACAGCATTGTGTGAACTCGTTTCACAATGGTTTGAATGTAACAGACATTTGTTTAAATAGTACTGTACTACTACTACTATAGTACTGTATACCTGCAACATAGTCTCCAAACCCCACTGTTGTTAGGGTGATGACTACAAAGTAGGCCGACTCCAGAAGACTCCATTGCTCCACTTCTTGGAAAACTAGGATGGGCACTGCAACAAAGAGCAGACAACCCAGCAGGATGGACAGGACGGCGGAGATCACTCGCACAATAGTAGGACTGACACGCCATTTCTGTCAGCAGAGCGAAACAACACAGTGGAATGAGAAAAAAGAAATAGATTTACATCAAGTGCAAGCAAAGAGTACACGGCACAGTTTATGGTCTGACCAGGAAGAGAGTCTCTATTTTGGCAACGGCTTTCCTCAGCCCAGTACCCAGATGGTCTCCGACACCAGCGAGCAGGATACCAAACAATGGGATTCCCACCAGGGCATAGAAAATACAAAACAGCTGGCCTCCTTCTGTCTTTGGGGAGATGTTTCCAAAACCTGAAATGTCAGGTCAGAGGTTAAAGACAGAATCCGGGAACATATTCCAGTCAAAATGTTTAATTTAGAGGTTTTAAGGGTTGTACTAGATACCCACCAATGGTTGTGATGATTGTCCCTGAGAAAAAAAAGGCACTGGCTAGATCCCATTGGCTGACAAAGGTGGTGTTGTTGATAGGATCCACACCTGCACCGATGGCATCGACCACCTCCTGGGATTGGACAGTAGAGAGAGAGTTCCCTGGTTAGTTTATAGAAATAAATTGTAAACTATAAAGAAGGATTAGAAGGCGACTTCACACATGAATAAATGAACCCATCAGTGATTTCAAATTGTGTTCAAAATTGTATACACGCTTCATCTCTTAGATGCTGACCGCTTCAAAATCCAACACATGGATGAGCGACTTTTTATTTCCCCTGCAGAGATCACTCGTGTTATTACATTAAAATCGAGCTGCAGCTCCTCAACAGCGGAGAAAGAAACGATGTATAAAATGCATGGTCACGTTCGACAGCTGGCTGCCAGTGACGAAGAGGCCACCGGTGATGTACAACTGCGACCGGCTCCATTCTGTCTGAAGTATATCGAACCACTGCCAGCACAGATAATTCAATTGCCTGATCCAATTAACCATTTTGCATCTCTTGGCACTTCAAGACATTTGTTAAATCCAAACTGAAAGGTGAATATGATGGATTAGGGACAGAATATGGTGACTGCAAACATTATTACCTCTCATTAACGAGATGATATGATCTATGAGACAGAGCTGTGTCAGTTTGAGTCACACCACTGCATATGCCTGTCCCCGATTTGAGGAACATCAGATTTGTGCTTCAAACGCTACATAATTATTTAGCTGTATATTTTAATTCAATTACAAAAAAAAAAAAAGTCTGGGTGAAAGGATAAATGCTTTTCACCTCAGCTTACGTCTACATTGACCACTACAGAGAATTTATCAGAGGTTAGGGTTAGGGTTAGGGTTATTTGGGACCAGAAAAACACGATTCTCACATAATTCTGACCATTTCAGATTCCAATGCAATAATTTGATCAAACAGGGGAGGAGGTAAGAAAAGAGCCATAAACGAGAGCACTCCAAATTGCTGTACAAATATTCAGCCTGACCACTTTTATTTTTGAACTAGATTTAAGCTCTACAACTATCAATTCATCTGCTGATAACTCTCAATTTATGCTTTGTTTACACTGAAATAATGACAAGCATGCGTTCCTATAAAGTCCAAGGTAATACCCTCTTTGTTAGTAACCTGCTTGTTGAACAGTAAAATTGAACGGAGAAAGCAGCAAAAATACTCGGAGATTCTCGAATCAGACAATGTTTGTTGTATTTTAAGTTAACAGTCACAGTCTGCTGTTAACTTTTAAGATACTAGTTTATGTAGTATTGATATACAACAAGTAGACACACACAGACCAACAGCTGTGTCACAATACCAGGCACATGACCCATTACACATTAATAGCCAGTGGAATAAAATGTCCAACTGTACAAAGGTGACATTGAGTAGTGTAGCGTCTAACATCTCACATTACTCAGGATGTGAACAGTGGAAAGAGGGACTTTGAGTCCATTGAAGACCTGTTGAAACAGCAGCTGACACTTGTTGAGTGAAACCTGACCCCCAGAACGACGTCTAAAGAATGACCCTTTAACAGCTGCCACTTCATTACTTCTCTTCTTATGGCTGCCATTAATTTGGTGTCATTTTAGGTTTATTTTTATTTATTTATTTTTTGAACAGGAACTAATAAAAGATACCATCAAATCATGAGTGTTTATTGTGTTTTTAAATGATCATAATTTGACAAAGCATGGAAGTCCTTGTTTTGGAATGGCAGGACATGCTTTGCATTAAGCTTTGAATTTTTTTTAATCAAAATGCTCAACATCTTTTATTTATTTTGAGCTAGTTAAGAATGCTAACAACCGTCTCAACACACATGAAATGTTTTTGAGTGTATTTTGAATTTTTTGTTTTTTTTTAAAGTTGTCAGCTGCTATCTGTAGATGACTTTGCAGGTTAAAACAATATTTACAATGCGTTTGCTGGAATCAGACCAGACTTGGTGGAATCATAGCATTCAGCCAATGAATGAGCTCAGCTTTCACTTACTGAAACACTACTGAGCTGCTCTGACCACACCTTGTGTCTGCCCCACAGTCTATATACACACCGACCCACTGTGTCACAGATCCAACATGGTACACTACACAAACGCTCCTTTGGGACGCACAAATAATATTCATTGTGATACTTTGTATTGTCAATGTCAGAGAAAGATCCCAGTGAGTATAAATATGAAGCAGTGCCAGGTATCTGTCAGACACCCAGCCAAAATGTATTTTTAGCACCAAAATGTTATCATTCCCTAAGCTTTAGATCCTCTTTGGTATTTGTTTATGTGTAAACAACACGCTGAAACTACAGTGTCACGGTGACAATTAATCTGTAGGGATAGGGCCCAGTGAAAGTGGAAAGATACATGTCATCAGTTCACTCAAAATGAAAGTAAATGGTCACAACATGATGAGGCACAGTATTGAAATGTGGTTGTGTGAGGTATTGACTCATCCAACTTGACTCAGACTCGTGCTCTCACTGGAAACATGGCTGCCAATGGCGACAAGAGGAAAAACAAGGAAGAGAGAGAAAACCAATGATTTTACATCATGGCATACAGGAATTATTAATCCACTGCTTCCACCGCTAAGTTCATCTTCTTTATTTTGTGACTATGGTGTTTGAAATCATGTGAAATCATGTGAGGCAGCAGTAGACCTGCAAATCCTATGTGCCTGCAATTTAAAAATGGACTTGCAGCCATGAATTCTGTGAATTCTAAAGCAGGGGGTGCACGCAGTACAGTCACTGCTGACTATAATATTCAGACTGCAGGCAAGTCTGGTTTTTATTTGACTTTTTATGACTTTTTGTTCTGTCAGTTGCAAGATATTAAATTGGATTTGCGTCCAGTCTAGTCAATCTGTGTGGGTACATTTTGGTATTTTTGTGACTCTGCTTTCAAACAGGAAAGATGGAATGGAGACACATCATCTTGCACTAAAAACAATCATCATGTCACATTTGAAACTCAGTGACGGAGGAGACACCGGGGTACAGTGCAATGTTCCGTGCTGTGCAGCAAGGGGTGGGGCTGCATGAAGAGTGATGCAAATCAAATTTGAGCAGCCACAATGTTCAGACTCGGACGCATCTGTGGAAATCTGATTTGAATCGCATTTCAAACCACCTCCAAATGTGGTCTGAGTTTGAGAATATCAGATTTATGAACAAGCTTAGGTGTCAGTATACAATGACAAAAACGCCTAAAAGCATCTCCTACAGTAACTCAGACCGCCCCTCAGGAAAAACAGGTCTCTGATTGGCTCTCACACAGATTTAAAGACTACCCTTCACAATGGCGCTCAATTTGAAATGATCTTAGCTGCTCAAGAAAGACTATTGGGAGGAGCATGCAACACATTTGTGACATTTCATCAGTAAATCCAGAACATTAGGAGTGGCTCTTGTGAGGGGAGTGTCTACCTCTATGAGAGACCGAAGGTTGTCTGGCTCCACGCAGCTGAAGTCCGACAAGAACTCCCGGCGTGTGTGCTGCAGCTGAACGTGGATGCCCTCTTCTCGCTCAGTCTCCAGGGTGCGGAACACCACGGCGCCCAGCACCAAGTACAGCATCACCCCGGTGAAGATAACGAGCAGGGTGGAGCACCGCATGGCTACTCGTCCGCTCAGTTCGAATGCAGGCTGCGGTTTCCCTCTGCCAGCCTCAGTGTGGCCTGGATCCCAGCTGCTGCAGCTGAAACACCAACATGAGTGTTTTCATGCTGACCACACAGAGCCCGACGGCAGCTGAGGGCTGCACACATACATGCCCCCCGTATAGAAGACTATTAGCTGCACAGAAAGCAAATCAATCAGACTGAAGCATCACCACACTGCTGACACAGTGAGTCTCTGATAACCTGTCACTTGATCGGGCCTTACACACAAACCAGATGTGATTGTAAAAAGGAGAGCAGTAAAGGCAACAACAAATGGCCGTGTCATGATCACACAGGCAGACGCACATAAAACGCGTACCTGTCGATACGTTTCAGGTGCTGACGCCTGCGTCTCTTCCAGTCCTTCTTAACAGCAGGTGTGAGGATGGTGTCCCTGGACCCGTAACCACCGGGGAGCCCGTCCACCTCACACTCTGAAGGAGGAGGGGACACTAGAGACGGAGAAGAGCACATGCATGATGAATTTGTGTGGAATTCACTGTTCACAGCAGTCACACGCAGTGATTTTAAGTCAAATAAGAACAACACATTGTCACGTTGAGGGGCAATTGATTGTTTTCTTTATTGGGACACAAGATGTATCATGAATTCCTAGAACCTTGGCTTCACAGACTAATTCAAAAACATATCATGTCACGACGGCTGTTGCAGCTATATAGCATCTTCCCGTGGGCACGCTAACACAGTATTTAAAACCAGGGCAAACGGCATCATTTTACTGCGGTCTGAATGAGAAAACAAGGAGTTTTTCATCTCTGGATGCAACAAATGCCTTAGGATCAGTTTCCTTTAGGTGTTGCTAAAGAGCAGTGGCATCCAAATAGCTGTGAAACCTGGCAACCTAACTCAACTCAAACAAAGACCACATCCTCATTTGAGAGGCAAAGAACACAGCGACAGATGTGTCGGAGACTCGATCTCTCCGAGAAACTCGTGGAATTATTTAAAAGGGAAGGGCTTTATCTTTTTTGGAACAAATTCTGTCTGCATCACTGGACTCCAAGCCAGAAAACCAACAAGCTCTCGTCTTCCGAAGTTCTGTAACTGCAGTTCTTTAGTCAGCAGATCCACTGGTTCTGATCCAATTTTACAGCAATAAACACGGTGACAGCAAATATACACTCACTCTGGAAACTGTTTTACAGCAGCTGGGAAAATGTAAAAACAAAGGAGCTGTCCACTTACTAAATTGAGCAAATTACAGTTTGCGGAATGTGATTTACAGTTTGCGGAATACTGTATATATCTCATATACTCATATTTGAGTAAATACAGAGTACTGTATCAGTCGATTACACTTTTCATACAATCTTATGTAACAAAAACTGTTTTGCCGTTAAACTGTAATGCCGTAAAAATACCATCATCATCACTGAGGATAACCTGATACTGCTTTTTTGTGTCTGATGTGATAGCAATATCACAACCTTGAGCATGTACCGATAACGAGCTCAATTTTAGACAGTATTTTATGTCTTTTAATTAACTTAGCTGGTAATACCCAGCTATAACCAGCTAAAGCTCCCACTGCATGGGAGACATTTGTTTATGACAGTATCAGATTTATTTTTCCAGTATCTGATTGAATGATTTTGGCCAGTATTTGTATCACTTAGTATCGAGTCAGCTTATCCCTCGGAATAAAAGATGAGAATAATTAATGAATAATGATAATGGAGGATAATAAAGGATGAAGTAAAAGGAACAAAAAAAATCAACAAAAACTTGGTGTTTACACTGAATCCAACTGAATAGCAATATATTGAACAGACACCAGGGGGCGACTCCACTGTTTGCAAAAATAATGGAAAAAAAATCACCTGTTTTTCACTTGATTAACTGCAGAATTAGATTAGTGTCAGTATTTTATAATACTTTTCACGACGCAAGCAACACCTTATGAATTGAGCAACCAAAAATGAACCACAAGATCAAAATACGGAAATTGAATCATTCAAAAATAATGAATTTTATTTGTTTGAAAATACACTTTTTATTTGCAAATTATTTGGAATTTTGTTTGCTCTGACTCGTTTGTGTTTTTTTGTTTGCGATTCGGACCATTATGAAGCTGTCTGCTGATTGGCTACTGTGTTTTGGAGTGGGTTGAGGATTTTTTGGAGGGCTGTGGTGCCTGATGTGATGTACTGAGGGCTGGCTGCCAATGAAAAGCCAGCGCCGGCAACTATTCCCCAAGCTAGAAGTCCCAAAGTTTTCACTACAATAGAGGAGTTTGAGAGAAATCTCAGAAAAGTGGTAGAAAAGATGGCTTATAAGTATATCATGTACAAGAAACAACTCACTTTTGGGGGAAAGAGCACCCCAGGGTTTAGGGTTAGGCATGGAGAAGAAGTGAGGTTAGGATTAGGGCCAAGATGACCTGGTAAGACTATATAACAAGTAAAAAATGTCACGGTAAAGGCTATGTCGTTTTCCCCGTCAAAATCTGACAAAATAATCTTAGTAGCCAATCAGCAAGCAGCTTCCTAAGACCCGCCCATGGTCAAAAGTGCAAAAAAAAAACCATGCCGCAAAGAACAAATTAGGGAACGCAAAGAACAAGTCAGGGACCATAAAATAGACAAAATTTGGATCATTGCAAACAAGCAAGTGTATTTACAAACAAATAAAATAGAATATTTTTTAATGATTAAATCGATATTTTATTTGCAATTTGTGTATTTTGATTTGGTGGTTCATTTTTGTTTGCTCAATTGTCTGCTTCTTAAAAAGTGTTGACACACATCTTATTCCATAATTTACAATGTCAGTTACTAGTTTCAGGTCTTCTTCAATAGAACAGAAAGTATGGCCCATATGAGTGGACACCAGTGTGATTGACAGCTGACTACAAGCCTCTGAACTTTTCTCCCGGAACAAATTGCAATTCTGGAGGCTTCAAAACGAGAGTTCGGAATCTCATGGGTGACGCCACGACCGGTTGCCACTCAAGTCATGACAGACAGAAGCAAAAGCAACATTGTGCTCATAAAAGAGAAGCGACTGAAACCGCAAAGAATTTCAGGAAGGGAATTCTACTGCTCAAGAAAAACCTGGTCGTTCAGCAGGTTTACACTCTACCGTTTAATCTATACACTACTTTACAGTTTACGACATATTTATTACACTCCTCATCCTTACGTTATGTACAATTTCATTTCATTCTATGTCTGTCTATCTATCTATCAACCCTTCTCGTCCCCGCCCGCCCCTGCACTGCTGCTGTATACACACAAACGCTGCCTCAGTCAGGTCTGATAGTACTGCTTCACAGATGGCCACAGCATACAAATAATGTTACATTGCTTCCGTTTACAAAAGCCCAAACAGAGGCAAAGAAATAACATCAAAAACAAAAAAAAGTTACAAACTAATGCTTTAGTGTGACAGAGGGAAAAATGTAGAATACATACTTGATCATCACATGTGACATACGAACAATGAATTACACAAAGAACCATATTTTTATATACATTATTAAAGTGTACTTTGACTGAATCTGAATGTGCAGACTCTTCATCCAGTGTCTACCAACACGCCTATAAGACCAGACTAAAGCAGCCAGTATGCAGTTTATCTGTCTATACCAACCTCAGACAGACATAACACACAATGCCAGAACAGATTACACAGCACTACACAAATGGAAATCATAATATAGCTTTCTATTAGGTGCCAACCATGCCGTTAGCGCTGCTGCTGCAGCCCATTCATCCCATCCCAGTCATCCCATTTTATTACCGTTTATAAAGTCCCTCTGGGTCCATGAGATGTATGGCACTGAGCGAAGCACCTGACAGTCCAGCCCCTATATACTGTACAGGGTATGTGTGCTCACCTCAAAATGAAGGATCAAAAGACTCCAAGGCACTGCATGGTCGTGTTTTCATGAGTTCAGGAGGCAGCCGTGTGTGCGAGGAGAGTGTGAGCACGAGCGTGTGTGTGTGTGGGGCTGTTGCTGAGTGCACGAGAGAAAAAGATACTCAATCAAAGCGACTTTATATAGAGTGAGAGAGGGAGCGAGCACAGCACTGGTAAAAACAGAGGTGAGGATGAAAGCTAGAAGAGTTTGTACTGTAAAGAAGAAGAAAAGACCACACAATGCATGTCATTATTTCCCTCTGTGACTTCTATTGTGAAGTAGTGCTGGCTTTGTGCAATGTACAGCTTTGCGTACAGCTATTGATATTTCTGTTTTAAAGCTTTGATTGATTGAGGTCTGATTGGTGTTTCACTGCCGACTCTGCAGGGGAAAAACAGCTCAGCCACCCTTTACCCGACTCTCAATATCCCATTCTCCTCACAAGCTGCCTGACAGAACTGCTGCTGCTGCTGCTCTCTTTCTGTCCCTCTGTAAATGTGTGTGCCTGTGTGTGTGAGACCAGTAGTCTTCATGGAGAACAAAACCTGGTCTTAATGAGGTACTTACTTATGAGGAACTGGTTAAGTTTAGGGCTTAAATTTCAATTGTGACTATGTTAAGATTAGGGTTAAAAATACAGTGGAGTTGGGCAAACATACTAGCCTTTAAAAGGGTTAAAATCTCAAAAATATTATTAATATTTCATATGTATTTCAGGCTGAAGTACTTTTAAAAGACTGACCCATTTAAAGTGGAAAAAAAATATTAATATATAATATTTTTACAGCTGTTTTTGAAAGGTGACATTTTTTGCTACTAGGAACAAATTTGTCATTAAATTTTTTTTTTTAATTTCAAAGATATTAATATTTGATATGTATATTTCAGGCTGAGGTAGTTTCAAAAGATAACAAATATTAATATACAATATTTTTACAGCTGTTTTGGGGAAGGTGACATTTTCTGCCACTAGGAACAAATTAGTCAGTTTTATTTTTTTGAAAAATCTGACACTGCAGAAAAATGTTTTTTTACAATGCATCAAAATCAATGTTTCTGCCAATCATTGACCCATCTCAGGGTCTAATAATAATTATAATCAAATTCTCCCTTAAATGTATCTTATGGAAATTATTGTAGTATAAATCAAACAGTGGAGTTGTGTAAACAAACTAGCCTTTAACACTAGAACTACCAAGGGGGGTCATTTTGACCGTTTTTTTAATTTTTTTTTTATTTAGGGTGATAACTGAAATTAAACATATGAGACCATGGGACCCTGACTTTTTCTAAATATGTGTACTTATTGTTAAAACAATAAATGCAAAAAAAGGTCTGGGAATGTCTACCTTTAATTACCATAGCGGTCAATTTGACCGTACTCATTATAAATGATGTAATATGTCTATTTTTTGATACTGGGGGGTGGAGTGGCTCAGTGGTTAAGACCCATACTCTGTGTGGGAAAGACATCATGGTCGCAAGTTCGACTCCACCCCTGGCTAATGGTACTCAATTCCATTGTAAGTCGCTTTGGATAAAAGCGTCTGCTAAATGACATGTAATGTAATACTGACCCGCCCCTTGAAGATGTCACCACGGCTACCGCTATTTGTTTTTATTTATGCTAGTTTTCAATGTCCATATGACTCAATCAATCAAAAAAAATCAAAAAATACTAACACACGATATTTTCTGGTGATAGTTCGACACCGGGGGGTGCCTGTTGTGCCAGCTGTGCCAGAGACCCCACCACAATCAGAACCAAATCCAGCTGTAGACCCACAGCATACGCCTGCTATAAACCTAGTGTCAACATTACTGTTGATGAACAGCTCTTTCCAACAAAGGCAAGATGCAGCTTCATCCAATACATCACCAGCAAACCAGACAAATGTGGCATCAAGTTCTGGTTTGCTGCTGATGTCGATACCTAATACATGGTGAATGGTTGTGCCGTACCTGGGAAGAGATGAGACGCGGAGGCCAGTTCAGAGGATGGGAGACATTGTGGTGTTGAAATTAGTGGAGCACTTACACAGGAAAGGGCAGGAACATCACTACAGATAACTTTCTTTTACTTCACTTGAGTTGGCAAAAACATTACAAACCAAGAAAACAGTCAAAAGCTTCCCCTGTGCGTTTTTTTCGATTATAAAAACAGTCGAGCTGTGTAAACATACTAGCAAATATTTTATTAGTATTTGATACATATACTTCAGGTTAGTTTTAAAAGATTGACTAATTTAAAGTGGAAAAAAATATGAATGTATATTATTTTTACAGCGTTTTTTGGGAAGGTGCCATTTTCTGCCGCTAGGCACAAATTAGCCATGATACAAATGCAAAAGCCACAACGTAAGTGGCTATTTTCTGTTTTCAAAATAGTCTTGCCAAAAGCGAATACAATGAAAAAAAAAAAAAGTTATCTGTATTTGTATATTTTGCACATTTCTTTGCATATAATTAAATATCATATTTCTTTTCTATGTCTACCTTGTCAATTAAAGGAATATCTTGTCTTGTTTTATGATATTGGAAATAATTGAAATAGTTAGTGCTTTCAGTTTTTTGTAGGGGCCCTCAGGACCCTTTCGCTTGTGGCCCCAAACTCCCTTGATACACCTCTGCTTCCAGCTTCTATTACAAGTTGTTGTTGTTGTTGTTCACTGGTTTCCTAAGAAGTCAAGATGTTGCCTGTTGATGTTAATAAGTGGTGAATACTGAATGGCTGTTATTAGATTACTGAAACTGTTGATTTTAATTACCACTGACAGACTGACACGGGTCGCATTAGTCATCGTACATAAACACAGATGTAATAATGCATTAGACAATTACATCAGGATGTAATGTATTTAGATGCATCTGTAACGAGATGGAACCTGACACATTCTTCTCTTCCTGCTCACACTCAATCCATCCGTCCGTACCAGACTCCATTTATTTCATGCACTCCACACAAATAAAGTGTTAAAACACATTTAGCTCCTTTTTAAATTCAATCTGTGTGGAGCGCGCTCCGGCTCCAGCTGAGCACAGATCCACTGCAGCTTATGACTCTATAATACTGCAGTGTGAGCAAGGTTCACAGATTACAAAAAGGACTGATCACTTGTTGTGAGGAAGAAATTAATCCACTCATCATTTTCAAACCCAAAGATATCTGTGGAAAACAGGGACGATAATAAAGAGTGTAGGAAAACAAATACAGAGTGTTCATAAATCCTTCAATCTCTGCCATACCTCTTCAAATAACTTAGAAATTCAGCTTCAGGAATAAATCAGGTTACTTCACATCATTAAAACACGTCATTTCTGGTAAAGAAGGTAGAAATCCTTACTTGTAGTCGATAAATGGCTGTTTCAGGTGCCCTTTAAGTTCGCGGTGAAGTTTAGTTTCCGTCCAGTGGGAGGGAGAATAATGGAAGACGGAATTTTGGAATATAGATCTGTCTGATTTGAGATGAGAAGCTACCCTGAAATAAAATACCTGATGACAAACAATCTGAAAATTAAAGCTTAAGAAGGATGGCAGTAAGTAAAAAAGGAGGTGGGAGGGTGTGGACATATAGGAACGTGAGGAGGAGGAGGAGGAAGAGGAGGAGGACTAGTCCTGTGCGGTTATTACGAGCACTTTATTTTCAATTAAGCCTTGTTGTATCTGTGAGATCACTTTCTGCCATTTATTTTTGATGATGCAGGGAGTTCTGCGCTGGAAATTGACTGGTTAGCAAACGTCAGCAACTTTGCTAATTTAAGGGGAGAGAAAAGGCCCTTGAGCAGTGATAAAGAAAATTAATCAGATATTTTATTCATCCATTTTTAGCTTTTGGGGCATTAAGTTTTCTTTTTTACTGTGAACAATGTCTCTTTGGTGAGTGCATGAATGCAATGTTGGGTTTGATTCCAGCCAGAATTGAACGGTTATCCATTGTCCCTGAATCTTTAACTCAATGGTTTTTTTTCCCTTAAATATCGGGAGGTGGATCTCATGATTTTAATTGTACCCGTTTAACTCCAAATTCTTTCATCATTGTGAAATCAAAAGTGAAAATGGGATATTAATAATCTAAGACGAAGACTTGTGCTATTAATGATATAAGTAGCAGTTTTGTATGGCAGCCATTTTGGAATCCCATGTTGGGGTTGCTTGGGATTCCAAGATGGCTGCCATTGGTACAATCACTGCTGCTTTACTTTTCATTTCTGTCACATTTGTTTCATAGTTCAATTCTTATCCATGGACATGTTGCAACGCAGGGTGTGTATGCCCATGTTAAGCGTTACTATCGACTGTAGTTTATTGGGAAATTAAATCTGCCCCCACCACTGAACATTTTAAATCGCTTTTAAAAGACCCACCTCTTCTCCTTGGCCAGGATAAAAACAGTCAACCCGGACACTTCTACGTGGTTTTTACCATTTTACTATTCTATTATGTCACTATTTTACCGTTTTACTTACCTTACTAAATAGGTAAAGCACTTTGGTCAAACTTGGCTGTTTTTAAATGTGCTGTAGAAATAAAAGTTGACGTAACCATAATGGTTTGCCTTAAAAAGGTTTGTTAGGGATGCCAACCGTCCGGTAAAGAAAGAATTTGTTCTGTTTTTGAAAAATAAGTGTTAAAAGGCCAGGCTGTTTCTGTTTGTGCAGTTTTGGCGCCCCCAATAAGACTAAGACTTACTTTTGATTATCAAGTCAGTGTGAAACCATAACAGAAAAATGACATAGGAGTCATGAAATAATTACCAGTTATTTTCTATTATAGCAAGGTGCATTGATTGTTATATTTTGGCATTGTTACATATCATTTTTTTAGTTCATGATCACATTGGATAGGGGGATAGCGGGTTATGGTTTGCCATATTTTTTGGTTGACGCTTATTTTTCTTTGATGACTGTGATTATTTGGATTATGGTAAATGGTTTGTATTTATATAGCACTTATATTATATAGACCACTCAAAGCTGCTTTACACTACAGATTGGCCATTCACACCCATTCACTCACTCTATGTGCAGAACATTTTTTAAATCACTCATCTTTCACACTTATTCACAGCCGTCGGGAGCAACTTGGGGTTAAGCGTCTTGCCCGAGGACACATCGGCACGTAGACCAGCAGAGCCGGGAATCAAACCCACAAACTTCAAGTTGAAAGACGACTCGCTCCACCACTTTGTGTGGCACGTTGGACAAGCAGGCTGTACCTCAGCCCCTCCTTTGTTCTCCAAAGTTGCTACAGTCCACTAATGAAGATTGTACGATTTGAATGAGGGAAAATAAAATCCTCTCCATCATCATATCCGTCATTCATTACTATCCAACAGGAAATGGGCTCTTTTAATTCGTCTTATTCACAGTGTATCATAGCAAGGGGGGAAGCGGGGGCACTTTGTGTAAAGTGCAATATGTAAACAGTATAACCGTTCTTTATTTACACTGTCAACTTCATTAGTCTTGCCTTCTATGCACATACTCAATCTCTCGTTGCCTTTTAGTATTGGCAGTTTCTCACCAGGAGAACACCTCGTCTTCTTCACTGGTCTTGTATTCTTTGAGTGTATGTGCTCAAGCAAGTTTCCATCGTTATCATGGATTGTTTCTCATTGACTACATAGCACATGAAAAAAAAAGGTGATGCCAGTCTATTAGCTTTGATTTACACCCAACAACCTATTATCAGTATTAACCCTTTGCTGTTTTATTGCTCACAGCCTAGTCTTTGATGACACCGCCTACTTCACTGGCAAATCTCAGTCCAACATTAACCCGGAGCGGAGAACTAATCAGTCTGAAAGAGAGGCTCCAGAACACTGTTACACCTCATCGATTTGCCAAGAAATCCATTTAGTACACTTTAATTTACACTTTAATCTGACCCCCCCTCCTCAGGCACACAGAAAGCTTTTACACTGCGAGAGGAAGTCGACTTAACAAAGAAGGATGTAACGCAAGAGTGAGAGAAAAGCGGCCTATTAAAAGGAGAACTTGGTGAAAAGTTTGTTGCTCGAGAAGATTTGAGAAGCGTCTGAGTCATTCAGTCACATTCAGTGCAAGAAGTGTGAAAATTCAGGTTGGTATGGAAACACAAGGTTACTCCACCTCACTTCAGTTAACACTTGAAAAATAGTTAGATAAATCTGTATTTATGTTGCACTCGAAACTACTCGACGCTACACTTTTGCCATTCACATGCAGTGCATCTATGTGCAGTGCATTTTTATACACATTCACACGTTGCTGCCACAGCTGTCTGGAGCAACTCTCTGACACTGGGCGGCACATTTTGCTCCAGATAGTTGGGAGACATTCATCGTCCCCTGCACGGATTCAAGACACCCTGTGCCAGAAGCAGCAGAGCAGCCGCAGTACCTGAGCTTCCACAATAGGTGCAGTGTTCTTTTCTTTGTATGCTTCATTTTCACATATATGAACATAGAGCTGATGTGACTTACCAAAAAGCGCTAGTTGTGTCTCATCTGCCCAAAAGACATTCTCCCAGAAGCTTTGTGGCACAGCGGTCTCCTCCTCGGTCGTCTTCCATTAAGTCGACTTTGGCTCAAACAGCAACAGATGGTGTGATCCGACATTGATGTACCTCAACCTCAGTGTTCAACCTCTAATCTCTTTGGAAGTCGTTCTGGGCTCTTCGGTTACCATTCGTATTATTCGTCATCAATTTTCCTCTTGTGGCCACGTCCAGGGAGCACAGAAACTTCTTTTCCAACCTTAAATAGGCAGACTGACTGATTACTGACTGATTGAAAACACCTGTGATGCTAATTACAGGACACACCTGAGTTTAACGATGTCTGAGTTTAACGATTTGGTGTTCCTCAACAAATGATCATCTACCAAGTAGGTTGACATATCTCGATGTAAATACCTGGAAATTAAAGCAAAAAAAATAATAAATCATTTGGTCTCAAACCCAAAAGATTTCAGTGTAGAGCGAAAATAAAGTACTTGGCCTCACTGATCGAATACTTTGGAGGGAATTGTACTTGAATTACAGCAGAGCAGTTACATACTTTGACAAAACAAAATGCTAGAAACACAACACTGATTTATTTACACATCTTTTTATTACCCTTTGCCTATTTAAACATCCAGTAAACATGAAGAAACATTAGCATCATTTCGTCCCATATCTCAGCCACCTGATGAACGAGTGGAACATTCATTCATTAATTCATGATTTTTGGTCTCTAACAAACCACCACTGGATTTCCCAGAGGTACATCCCATCAACCACCAGCTTTTTTTCTTTCTTTTTTTTTTATTACTAACAAACACCAACAATGAAAGTAGAATATTAAAATGATGATAAACATCAGGAGCAGAAAACACTGTCATTAAAGCAGTCTGGTTTAATCCCTTACACTTGTGTTAAAACCTGAGACAGATTAATTACACTTCCTTCTCAAAAACGTCCTTTTTTTTTTTAATGCAGAGATATTTACCGTGTAAAAATGACTGTAGTCATGAAACACTACACGTTAAAGTTTATTTTCATTGATCATTGCAAGCTGAATACGAGTATTTTTGCTTCATTGACAAAAGGAACAAAATGTCATTATTGTAATATGTCTTGGTGAGTTTTTATTTGCATTTAAACACTAACCAATACTGTCCTGTTATGAAAATAATGTCCTTTGAGTTCATTTATTTCTTGACAGTGATTTAAAAGCACTAAGCACTGTTACAAACACTAAGTGAGATGCATTTTTCTTCATAGTTTAAAACTGTTCAATAGAAAATTATACTGATCATATTGTGGTTTCCAAATCATTCCCTCCAACATCTCTTCACAAAATCTAAAAATAATCTCTCACTTTATTGTGATGTTCCTTTAACTATTATGAAGGTGTTTTTAATCGTTATTCAAATATACTGTATGTAAAACCACAAAAAAACAATCGCATTGTGAACAGATTTCAGTAAAGGGTATTTGCCAAATGCTAAAAAAATAAACAGTGTGCTTTTCTGGGTAATGGAATAAAGAGGGACCGATCCATTTGTACCAGGTTTTAAAAATGAACACATGGAAAACTTGTGGAATGCATAAATTATACCTAGGGAACAATTACTGTAAATGTGAAATACAAGCAGCGACTAAAGGTTTGACAAATAGCCTTGCTGGTGATAGTCCTTTACTTTAGGATAAAGTCTGTATAGTTTAAACTCCTCTGATAATCCTACTGATACCTGAAGTTATCATGGCGTTGAGGAGGAGGAGAACTACGGGT
This sequence comes from Solea solea, assembly GCF_958295425.1. Classification (NCBI taxonomy): domain Eukaryota; kingdom Metazoa; phylum Chordata; class Actinopteri; order Pleuronectiformes; family Soleidae; genus Solea; species Solea solea. The sequence continues at coordinate 13,038,494 of NC_081137.1, read as the reverse complement.
GTGTGATCAAAACAGTTTGACCATGCTCTCTCTGGACTTGCCCACTCCAACCCACTTCACTGAAATGAGAAAAAAAAGAAAGGAAAAATGAGACAAAACTAACAAAACACTTCTCCATTTGCATATATATCTTAAGGGGTTTGTTTTCAAACCTGGCAACTGCAGGAAGTTCTCAATGAAGTGGATGTAACTCTGAGCGTGCGGCGGCAGCTCATCGAAGCTGCGGGCTGCCTCCGTGCTGCAGCACCAGCCAGGCAGCGTCTCATAGTCCACGGTAACCCGCGTCAAAACGTCCATGTTTGCTACGACAGAGGCAGAGCGATAACAAGAGTGAAAACTTAAAAAAAACAATTACAAAACATGCGGAGGGCGTGGTAATGAAGCTTCAGTGGGATGGTGTGTGCAAAATAATTTACACCGAGCTGTTGTTTCTGCAGCAACAGCTGTGTGTGAAGCCTGCATTGGTCACAGAGAGACCATGATGCCATTTTTCCCCCCTCGTCCTCATAATGTATCCGTTTCTTTGTGTTGCGCTTGACGTGCATGGGAGGGTGCGTTATAATTTGCATCCGAATTATTCGCATTTTTGTCCCGTCTGGTGTGCAAAGACCTTTAGAACTATACGTGCTTTCACATCAGAGTCCCCGAAAGTCTCTAATAACATCAGAAAACATCACTAGATTTCACGCTAGTCGATTTTTTGAAAAAGAGTCACTAGAGGGGTCAAAATATAGCAGAAAAAGTCTAAGTTGGCAACACTGTTTGCCGGATGACAAGCCAGACAGGAAGTCAGACTCCATTACAACATTAAAAGCGTGTTTTTTAGAATAAAAGCCCCCGTTTTTGTAATAACAAGGTGGACACATGTATTTGCTCTACTTTTCAGTGCAGTGCTATGACATGTATTCACTCGGGGCTGCTGGCTTAGCCCCGAGTAACAATGTCGTGAGCTTTACCTTTTAAAACTTGGGACGGCACTCGGTATCATTTATCAACCTGATCATGAAAACCACAGTCAGTGCTGACTACTGTATGTTTCAGCCCCTTGTACTACCCACAAACAAACAAAACATTTTTTTTGTCAGGACAGAGACAAGCAGCACCAGATCTGCTGAAATATAGATTTTTTTTCAAAAGCCTTAAGATGTTGCATTTCCTGCCAGTAAAAGCTGACCCATGTAAAATATGACATTAGAGAGAACATTAAAGCTGTCGTCAATCACTTGCGTAAGTAGCAGCTCTGAAAATGTTGTATTATATACATAATTGTGATTCTGCACGTAAATCATTTGTAGACAGTTAATATAAATAAGAAATTGTATTTTTAAAGACATTTTAAGATGGCACATTTTCTTATCAATTTCACAAACAAGAGTATGTATTAATACTGATATCAGTCATTTTAGATCTTTTAATGTATGTATTTTAATCTATTCTTCTCCCATAAAGAAATACAAAGCCCACAACATGACTCAGCTAAAATGCTGTTGCTGACAGCAAGTCTTTGTCTGTGACTGTATTTTTCTACAATGAGCAAAAGAAAACAAAGAGCACATACATGAAACACTGAAGCAGCAATAACATACCAGGGAAACTTGGCAGAGGTTCTCCATCAACTTTATAAGCCACACCAACTTTAATCTCAGGCAGAGTGTCCAAAATGTCCAACTTCGTCAAGGCAATCCTAGAACGAAAAAAGAAAAGAAGAAGTCACTCTTTAACTCTACTTTACTTAAGTTTGAACTCCAATAACATGAGCAGGTCATGACAACAGTGATGTGCGGTGGTTCCTTACGCAGAGAAGCCGTTGACCATGTGGGCGTATCTGACCAAAATCAGGTCCAGCCAACCACAGCGCCTCCTCCTGCCTGTTGTCACACCAAACTCCCTCCCTCTGGACTGTAACAGGTCCCCAGTCTCCTAAGACACAAAGAAACATACTCTGTCAGCTTCACACTGTTTTAGATTCACATTGACGGATACTTTTATTTCTTGTTGTGAATGTCATTCGAGCTACTGAGCACAAGCACATCCTCTTTGGTCAATGACTGAGCAGCTACACCAGAGAGGTTGAGGGCAATGCAATCTTGGAGCCCATCAGCTAGAACGTCTGGCAATAAATTAGTGTCTGAGGTCACTGGCCATTATTTTGGGGTTTTCCATGTAGACAGCAGCTTTGTGACCATTCACTCTGAGCAATAATGGAACTGTGGCTTTTGTCTACTCTATTAACAGCTGTCGGCATATAAAGAGATGATACATTTCAAAATGTTCCACCTATTTTACTTTCCACTCAGACTTTTAACCTGCGGGGATCCCTGGACCCCACGCCTGCTCAAATGTGATTGGTCAAGCCCAGAAAAACATACAGGATCTGATTATAGATCTAACCGATGAGCACCAACGGTCCAAAATCTACCAACTGCCTCACTTATTTCAATATACTAATAAGGGTTAATAAAAGTTTGATATGTTCAGTGTGGTATTATATCTTTTATAATATAATATTTTCAGTTTCAGATGTATGCATGTGACTTACAACTTAAGTTGTTTTTAAAGCAGAACTACGCAGTATTTTTACTGTAATTTAACACCTTTGAGCTGTGACGGTTAAATGGCTTGTTGTGGGGAGATTAGGGCTTGTCTCTACTCGCCCTACTATCTGTTAGCGGAAAATATCAGGGCTTGATTCTGTTAACTCGGAGTCAACAGAATCAGGAGGTCTCACAACAAACATGAATTGCTTCAACAATCGTCTTATTTCCAAGTGCATTATTATTCATTTAGGATTTTGTGGACGTGTATGGCATGGACTCCAGGTTTCCTGACATCGAAAAATCTGTTCAAAATGCAAACTATGCGTACAAAAATAGTCTCTGATCAATAATATGTCAACCTAATATGTTTACTACTCACATTATTCTGCTCTGTTGGGAAAGCACCAACGCCCACCCGGGTTGTGTAGGCTTTGACAACACCGTATACTCGGCCGACGTATGATGGGGGCACACCAAGACCAGTGCACACTCCTCCCACAGTGCAGTTGGACGACGTCACAAAAGGATACGTCCCTGTGAAAATAAACTTGTGTAAACCCGAGAACTGAAATCACATCCGCCCGTCTTCATCATGAACTCCAGAGCCCTAAATACCCACCAAAGTCAATATCCAGCAGAGCAGCATTAGCTCCCTCCACCAGGATCTTCTTACTGGGTCCATTAAGAGCTTTGTGCATGAAGTACACACCATCCGTCACAAGAGGGCGCAGTCTCTCAGCATATTCCTGAGAAAAGGGACAAATGTAAACACAAAAAATACAGTTCAGCCATTTACAGAAATTGCAGTTTTAAGGGATTAATTTAAACTCCAGATGAGACTGGGATTAGACACCATTTTAATGATATTTAACTACTAGAGAAATTTAACTTCATTACCATCATTGTAATATTATCACCTTCTATTGTTTTCAAAGCTGCACTGCAATAGCAATTCTTCTAAACTAGGATTACACATGCTTTTGACAATATACACAACACGTAAGCCCAGTCGACGACAAAGACTACACATTCATTTCCCACAGAAGGAAAGGCACAGGTGGTAGTAATAACATTAGCAGCAGCTCAATTCAAGTGTCACCCATAAATCCTGACACTGTGACCGTGAGCAAGCATGCAGCACAACAACAACAACAGCAGCAACAGCAGCACGGAACTCAGCCAACATCAGTTTTATCGTTCACATGTCAAAATATCTTTTTGGGATATGTGTTGGTGTCACTCTTGGTTTCAGTCCTTACCTTTAGCTGTTTCAGTTCACCATCAATGTCAATTTTAAGGTTTGGATACATGTTCAGGAAATGCTCTGCCAACACACGAAACCTGGATGACAAGAGATTAAAAGTCACTCAGTTTATGCAAACTCATTATAATCTGTGTGCAGCAAACACAGCGACATAAAGTCATGCACAGGACAGACTGAATGTTGCCATTAAGAGTAGGGTGGCAGCAGTTTTCATAGTTCAACAGCCACGTGATGCCACCTGCTGGCAACAGAAGGTACAGTGATGCTCAGCATGACAGAGAAGAGAAAAATAATTATTCTAAAACATCTCATGTCTACAGGGACTAGAAACTAGAACTGTTTTGATAAAGTGTGACCTAAATTATATGGAAAGACTAATATCTTCAGATCTCATTACAGCAGCTGAGCTGCTCCAAAATGAATAGAAAAACAGATGAAAGAGCACACACTAACAAAAGATCAATATACTAACCCTTAATTCAATTGGTGATCACTTAATATTTGAGATTGCAAATGATAAAGCAACATGAAAAAAAAATCAATGAAAATTAAAGATTTAATTAAAATACTCACTTGTCCTCAAAGGCCTTGAAATCTGACACGAGGTCGCAGATTCGCAGACCATTACGTGCAGCTTTGGAGGAGTAGGCGGGGCCGATGCCTTTTTTAGTGGTTCCCAAACTGAAGAACAAAAGGAAAACAAACCACAATTAGCTTATCATTATTATATTTGTCATTTAACATAAATAAATGATACTTACTTTTTGCCTTCTTGTTGCTGCCGCTGCTGCTCCTGGATCCCATCTGCAGATTGATGGAAGTTGAACACTAAAAGCAGAAAAAGGAGACGGTTTAGTAACATTACATTTCATATTCAAATGCTCCAAATGACAAAAACGCTTACTCACCGATGTGAGCACGATCCGAGATCTTTAATCTCTCCTCCCAACCTTGTAGTCCTGTTCACAATACAATAAATAACTTAATACATACACTGTATGTACAACAGACAGCACTTCATCAAACAGTGGTAGTGATGCCAACAACACTTTTAATTCACACACATAAAAGGTTAGAAAAGGAAAGAAATACATTTCGACTCAGTTAAAGCCAGGGAAAGTTTTCTATGGCCTCAGTGTTCAGGACCCTCCCGTCATTAAAGCAGCTAAATGGAATTCAGCCAACAACTGAATGGATATCACGCCATCACCAAAGAAAACCTTACCTTTGCCTTTCTGCAGGTTTTTCTCCGCCTCTTCAAACAGACCAGGAAGGTGAATCACAACTCCATTTCCTAGAAAACAAAATTCAACTTTTAACAATCCTAAACCCCTTAATACAAATATTCAATATATTGAATATAAAATATTCAATTTAAACATGAAACTAATAATGTACTGACACATTCTCAGCACTGACTGCTTTAAGTGTACCCCCAGTTTGCTCCCTGCACCAGCTTAAGACATGTATACTTGCTCTTACATATAAATATGGCTACCTCATCATTAAGTTCAAATGAGCCATTTTGTGACTTCAGTTTATTAGGATCCTTTGCTTGACGTGCCCACGTGTCAGTAACTCATACAGGTCGAAATCAAAACTGTTCCTTATATGTTTTCTCATTTCCTCTTTTCGCGACAGTGGGAAAAATTAACCAGCAAAAAAGAGGAAGTTTAGTATTAAAAAAAAACACACTTGCAATTTAAGTGGTGATGAAATGAAGATGAAATTCATCAAGCTAAAAAAATGAAAACTGAGAGAACCCTGCTTTCATCAAGCTTGTAATGAATAATTTTTGATCAACAAATTTTTAAAAAAGTGCAGATTCAACTTTCTTATGGGATGATTTAGCTTTGAGGTTAATGTAAATCAGTCACTGATATAAATAGGGGGGACAATCAAGTTTAAGTACATTATTAGGAAGGCAGAATCCAGTGCAGGACATTCCTAATTAACAATAAAAAGGATGTACACCACACATGGGCAAAGTACGGGCTGGATGCGGCCCACAAACCAGTTTTATCTGGCCTGCAACATCCTCACGGGTTGTGACAGATCAACGTTGTGATCAGCAGTTGTGATGACAGAATCAGAAACCAAAAGGTTACCCGGTAATGAGGCAAGAGTGGTCATCTAAGTACTTTTTTCACATGAGTCTGTTCAAAGTCTAAGTGAAGTTCAAAGTGTGGGGCTCTCTGTCTTACACAAAGCGGCACACAGCACTATTATTAGCTCTCGCGTTTTGTAGGTATCAAATGCACTTGCGTTCATCAGTGTACCCATGGGTGTGTTGGTCTTAAAATAAGTTGTGGTAGGGCACATTGTTGATGCATTGATATCTTGAGGCAACTGCACCACTGACCAACACAAACCTGGTCTAAAGTCAATAGCGCAGTTAATAGTGGTTGTTTAAACGGCGCATTAGATGCACCTGCATAGGCGAGTTCACAATGCACACACACTGCTTGTTATACACACATAACTGTGTTTCTCATCCTCCTCTTCCTTGTCAGTTATATGCAGGTTGAATGTGCAATTCCTGCGCAGTGTAATGATGTCGATAGAAGAGAAGGTCAGTAGACAGTGGAGGCAGAGGGTCCACTGGCCAAAGACAACATACTCATTAGCGCTTTGCATCTCATCCTGTGTGTAAAAGCACATGACTTCTGGCGCTTGTTCTTAACGTCAAACCTGAGTTGGCTAATTTCTTTTAAGGTTCCTTCAATCTTTCTTTTTAAACACAAAATTTTCAGCGGATTTTTTTTTATTCTGTATTCTCCACAGCAGAGAATCATTCACTTCTCCAGTTACATACATTCGCAGATACAAGCGCATTTGGTTTTAAAGAGGATGGCAAACAAATCTCTGATTGGTTTAATTGGTGTTATGCCCAAAAAACGCATAATTCAGACAAGTAATACAACCACTTTGCTCCATCCGCCTGTCTCTGGGCTGAGACTATACACCGTGATCAATGGAGCACTAGACTGTAAATACAAGCATTTCAGTTTTGCACCTTCTCATTAATAGCATTTATCTGGAAATAATCACAGGAAAGGAAATGTATGTCAGGTTACATGTCTCAGCTAAAATGTGTTTTTTTTTTTAACATATTGGTTGAATGATTATTATTTCTATACAAACTTTTATTTATGGCCCTTTGGTTGCTTTATTTATGTCAGTGTGGCCCTCTGGAAAAACAATTGCCCACCCCTGATGTACACTAATATACATGTATTTGACACCTGCTACAAAAAGTTGTATTGTTTCACTGCGATCTTTGTCACAGCATCAACTTCATGTAAGTTAGAAAAAATGTGTGTATTTGTGTCTCATACCAATAAAGGAGACAGCCTTCTTGTTGAGCACTCCACTGGGCAGCAAGTGGAAGTCATACTCCACCGAGTCCACAACCACTGTGTGACCTGCATTGTTTCCTCCCTGCAAACAGAGAAACAACAGTCAGCGTGCGGTAGGGCAGGTCTTAAATGTGACATATAGCAGAAGAACAGACCAACACTGAGGGCATTTACAACCTGTGATGTACCGTCACAATGTAAAAATAAACCTATTTGAAGATGTGTGAATAGCAAAATTATAGTGCAAAGCAGCTCAAGACTAGAAAGGCACTATATAAATACAGACCATTACCAACTCTTCTGCTGATTATATTTGGTAGAAACGAGTAACGATGGTTAGAGGAAATGTAGTGGAGTAAATGTTGCTCGAAATGAGAACAAAGTTAAGTAAAGATACTTGAATTTTGTACTTAAGTACACTAACGAAGTATTTGTACTTTGTCACATTACAACACTGTTCTTCATTACTTAACTGGAGTACATTGAACAACAAATGTTCTTGCTTTTTAAACTCAGGCATAATAATCATTAGTTACTAATTTCACCCATTGGTATTCTTGTAGGTGACTTGTGGTGACCTGCTTTGTGTTGGTGTACCATGCTCTGATGTAACCCATTTAGGCTGATGCAAACAGTGTTTCCAAGCAGCTCTGGCTACAGCATTTAAAACGTCTGCTAAATGTCATCGAGTTGACGACAAAGAGCACAAAAACACGAACAACATGCGGCAGGGTCTTACATAAAGTAACAGCAGCTTGAAAATGTTCTACAGAGGTCAACGGCAGGAGTCAATACACCGCTTGCTAACAGTGACGCGCATTGAAGCGCGTTAGCAGTTCTTGCTAGCATCAACTTAGCACGTTTACATCCGGGAGGTCAGACAAGGTTGTTGACGTCGCAACCAGGTCATGAATATTCAAGAGGCGACGTTTAGCGGCACCTACTTTCACTAAAATACCGTTACAGTTAGCGGTTATTTTAGCAGCAGTAAAAACCCACAACGTGTAAAACAGTCAGTGGGTACAAACAACTGAGTTCGTCCGAGTGCACAGAACCGTACCTGACACCTGCACACGATATCCGCATCCATTGCGAGCAAGTCCACAACTTTTCCTTTCCCCTCGTCGCCCCACTGCGCACCCAGCACCACGGTCACTTTGTTCTGCGGCTCTTTGGGGATGCGCAGCGACGACTCGAGCTGAGAAGCCTCCCGCGGCCGCTTCACCACCGGCTCCCCGTTCAGTGAGGCCGCCTCGCTGCCGTTAACGTTGTCCATGGTGCTATCTGATGCCATGCTGCTGCTACTGCCGCCGCTGCTACTGCTTCTGCAAACCGGAATATCGTTTTACCGCGTTTCCCTGCGTCACGGGAAGTGCGCGTCACTTGCATGCAATCGTTTCACCACAAGATGGCAGTGTATGACATGATGGAATTTAGAAATCCTGATCAAAGGCAATCATTGTAACAGTTATCATAAAGTTTAAGGAGCAAGTGAACTGTAATGGCAAATATGCAGGCGATTACGATCTTAGAACTGCAATCTTCGGACTGTAAAGGGCAGCATGATACCTCTGTGTATTTTTTTTATTTTAACTTTTTTTATAAGATACTTATATAATAATTATAAAACAATTAATACAATTATAATATATATATAGTTTTAGTGTTAGTTTTAATATGGACTAAACTGTAAACTGTGAACTGTAAAGTGCATAGATTGTGTCATAAAACCCCCTGAATCAAATATAAGAAAGTAACCTGAAGGGCAAAATGTGCATCATACTGCTGAGTTTGGATGCAGTAAGTGTGCCAGGTAAAGCTCCTTGTAGCTTTGAATTAAAGAATCGTTTATTTTTATTTTATTTTCATTTTCTCCTGAACACATCTTATTTAGATCTTTGGATCCACATATTCACTGTTTATGCCAGGCAGGTTTTCTCAAGCATAAACTACATGGAATACAACTATTGCTGTATTTATTTCAAAGTGGGTTACTTTTAATTTCATTAATTTCCACAAACAATAGAAGGACTAGGTCTACATAATTCTGTGTTTTATTTCAAAGATGTTTTTTTCTCCACTTTATAAAAGGTTGGCTACATACAATGAAATGTCAATGAAATGTGATGGGGTTTTTTTGTAATTCTTAATGCAACAAACTTTTTATAGAGTACATCTGTATAAAACCCCATATGTGAGCTTATCTTAATTTTAAGGGTCAAATGGGTTTTGCAGCTCCAGATTAATTTTATTTGGGTGGAGAGGTGACAGTAGAACTGACCCAGCTAATGACATAAATATAAAAGGCTCATTCTGAGGTAATGAAAAAACAATTCCCACAATCAGATGACTGTACACTTACACATATAAAAATGACCCACATTTTGCACACTGGACTTGCTGATTAGCAAAAGCAGACGCAGCAAAGTCATCACTTCCCTGTCTCGCTGCTTAGTCATAAACATTTTATTGAAGCTCGCGGTGTTGTATGTAAGAAGGAGAGTTCACTTTTTGGTTTCGGTTTTACCCCTAAATGGATTTCTTGTGTCTAACTAAACTATATAGACTGTGTGCACACCGGTATGAGGCATTGTATGAAACCTCAACTACTTCAGTTTCACTTAAACACTAATTCTGTGGTGTTTGAGCACGGGCGCACATGTGTACTGAGCTAACATCATTGTCTGAGATTCTGTATGCATTAGTACATCATTATATGTTTCTATTCCATTGTGTTCATTCCATAGGTTAATTATTAAAAGGAAAGTTCCTTTTTTTTCCTTTTTTTTTGGTTGAATAAGGTGCTGACACAATGGCTGCACCAGCGTGGAAACAAGAAAAAAAAAAAGGATTTTTAGCTCCTTGAAAAAAAGTTTCACCTCGTAAATTTCATACCTGTTTAACTCATGTGTCGGCCACTTTATCTGACTGCTACACAGCTATTTATGACTGCAAACCGAAGTTCGATTCACTTCGTAAACTGCTCACTCTCTGCAACCAAAGTCCATCGTGAAAATCAGCTATTTCTTATCACCTCTACCAGTAAGTTCAAATGTATTATTCTGGGACTAAAATCCTTTTCTGTTCAAATTTACCTAAGGCAGCAGTAGTACCAGTTGTTCCACCAATTTTTTTCTATGAATTTTGGAAAGTGAGCAGTTGGCTTAACTTGTTTCTAGTCAGAAAAGACAATGGATGTGGGTGTAGATTTTTATTTGTTTGTTAAGTGGCAAGTTAAGTAAAATCCCTTTAAAAAATGTAAAATATCTGACACCCTTTGAGGCAAATGCATGTTCCTTAACTGTGCATAAATTAAATAAATTTGCCTTTCATTGGCAGCACAAAAACATCCCCACACAGAATGACACGTTCAGCTTTTTTTTTTTAATTGTTAAAGATACTTTATTGTTAAAGACAGAACAATCACTATTCATGTTAAAGAAACAACAACAACAACAACTGAAAAGCCGTAGTTCTGATGTAAATCTGTAAATCTGCGCACGTTTAGATGGAGAAACGCAGCAGTGGCCTACAGAACTGACAGGCAGATGTTACAGTCACTGGCTGTCAATTCATAGGTCATCACCTTGTGCCTCGTTGCTCTCCAACGGTGATCGTCCGTCAACACGCTGAAGATGTTGGAGTCAAAATGGAGAAAGGGAAAAAAAAAGAAAGGAGAGAAAATGGTGTTTGGCAGCTCTCGGAAAGTAACAACACCTCCACTGGAACAGACACTACTTCCACATGGAGTTGCTGTTACATCCAGCGAGCACCAGAGGATCTCCAGAGATCACACCTACCCGTTTCCTCGCAGCCGTTTGGAGATGAACCTGAGAGAGGGGAAGCAGCGAGGTTAATGTGGGATGTGGACTCATGGGTTGTGGCTTTAGTGTGCGAGGAGTCTCCACTGGCAAGTGACTTTGACCTGGACAATTCCCTCCACCCAGTTTTATTGCCTCAAGAGTCGGCATCATCGCTCACACTCTTTTCCAACAGCACGGCCAAAGGGCCAAGGCCTGTGTAGATAACGCAGGTTTTATGGCAGCTGTCAACATGAGGGCGCTTTTTTAATATGTGAACACATGGGTGTGTCTGACCTGTGCACCTGTAAGGCCTCACGCACGCTTCCTGCTTGTTCCTTACACCTGCCTTCATTATCACAAACAAAAGACTGGATAAATCAGTGTTTGACTATGTTATTTATTTATTTTTTTAAATTTTTTTTTAAATTCTATGACGCAGTTGTCGTCTTGTTCTGCTGGAAGTAATCCCTCGGTAGACTTTGCTTTACTGTGGCAGTAAAACACAGGGAAAAACAGAACAATAAAGCAATTAAATAGATGATTAGCAGCCTATGCTTGTACTTCACCTTTTTTTTTTTTTTTTTTTTTTTTTTAAAGTTTGAGCAGACCAATCGGACTGCATCCACCTACTTTCTGCCTTTTTTGGGTCAGAAACAGGCACATAAATAAAAAAAAAACCTAATAACACTTCAATACAAACTTTGTTTTATTCAGTCAATGGTGGAAAAATAACCTTAATAATAACACGAGTTTGGCGTGATTTATGTTATACCGAGCAAAAAAGAACATAAAATCTATTTTAAGGCAAAGAAAACAAAAAACAACAAAGTAAAAATGAAAGTTTGCTTGTATTTGAACAAATTCAGTTTCGCCCCATTCTTTCAGGTCGTTTTTGGACAGAAATGTCCTCCTAAATCATTATAAATCACATACTCACCTCTAAATTTGTGACTCGTGCTGGTTTGTCGCAGGATGAGGCCAAAGGTTTGAGGAGCAGTTGTGACACAGAGCGACAGGGACGGACGGACAGAGCAGCAGAGAGGGAGAAGGACCACGGCGGGGACAAAGCAGAGGCAGCACAAGACATGGGACGCTGATACTGACAGTGGACAGCTATTAGAAGCGCTGGTTGTTGTTGTTGTTTTTTGTTCTGATGTTAATGTCAGCACTGACAGTCAAGCACTGGCAGCAAGGCAGAGCAGCCAGTTTAAGAGATCGGGAGTTGGTGGAAGGTTAATTATTACACTTGCAGTCAATATTTAACAGGCCCAGTGCCCTGCCCCTCAGTCCAACATCCTGATTCTACACTGACTGACATCGAGGGTAGGGCCAGTGTCAAGCACATCTCTTTTGTCCCCTGCACATAAAATGCATTCACACACAAACAACTCCACCTCTGCAAGACTCTGAGTCAGAGTCAAAGAAAATAAAAACCCTGATCTTATTAACTTACTGCATTTTAAATGATAAGAAGCACCCCAGTGGATGTGAAGCACATGTCCATTTTGGACTATAATCTGTATAAGATTATACTGATTATTGCCTCACTTATTTTGTTGTTCTAAATAAATTAGATCAGTGTTTATGTCCAAAACTTTCCATATGGGGACCCCACTGTGTAAAGATAGCAAATTATCACGGGCCAAATCACAATATAAATCGTGACAAGAGCAAGTTTTGTAACCTAAAGCTGTATCTTGACTTAAAGTTTGGGAAAAGTCTGCTAAATGAATCTCTGGTGACCTATCTGTGAGTCTTGACCCGGTCTTTGGGAATCACCTAATGAGACAACTTTTCTGTTTACTCTTTTATTCTTATACACATTCAGTAGCTAATCTGATCCACTTGTGTCAACTTTTATATTTTAGAATGCTTTACACCTGATTTATATTCTTACCAAAGTCTAGTCCTGTTTTATTATGTCTCTATTTAATGTTTTTTCTTTCCTGTCGGTGCAGGAGCTGAAGCCTTCCACACGCCTGTATAACCAGTGGGACAATAAAATGGGAGTCTTGACAATCATAGCACATGTGATCAGGCCCTCGGGTGTGTCACGTATGCCAGTTGAGTGTAGTTTTATCAGGGCTGCCCTTTGCCACTCAGGTGCCTTTGGCACGCAACCTATAGACCTCCTCAGTTCAAATTAACAAAGCTATTTTCACATGAAAACGTTAAGAAAACAGAAAACAGACAATTATTTTTTATCTCAAACTTGTCAAACGATAAATAAATCACCTACTTTGAGGAAATGTCACTTATTATCACCTTTAGCCCCCGTTATAAAAAAGAACATCCCTATTTTCGCTCTTGAACACCTGAAGGCATCGACCTTTGACAAAATAATTTAAAAAAATAGATTTGATCTGCCATTTGTTGACATCTGTGAGCACGACTCACGCCTGGCCAAGGTCCAAAAAAGTCTTTCTTTATTCTTCTTTTGTTTAAATAAAACTGACGGGGGCATCCTCAAGCAAATGTATTGTCCACATGAACAGTTTTATTTTCCTTGTGGGCATCCAGCGCTGATTAGAAAATGGCACCCTATAGGGCACTTTAATCAGAGTTTTTAGCTTGTTTGGATTTTAATAGAATTCCAATCACTCTCTACTCGTTTGTGACCATTACATTAAGATTTCTTGTGATTAAATATATAAGCGTTGATTAAAACAATGACAGACTTTGCTCATGAGAACGTCAACATGACATGACACGAGCTGCGTGCTTTTATTTTTTGTGAGGTTATCAGCACCTGAGTCCTCCTATTTTCATTTACCACTGCATCCATTTCTCCCTTCATGTGCATATACACGCCCCCGCAGATCCAGTGGTATAAGCAGATATGACGCAACGACGTCTGGACTGAGAACGACACCAGGCAGCAGCAGCAGCAGCGGCGGCGGCAGTGGCGGCAGCACCAGGGAACTCTGACGCTGAATGCAAAATGATTCCTCATTAAACAAATTGTCATGATAGTAAAGACAATAGAGCAACGGAAGGACTGAGTAAATGGGATTCTGAATCAAATGAGTCATAGTGCTGCATTCACTGGCACCAGGAAACCAACCTGAGACAAATGGTTCATTTATTAAAATCTACGCCCACTTAAGTCTACAATATCCTAAGGATAGGTTTGGCGCTTTTTCTCGTTATTAGGGCAGCCCTTTAAAACGTGGAAATTGAAAATTGCTCAAAAACACTCAAGCGCCTGCACCAAAGTCCACAGAGAAAAAAATCAGTGTTTTTAGCTTTTGTACTGCTGCCTTATTTGGTGAATTTGTGTACACTAAGATGGAACTGAATAAAAAGTAACACATTTGAGCGTAATAATGAAGTGGATCATCTCCTGTGTAACATAAAAATAAAATAATAATACAATAAAATCGCTGATTTTCTCTCTGGCCTTTGGTGCAGGGAGAAAGTGGTTTAAGAAAGCAACACAAACTTCAGTGTCCAGTCAGAAAAACAAGTCTTAAACAAGATAAAGCAGAACACGTATTCTTATGATATTAGCAGGTGTGGATTCTGTTTGGTAAACCTTTTGGTAAGTGGCTTATTTCTCAGTCAGTACACCACACAAACCCACTTCAAAAAGTCTGAACTGTCCCTTTAGTGTTTGTTTTTGCATTCTATACTTAATTTCTCTGAATTTGTGAAAAACAGACTGTACTCTGTGATTTAACGAAGGTGCCAGACAAGTGGATTATTGATAATTAAACAGAACACTACATCAGCGGGACGGGCTGCCGTTTTCTCCTCATATGGACATTTTTGAACAAGAATCACGGTTTTGTTGCCCTCACTATGCAGAAACAGAAACCACTTGAAAGCTGTAAAGAAAGTCTAACCCGCAGTGAAAAGCCATGGCAGGCTATCTTATCTCTGACATTCAAGGGTTTAGTGTGTCTGAGTGCAGAGTCCAGTGTCTTTAAGAGGGAGAATATGTTATTAATAATCTGCCACGCAGATAACGGCGCTCCTCGATCCTGTGAACGCCAGGTACCTGAGGTTATAACCATCTCAGCTGCAATTCAGAGCAGATAACAGTATCATTCCTGCTGAGCATGAAATGATTTTATGAACTGAGTCACATGCAGTCCCGGAATCCTGTCTCGGGCCTGTAATCTTTTGAATTTTTCGGATTGACTGAGTTCATCGGGGGAGATGATGTTCTTTTAGTAACACTTAACAAACTTATTTAAGATGAAAACAACCGAGTTCTCGCGTCTCTTTAAAGGTCCAGTGTGTGAGCATTGGGGACATCTAGTGGTGAAACTGCAGACTGTGAGAAACCAAGTGCCCGATCGGTACCAAACATGTTTTTACAACAATGTCCCGTCTGTTCCGCGCAATTTAAATTATTCATTTAAATTGACTTTCAGTGGGTCATCTGTGAAATAGTTCACTCAGTTTTATTACTGGAAGAATCACATATTCTTCCATTAAACATTGGACAGTGGATTAATGTACTCAATTTCGGCCTATTTGTGCATTTTGTAGGTCATTGCATTGTTGGTATTGTGTCAATAAAGTTATGAATAAAAACTGGGGTACAGGGAACTACTACACTTAAAGGTAAATTAAAGAAAAACAAAAATCTCTTTACGAGAGATGTATGTGGACATTTTTGGGAAACGAGAAATAAACATTTCACAAAATGTTGTGCATCTTTTGACAATCATATCCATCCCGGCTGGACTTTATAACCTCAGTATGTAGCATTGGTCTTTTTCTGTTTATCATTACCATCACCATTTATTTATTTTTATCTACTCTCTTGTCTTGAGCTGCTGGATGACGGGGATCAATAAAGTGCGTCTTATCTCGCGACGACTTATCGGTTCATCAAGGAAATGATCCAAATGATTTTTTTATTAGCCCCTCGTGTTTTCGTGATCATTTTCCTCCTTATACTCTGTTACACAACAAATAGGCTCTCTTCATGTCTGAATCTGTTACATGATATTAGGGTTCCAGCTAAAGCCACACTACGTCAACATCGCCAAGACATTCAGTGTTTGATCCACTGCCCGTCGTAATTTATGATCAGTGAGTCAGTGTGTATAATAATCCCACTGACCGCCACTTGAACTGCTTGGCAAATAACTTATTCACTCATAATTGCTTATTCTGCTTTCCGCACGACAGAATGGGGATGAATGGATGAACAAACATGATACAAAAGTACTGGTCTAAAAGTGCACATTTTTTTTAAAAAATGTACTCAAAGTAAAAGTTACTTAGTTACCTTAATAACAAGGTTGCGGTTCTTTCTTGTGTCGTGCAAGGGGACACGAATCTCACATGAATTGTTTTTAATGAAAGGCAAACCTTTACAAATGAAAGTGCTGACAAAATAGAACATGTAAACATATCATGTATCAGTAAAAATGGGTCAAAGGTCGCAAATGCTTTAACTTCAACTCACCTGTCCTCATCATTCAAGTTTCCAGTGTTATACAGTGTTAGTACAGTACTTCCAAAACAAAACACTTAAGTAAAAGTAAAATTACACATACACAATTACAAGTACACAAAAAAAACCTGATCAATTACAGTAAAATGAGTAAATGTAATTCATTACTTTTCACCTCTGACAATAACCGACTGTGTTTTTGAAGTGAATTGCCCCCTGGGGACAAATAAAGTTTTTTTTATTGAATTAAATAAAAAGTGAATGAAAAATAGTCAAAGTGAAAAAAAAGAAGAAAAGTGTTTTGAAACTGTCTGAAGAATTTATGCTGAGCTTCTGTACGTTTATATATATATATATATCAACCCTGCAACAAAGAGTAACTTGTTTGACATTGTATTCACTCAATATCAAACAGCAGTGATGTCTATCTTGTTATTTGTTATTAACTCGTCTGTTCCTTGTCTGGACTCTGTTTACAGCCTCGTCACATCACAGGCAGAGTGGACACTGGCAAACAAACGCGTCTGTCGCTCTGTCCATGCTCATCGAATGACAGGAGCTCAGGACAAAGACTGAAAGATGTGCACGGGGCCAAACACATGTGTTGTAAGGCCACTGTGACCTTGACCTTTGGTCACCCACGCCTGAAAACTTAATCCAGGGGTTGTAAACATTTGTTCCAAATTTTAAAAGGATTGCCTTGAGGTAAGAAAGATAAGGTACAAGTTAAAATAAAAAGTTTGTGAGGTCACAATAATGGAATTGGAATTGTCCACGCACACACAAACTGAAAATACAACTAAATTATAGATTTTTTTTATTTTTTTATTTGGGATTATGTCAGAATAATATGATCATTTATTTGGTCCAAACAACGCAAATATTTACTTTATTCACTGTTATATACATTTCAAACACAACTAAGAGTATTAGTGCCAAACTGAGATGAAAAAAATATGTTAATCTTTCAAGAATTAAGTTGTATATTCCAAGAATAAAGTGGTAATATTATGACAATAAAGTCGTATTATGAGAATTAAATCATAATATTCCGAGAATAAAGTGGTAATATTATGACAATAAAGTCGTATTATGAGAATTAAGTCATAATATTCTGAGAATAAAGTGGTAATATGACAATAAAGTCGCATTATGAGAATTAAGTCATAATATACCAAGAATAAAGACGTAACATTATGACAATAAAGTCGTAATATTATGAGAACAAAGTCGTAAGATTCTGAGAATAAAATCGTAATATTATGGGAATGAAGTTGTAATATTACAAGAATGAAGCCGTGATATTACGAGAATGAAGTCATTATTAATCAAGATGTTCAGCTGCAACCTGCGACAAGATGAGAAAAGCAGAGTGTAAATTTTAAAATTAAATAATGATACAAAACCTAACATTACGAGAATAAAGTCGTACTATTACGACTTTATAAATAAATAAATAGAGAATAAATAGAGAAAGACATATTAAACACAAAGACATAAAATGACTTAGCCAGTTTGCTTTGTTTTATTTTATTCTTCTGAATGTTCGGCGAGATTTACAAGAGACACATTAAAGAAAAAGAAATACATTACTTTCAATCATTTAATGATACCACTAGTGCACTTGGAAACAAAACATTGTTTTTTTAAAAAGACTTTATTCAGCTCTAACACTATAAGCACAGTTTGAAAAACACCTTCAAGTATGTGTTGAATGGAGCTTGTATAAAAATGTGACAGTCGATTAGTGGAAAAATGATTAGCAAAGTATTTTTTAGTTCTAATTTTTTATGTAATAGATGAAAACTAAAACTTTCATAGGAGGCCTGGTCATCTCATTCTGAACTCCAGAAAACAATCCAATGCTATTCACAGTCTTTTTGTTACCATCTACAGGGGAAAAGAAAAAAAACAAGGTGATTTACAGTCTACTTTCAAGTCACATGACAAAACAGTTAAAGAGAAGCTGAAAACATTTAGACAGAACACACAGAGACACAGACTAAAGTTAAAAGCTCCACCACAGTGTCTGCACTACGATTCCTCTCTGATGGGAGTGCATCCAGAGAAAAAACTGTTCTGGAAACTCGTCAAGATTCGTTTCTTCTTCTTGAGGAAGCTGACTGTTGTTCTGTCCTCGTCGTCGTCGTCCTCCTCCTCCTCTTCCTCAGCCAAGAGGGGCTTCCTGACCATCTTCAGGTCTGCAGAGACATGTCCCATGTCTCCGATTTCTTTGAGCACCTAGAATAATGCACATTACAGAGGTTCATTTAAGTTCTTAAGCCCCTGGATGTCTGAGTGGCACTGTAGACCAAATACTGTAGGTTACTGCGTTTGTCTTAATAAGAAGAATAAAGTAGACACATAATATGTGATGAGACCAAGACAATTAATCAGTCAGTTTAACAAACTTGTGTTTATGGAAGCCGTTCCCGACACTTAAATGCAATAATGTTTACATGAAGAAGTACACATTTGGACACACTTGTCCATCTTTGGATCCACATACCTATTTATACCAGGCAGGTTTCCTCAAGCATGAACTACATGCAATCCAAATATTGCTTACTTTATATCAAAGTGGACAATGGAAGGACATACATAATTATGTGTTTTATACATTTTCTTTTCGTAGTTCCTAAATAAACTATTGTTCTTTTATATACAGTATATATATAGTATATCTGTATAAAAAAACTTTACACTTGTTATTATCTACAATTTATGGGTCTAATAGTTTTTGTGGCTCCACATTATTTTTACTAAGGTGGAGAGGGGACAAAAATGGCTCTTTTCATCCTCAAGGTTGCAGACAGACCCCTGGTTTAAAGTGAAATGCAGTTTACATAACTGGTAAAACAGAAACAGTCCTGCAATTTAGGAAAGTGCCCTCTAGTGTCCAGTGTATGAAACAGCATTTCTATGCGCCTGGACGCATCTGCACCGCAGCCATGAATTTTGTCTTTCGTTGCCTGGTTTTGTAGAATATCGAAGGTGTCTGAAATTTGCTATAAGACTGATTATTAAATCATCGACAATAAAACAGGAAACCGAGGAGTCTCAAATGTGTCTTCATAGTAGTTTACCTTCTTTGTGGGAGTACAAGATGGCGGCTTGAAGAAGGTGGTGTTGTCGGGGCTTTCGGGCGTCGTGTTTTCAAGTGCCACGGAGTCTCTGGAGACATTTTCCGTGTCCTGAGGGCGACATTGAATAATGCTATCGATTTATACCAAATGTATGGAGCTGTGTCACACAAACAAAAGTACTTTTTTTGTCTGTAGGAAA
Organism: Solea solea; assembly: GCF_958295425.1. Classification (NCBI taxonomy): domain Eukaryota; kingdom Metazoa; phylum Chordata; class Actinopteri; order Pleuronectiformes; family Soleidae; genus Solea; species Solea solea. Next base: position 13,018,833 of record NC_081137.1, on the reverse strand, counting down.
CAAAAAATGAATTTAAAGATTAACCTCAGCGGGCGCCTGGTTTTCCATATTTCGACATTTCTCGTGATCGCACTGGCAGTTCTCTCCACACGTCATCTTTCCTTTGCGACACCTGCACTGCTTGTTACCGCAGCGACCTTTACACGCACACTAAACAAAGACAAACACAATCATGGTCTTAGCATCTTCAATTGTTCCATTATTAAAAAAAAACCCACAGCAAACCAACTGAATGAGATGACCTGCACGTCCTGTATGTACATTCAGCACACATGTTCATTACTTGTCTTTCTTTAAAAGAGAGGTTTAAAAGAGTAGAGTAAACAATAACATACTGATTACTGATCAACCACTCTTACGTGACAGACACTTAAAATGACTTTGGTGCAAGGTGTGAGCAGTTTACAAATCCACAAAATCAAGCTAGAAAGAGTGAGATAATGTGGCGAACACATTCTTAAAATAGTTTAGACTTAAACAGGTATAAATTTTCACTAAATCAGCCTTTTGTTGAGTGTTTTTTCCCTGTGTCAGTGAGAGGAGGCCTCCATGTCTAAGGTTGATTCTCTGTGCAGGGGGCACACACAGCACAGTCAGGGTTGACTGTGCTGTGTGTGCTCAGAGTCACAGACAAGAACGAGCTGTGGATGTTCAGTGCAGCAGACTGTGTGTGGAACAATCACTGATCTGTATTGTTTATTAAAGTAATAAAAAGGGTTTTGTTTTCTCCTCTCTTTATTTTACGATTGAACACTTTTTTTCACTGTGTGTGAAATCCCTAAAGGCAGGACATTCTCTAGTGATATCCAGCATCTATTCAGGCTGATAGTAGTTACTTTTCATTGACAGTAGTTGGTAACACTGTCAAACAATCTCCAAACACAAGACAATGAATGACAGCACAAGAGAGAGCTGGGAATAGGACGTCATTGTTTTCCTAAAGTATTGTATTCGCCGTCTACACGGAAACACGAGGGCCAGCGTTTTGAAATGTTCCCACTCTGGGGGGTGTTTTTCCAAAAATACCAAAAAAGGTATGTGTATTTGCACCCTTTATGTCATGGTCTCTAGCAAACACACCTGTACTGCCATTTTAAGGTGAGTGACAACATTTATTAAAAGAAAAAAAAAATACATTTTCTGGTTTGCATCTCTGTGTGTCATCTAGTGTGTTATTAATTATGTGTCACTGTCCAATGAAGTGACATGGTGGTCAAGCAGGCTGATTTAAAAAAACAAACAAAAAAAAACAGCCCTGCCATGAGTCTTACCCCAGTAGCTTTGGATTTCTTTGAGGCTCTACGTCCCTTCTCAGGTTTCTCAGGACGCCACTCCTCCTCCTCCTGCTCGTTCTCATCCTCACTGGGAGATATCAGGTCTTCGATTTTAATGGCCATGTTCAGCGGCGCTTTAGCTGTGGTGAAGCGCTTCCCTTTAGGCTGTCGATTGTAAAAAGAAACTAAGAAACTTCAAAATACAACTTTTGTTTTGTATCTACACATTATGTTAAATCAGAAATGATTATGTTCACAGGATCATTCATATTTGGTGTGTGTGTGTGTGTTGCTATCTTTCAGTTGTCATCTCAATGACTACACATAAATAACCTGACATCAGACGTTAAACACCTGATGTAACCTCATACAAAAAGGTAAAACATTTGCAATAGCCGACCTTTGGGGGAACATATTCAAAGGAGTCATCTGGGCTCTTTTCACTGTTGGATGAAGGTACCAAGAGTTTGTTCCCACTCACCATCTGGAGCAATGAGAGTTTCTGCAGAGGGAAAAAAACAAATCCTTCAATCACATTGAACAAAAATTACACAAACTTAGCAAAGGAGGCAGCAGTGGAGTAGCAGCTCCTGTGTCCCCACAAGTTAAACATTCTTCATGGACTTTTTTGTGAATCGCTGTCTAAGCAGCACTTAAGGAAACACAGACTTAATCAGGAATATAATTTATTAGGTGAAGCCTTTTGTTCAGTGGTTGTGTCGTTCTCCTAATCTCATTATCTGGCTGTGTTAGACCAACTTTCAGTACCTCTAACAACTACACTTCCAAAAAATGTCAAAGAAAATAAACATAAAAGTAACCAACCAATCATATTTATGCATTTATACTTATATTTAGATTATGACAAACTAGCAGATGATACATTTTGTATTTGCATGTGTTATACAGATATGCTGCTGGTGAACAATAGACCGCATTAAAATGATTAAGAAACAAAAATGGATAGAAAGCAATTAGGCTGAAATGATTACTTAATTAATAAATTGTAAATTGATTACTAAATTAATCATTAACTAATTGATTAATTGGTTTGAGAGTTTAAGTTTCCTGATTTTCAGCTTCTTAAATGTGAATATTATCTGGTTTCTTTGCTCCATGTAACAAAGAAATCATTAAAACAGAATCATTTTAGCTTATGGACAAAACAAGACTATGGAGAACATCCATCATTTCCAGGTTTGAAAAACAATGTTCCAAAATTTCCAACGGCGAATACGTTGTGAAATTTCCCAGTTACCTGTTTGTACTGCTCATTCTGCTCCAACAGTTCCTGGTTCTGCTCACTCAATTCTCTCAGTTTTTCAAGCTCTTCTTCCTGAAATTATGTTCCAAATAATGGCATCATTAATTCATGCATGACTTTGTCCAGAACGATGAGAGTTAACTAGATACACTGATTCACAAAACATTGCGAGACAAACCTGAACTTTGAGGCGATGGAGAAGCTCCTTCTCCTTTGAACTATCCTCCTCTTGCTGCTTCGTGTTGTCCGGCTCATTACATATGGGCTTGTTCTGTAACTGGTTAAGGAGGTAACACACCTGTGCAAAGAATAGAAAAAACCATGTATCACACAGTATATAAACAACATGAATATGCATTTTCCTTTTAGACAGGAATATATGAAAAGAAAAAAAAGACATGGACACCTTCTCTTGATGCCTCTGCTCTAGCTCCACCATCTGCTGCTGATGCTCCACGTCCATGGTTGACATCACACTTCTCTCATCAGCGAGCATCTTCCTTAAATCTTGTGAGTTTCCCTTTTCCTGCTTGAGTTCACTCTCCAGCTTGGCACCGGCTGTTTTAGCAGAGACCAGCTATATAAAGAGGGGGTTTGGAAAAGCACAAAAAGAGAGCAGCAGATTAGTACGTGATTTACTCACGAAAATACTCGGTGTGTCATTTCTGCTGCAAGTAGTCTCTCAATCAAAACAAAATTCATAGTTTATTGACATCGGGAAGCAGTGTTGTTTGGCTCTGGAGTCTGAACTCCACAAAGTTGGACGGTAATGATGACACCACTAACAGTAGCTTGAACACACAGGTGATATGACTTCCTAAAAGAAAAATAATCACCTCAGATATCAAGACTTTAAGGGCACACTTGGCGTCCACTATGCTGTTGATGCCGTCTAAACGCTGTTTCAAACGCCCCTCGCTGTCTGCAACAAGAAGTTTCTGCTGCAGGTCGGCAATCTGGGCGTTCCTGTTAAAATACAAAGATTAAACGATCACACTGCAGAACAGCAAAATGCAATTTATGAAATAACCTTGTTTGAAAAGAGTCCTTGATGCGATTTTTACTTTACTTTGATGTACAAAAATCTAATGAACTGTTGAGAATGAGCTGGTTTTTCAGACTCACCTGAGACTCATTTCTGTCTCCAGGTTCTCCACCTGTTTGGTCAGAGGCGTTTCCAGCGCCCCATGGCTCTCCAGCTCAGAAATGATCAGTGTACGACGCTGCATTCAAGGACATACACACACACACACAAAGTAAAACTTTTTTTGCTTTTACTCTGATAGTGCAATTAAAGTCTTTAATTATCGGTTTGGTCAACATTCTGTGTTAATGAGTAACTCACCCTGATTTTGGAGGCAGGCCTCTCTCCAGCCTCTAGCTGCTGTTTGAGGTGGTTGATCTCCTGAGCCAAGACCTTTCTGTCGTCCAGGAGATCGCCGAGGTGCCGCCGTGCCTCCTCCGTACTCACCATCACCTCCACTTCATTGAGAAGCCACGTCTAATCACATAGATACAGAGTAAACACCAACATATATGAAAAATATGACTATACTCTTGAAAATGTAACATTTCATGCACCTTCTTAAGTTGGGTAATGGTATTTTCTTCAATGGTGCAACTAAATAAATGTGATTGTAACGACAGAGTTGGTTAGAACACATGTTTCCTACCTTAACTCTTGAAGCAGCCGATTCTATCCCTCTGTTGTGAATATCTTTACGTTTCTCTGCCACCTCACTTCTCTTCTGCAGGGCATCTTTCAACCGTTTGTTTGCAGCTGCAGCCTGTAGAAAAAAAAAAAAGACTTGCAATTAACTACTTTAAATTATTTTAAATTACACTCAATTCAAGCTGTTTCACAAGTGAGGTGATAAGAAGAAAGTGTGTTTGCAACTAGGAGGGTGCACCAGAGAAAATTCCATTCTGGATATCAGGTACAATCTTGTAATTTGGTATGTTACATATGTTAAACACAGGACAATATATTAACATGTAGATGACACAAATTAGAAATAACAGACAAGAGACAAAACTTACCTCTTCAGTTTTGCGACGCAAAATATTGGCCTGTTTCTGGAAATCCCTTTCAAGTTTCAGTAAGTCATACTGGCGCTTACGATCCTGGGAAAAATAAAACGAGAACAAAGAACCTAACTCGTAAAAGGGCAAAAACACTGTGGGAATCGGATAAAATGCCATGTTCACATACATGTCATTTTGTCATGCATGGCTGGTGTTCACATACCTTCTCCTTCAGCTGCAGCACCTCCCTATCCTTCATGCTCTTCCAGTGTCTGAATTTCTCAGAGTCGTCCCTCATCTGCCTCATCAGCTGTGTTCGCTGGGTCTTCATTGACTGTGAGAAACAATGTTATTGTACTTGGGATTCTTAAATATCTCTTCTGACTTTGTCACCTCCTGACCCAATTTGAATGATTAAAAAAAAAGTGTTCAAATCATGTAAAATTCAGCAACATTCTCTGCCCTGAATCACTGGAGGAGCCAAAATGACTGTGCGTCACCATTTGTACAGAAAATTAACGGAAATGCTACGGTGTCAAATCACCTGTTCAACAAATGTGTAGAGAATTATTGGCAGCAGTTTAACGGCAAACACTGAGCTGGTTTCTGTCTGATCTCTCTGTTCTCCTCTACTTAATTTCCTCCTCTTTAGGAATTACGCAGAGCTTTTACACATGTTTTGCATCAAGGTAAGACCGTGACAACTCAGCTACATATGTCTAAACAATAGAAATATCAAGAACATTTTTTCTTTCATCAAAATTTATACTAATCCATGTTTAACGGTTGGTTCAATGCACCCATCGACATCATCATTAGTATATGTAAAGAGAATCACGTCTTACATGTATCTCCTGCGTGAGCTTGCTGACTTTCTGGACAGATGATTCTTTGAGTTTGAGCAGTTTTGACTGATCGAACAGCCTCTTCTTCATGTCTGTGAGCTGAGACTCAAGCTCCTGCAGCCTCTTTCTCCGCTGCTCACTGAGCCTACAAGAAAGTAGTGTCAGACAATGGAGGTCAGGAGTGAGTGCTCATTAAATTACCTTTGAGATATTACAAAAAGATGCATCAATTCCATAAATAAGCAAAAATATTTTAGGTACAGCCAAACTACAGTCAAACGTTAATAAAAATCTGTGTTCATACTTAGCCTGGTTAGTGTCTTTCTTTGCAGACTGAAGTGCTAAAACAAGTTCCTGTTTCTCCTTCTGCAGAGAATCCACTGAAGACTGTAAAGAATGCACGTTTTTCTGTAGGACACACAAAAATGTTCCACTTGAGAAAAATAATCCATATCATGAAACAAAAAGACTTTAAGAGCTTTAAACTTAATGTTCCCAATGCTCAAATGATCCATACATAAAAGTCCCTTTATGTTTATCTTAACTTGTGCATAGTACAGTATTTTGTCTGCGATAACAAACATTTACCCTTATCAAATGTTCTTAATATTAATAAACTTTATAGAAACTTAAATAATACTGATAAGGATCAAAGCGCAGTCAAAAATGAATCAAAGGTTCTCATACCTGATGTTCAGTTTGCATTGGCTCCAACTGGCTGTCGTTCTGGCACATTTTCCTAACAAAAGCCTCCTTCAAACTCAAAACTTTATTCAGCTCAATCAGTTCCTTGGAGAGCTGAGCCTGTCGCAGTGCATGATGGGTTGCAAATGCCTCCGGGGAGTCCTTACTCACATTGGCAGGAGCGTCCTGTTTAATTTGTGAGAGGAAGGAAATATCTTAAATTACATTTAGTTCAGAAGTTAAAAGGGGAAGGAGACATTCTTTCATCAGTTAGTGTGGGCAAAGGAGAAAATACAAAACCACCATCCAGCGTGCAAAGGATGCTTTTTTTCTTTTGAAGTTTTACATCAGCTCCTAAACCAAACAAGCTCTTCTCTCTTCAGTTTAGTCTACTAAGGTTTTATATATATATATATATATATATATATATATATATATATACACACACATATATACTGTATATACACATATATATATATATATACACATACATACACACACACATACATATATATATATACATATATATATATATATATATATACACACACACACACACACACATATATATATATACATATATACACACACACATACACATATATATATATAATTAAGTAAAATGGTCATTAGTAGTGGTTAGCATTCTTGCCTTTGAAGCAAAAAGACCCGTTTACATGTTCTCCCCGCGTGTGCATGGGTTTTCTGCGGGTTCTACGGTTTCTTCCCACTGTCTAAAAACATGCAATATGGGGATTGGGTAAATTAGACACTCTAAATTGATCACAAGTGTGAGAATGGATGGTTGCCTCTATACGTGGTCATGTGCCACAACCTTTATGTTGAGGATAAAGTGGTAGTAGATGGATGGACAGAGACACCACGATACAATATTAGTAAAGTATTTGCGGAACCAAATATTGCGGCATACTTAAACAACTATAGGGAGAGTGAGCACTTGGCACCATCTAGTGGACTGAAATGTCAATTGATTTTTAATTTTTGCTAATCCACAAAGTTTGCTTATTTGTAACATCTGCACAAAAAGTCAATACTTACCACATACCGATATTTCAATGTCTCGATTTTTCCCTTACCCTTAATTGTGTCACTCTAAACATAAATACTAAGGGTACATTTACCTCACAGTTATTTGTCATTTATTTGCTTTGCGGCTGATGTGAAAAGGTCTCAAGGCTAATTGGAAAACAAAACATGCCAACTATCATTAATTCGTAACGAATTGAAATAAAACAAGAGCACAGTAACACTGAAAAGGATTCTGACAAATGCAATTTCATGTCAACAATGAGAGAACTTAAACGTCAACATACTGATGAAGACTCGTCCGCTGCATTTTTACTGCCATCCCCAGAAATCTCTTCTTCTCCTGCAGCCATAGCGTCGATGGAGGCAGCGATGCCTGCACTTTCAGTCTTAGACAAGCCAACAAACAGTGAAACAGTCAGTCAATGTTATTAAAAATTGTACTGAGAACATAAACATCATCCAGTGGCAAATTTACACTGTGTAAAACCTCAGGATTCATTTAAAAAACTTTTACTCAAATTGCAAAATGCAATTGTACTTGGATACCTGCCAATTAAACATCAGCTTGTGCAAAAAAAGTTCACTCAAAATTGAAATCCATTGCAGATTTCTATATTACTACGCTCTATGCTTTGGTACATTAACATTCAAGTTGACTTTTCTACCTTGAGCTCTATGATGACTTCTTGTAGGTTCCTCATCACTTCAACATTCTCCTTCAGTTCCTGATCTTCCAGAGTCTCCAGCAATGTCTCAAGATCGACAGTGCATCTGAAATAAACATCAATTCAGAGTTAGGCTGAATATAATGTCAATACACCTTCCACATAAGATCTAGTCAGATTAGAACTCTTAACTAAAGATGGTGTTTTGTGACTAAAACATGTAAAATGTTAGATTTCCAGAGTGTCTGTATGCAACAAACAGAAATCACATATATACACTTAAAGAATGTCTTGACATTTTGTCATAGTGTACTTTTGGGGTCTGACCAAAGCTCTCCATGCTTCATGACTTGCATGACTTACGCTGCATGATGCTGCAGTTGTTCCATTTTGCTTTGTAGTTTCTCATTTGCTTGTTCCGTCTATAAAAACATGGACATACAAAACAGTGAAATGACAGATAACAAACTTCTGAATAAACAGCAATTTTAAAAGGTATTTTTTTTAAGCTATTGCCTTTGAACAAATGTATGCATTTGCTTTCAGCATTGATTTTTTTCAAAAGGATAGAAAGTAAAGATTCTGATTACAATAATGATCTTCTCAAACATGAAAGCGGTCTGTCCAGCGGCCTCACTCAGCTCTCTGCTCAGCTTATTGTTCTCATCCTGCAGAGCGCGGTTTCTTTCCAGCAGCTTGGTAACCTTCTCCGTTGACTCTGGCCTGGAACAAAAAGGGACTACGTAACTGCTGCAGCCTTTTGTTATGGGTAGCACTGCATATAACACTGTGCGCATTTATCTTGTATTACGTAACCAGGACATTTTGTGTCTTACCCGGAAAGCACTGGGGCAACTCCTCCACGAGCATGCAGCAGCATCACTTGCAGTTCTTGAACCTAAGGTTTGAATCAAGACACTGAATGTCAAAGGCTGTGTATCATACACTCTCAGTATGTCAAACAGGATTCAATTCAAAATATTTTCAACCTGGAAAGCAACAGTGGCTTTTTAGTTCAGTGTCTTTACCTGCTGTTTTAAACGGTTCATTTCTGCAACTCTGGGGTCAACATTGACAACAGGTTTGTTTTTAATCTTGCGAGCTCTGTCAGCATATCGCAGAGTATTGATCGTCTCCTCCATATTTGAGTCTGCAGGACTGATGCATGCAATCATCAGAGTGTGGCTGTTGCCTCCAAGGGAGTCTGAGCGAACAAACACAAGGAAAAGGATCTGCAGTCATTACCTGGGTCGTATTAGTGCAGCTTTGGACACCTGTTATGTGTATGAAAAAGTAATGCAGCTATATTTATAATAGAGAAGGTAGTAAGGGTAAGCAAAGTAAAGGTAGTTACAATGACAAATGGAGTAAAGAAGCTTTTCAAAGCAGAGAAAGGCACGATGAACCCTGGAGGCTTTCTGAAAAGCATCATGTTTGAAGATCCTAAATGTAAGATGAGATCTGAGACGGACCTAACTTTTGTACATCTAAATCAAAGCCTACCTTGCAGCAGTCGGGTGAGCTTGGAGTCTCTGTAAGGAACAAAGACGTTTTTCTTGCTTTCATCCCCCAGCGCACTGATCACATTACCCAAAGACAAAAGGCCGCGGTTGATGCTGATGCCTAAAGATGAAAATAAAATAATACAATGAATATTATGTTATGTTATTACAGTTAGAGTTAAAGTACAAATAAAGGGCATGTGCAGTTTTGCACTGTAGCATATACACAATTTGGGAAAACCATCAAGTGAGGGTTGAGGAGTTTAAATTAGTAAACTCTAGGTGGAATTAATATCGTTACCTTCTTTCAAACGATCTCCCTCTGCTTTGGTTTTCTTTTGTCTCTCTGACCCAGCTAAATCCACAAGGTGCAACTTTGAAACAACTGAGTCAGCTCTGCAACAAAACAATATGAAAATATATATAGGATTAAACACTGCCTGGCCAAAAAAAAAGTCACCACCTGGATTTAACTAAGCAAATAGGTAAGGGGTTGCTGCAGTTGGTCAGGTCTAGGTTCAGCAACATTATGTGTCCAAAGAATGAGGTCAGCTGACTACCTGAATATAATGTATGACCAGATTATACCATCAATGCATTTTTCTTCTTCCCTGATGACATGGGCATATTCCAAGATGACAATGTCAGGCTCAAATTGTGAAAGAGTGGTTCAGGGAGCATGAGACTTGAGATTTTCACACATGGATTGGCCACCACAGAGTTCAGACCATAACCCCATTGAGAATCTTTGGGATGTGCTGGAGAAGGCTTTGCTCAGTGGCCCGACTCTCCCATCATCAATACAAGTCTGTGTGTGTCGTGCGTAAAACAATATCACTGCAGTTTCATGCAGCCGTGCAATGATGACGCCGCCCATGTTGAGGAGATATTATAGAACTGCAAAATGATACCAAACCGAGTAGAGTCGTGCTGGAACTGTATATTGGGAAAAGTGCCATAAAGTGAAGACAATGTAGTATCAGATACCAGGAAATGCTCGGGAATGTCTACACATCTGCCCCAAAGTGAGCAAAAAACAAAAGCGTCTGAATACTAGCCAATTAAACCTGTGGACAGCATTTATGACAGCATTCACATTAGAGATAGAATGTCACATTATAATTGAGACAAAATAAAAAGCAGGGGTCTGGGCAATAAAACAATAATTAACACTAACATAATTTTCTTCTATAGCAAAATAATAAGTTAATAATAATGTATATCAATGCAACATTTATGCTGCATCACACAAGCACACTGAAACACACAATGTGAAATGTTAGCCTGTTCTGTAAAGGTCTTTAAATTAACTCATTTAAATCTACATTTACCTGACCTCTACAACCTTCACTCAGACACAAACATCTAACTATCTTGACATTTATCACAATTAATGATCAGCCTAATTTGTTATCAGATGGCCAAAATCTACCAAGCCAAAATATGATAGTGATTATGTGAGAAACCAGAAAACTGACTTGTCTGTCCCTCTGCGTTGCTCCAGTGTGATGGTGAAGATAGCATGTGAGCGCGAAGAAGCGGCGTTCATTGCTGTTGAGCCCACAGTGCGAGCAGAGTTTCCCAGCTCAAGACATCCCACCATCTCATGGGCAGAGAACACCTGCCTCTCAGTCAATCCAACAATCTGTAAAATATGGCCACAACCACAAAAGTAATAGTTCAGGTTCTTTGAAATTAACTACAAATAATAATAATCAGATGCACAGTATGAGTGAAAATAAGTTATAATAAGTAGAAACTGAAAAGTGATTGACCAAGAGTTTCTGTTAAGAACCGTGGTTTACTATTTACTACAGGACATTGAACGCAACACACAGGCTATTGAAACCATCCACAGTGAATGCTATCTTTCTCTTTTAGAACAATTTAAAACAAACCACGATGGCAAAAATGCTGCTGATAACTCAGGAGGTGTGGCTTGTGAGCGTGTTCATGGGGCTAGTAGTTGCTTCGCCCTGGAAATAACAATAACATTTCTTGTTTGCTGTAACCAAAAATAATTATTAATAATGTGTGATAGTAAGAGTATGCTTCAGCTTACTCTAACTGTGTCAAGTTGGCTCTGGCTTGGTGTAGTGTAGCATAATTATTTATTTATTTGTTTTTTTAAATGTCAACCACTTACCTTGATGCCATCTTTGGGGTCTTCCCGTATGCTGAGGGTAGGTTTATCTTTAGACGAAGACAGCAAGTCCAATATGTCTTCATTATAGATCTAACACAATAGGAAACAAGGCAATCAGAGATGGCAGACTTCACCCCATTCAAAATTCTTTGGCCTCTGTTGCTCATATTGCAAGCAAGTGTGGAAACACAGACACACACACAGCCACCAAAAACAATACTTCACTCCCACTCCCTGGGTTGAAGTAATAATGTGTTGCTCTATTGTACATTGAAAACTACATGGTATGAACCACAACAAAATATAATTTACAAAAAAGAATACAAATTAAAACACACTAAATGGGAAGTATAAATCCACCAACCTCCAGATAGGATACTGCCAGATGAAATTCACAGTCCGTCCTTTTCTCCCTTTCCTCAAAGATTTTCCTGATGACTCGTGGAATAACCCCAACTAACTGATCATTCTCCTGTGCTGATGTGTATGTTCCTCCCATGGAAAAGGTCTTTCCTGATCCAGTTTGTCCATATGCAAGAACTGTAGCATGGTAGCCTACAAAGCAGACAATTCACTAAGTACATGAAATGAGAAAAAATAAACGCTAAACCACTGATTTGATTGGCTAAGAGGCATTACATGACGATTTACAACAAAGGTAATCGTCTGCATTTTATGGATGGCTGGTGCCACAAATACTACAAAAGCTGTGCCAGTTAAAATACAAAGGCTCCATCAAAATGTGGCAAATATCAATGATTCATCAGTAGAGGATCAGGTCCAGTTAGGATGGCGTCTGGGGGCTGATCTGGATCCCTGTCCACCTTTTACTAAACTTCTGCCCTACATGGTTTCACACCAGTATCAGGGTAGAACAACAAAAACAGAAGAATATTTTTTTTTTTTTTTAAGATGTAGCTACCTTTGAAAAGGCCATACAGTAAGGGGGACACTGCGGTGCTGTAGACCTCCTCTTGTTCAGCAGCGGGATCAAACACATAATCATAGGTGAAAGCCTTCTCTGTGCCAACAATCACCTGAAAAGCAAACACTTTCAATTTGTGCGCACAATGTTTAGTGCAGTGAAACACATATGGATATAATTGACATGGTACAAAAACATTAGTCTTAAAGACAGACAAGGTACAAACCAAGTATTTTCCTAAATTGTTAAGCACATACCTGTGGCTGCCCGGGCACGAACGTGAGACAGCACTGACATCCTTCATTGATTTCTTTGGGTACCAAAGGCCGACATCTCAAAGCAACCCGCACTGGGATCACCTTAGCGTCCTCATGTGACATGGTTTAAAAATCTATGAGACAAGAAACACAACAAGGATGTTCTAACAAAACCAATAATTCTAGTGAGTCCAAGTTATGTTGCAATAATTTCAATAGGCAGAGGACTTTTTTTAGCCAATTTTTTGCATTTATAGTTAACAGATTTTAAAGATTAATAGAGCAGCTAACAACTATTTTAATTTAAAGAGTAATGGTGTCCTGAGCAAGGAATGAGGTCACACTCCCTGTGTGTGTGTGTTGAGATCCAAGCGTCCCTGTTCTTTGTTTTAGTCATCAGTCAGGGCAAACTTTTAGTACACGATCATGTGGGTCTCTCCCCAAGTTAAAACTGAGATGACAGTCCAGTATAGCGCCCTTACAGAATTTTATCCAATTATAAAATCTTATTCCTCAGCAAAAAAAAGGTCTGTCTTTTGTCTAGTGTGAAGAGATACAAGATTTATTCCTGGGTGAAGATGACCCTGCATTGGTATGAATTTGATCCAGCTATAAACCTGTCACCTGGTCACTACAGTACAAGTACAACCACAAAATACATTTTAAAAATACACATTTACTGACTGAAGTGTCTCACACAGAGGCTTGGACACTGACAGGAGTACCACTCTGTTGGCAGATTCCTTTTTTACCAGTCTTCATTAAATTGTGCTTGCTTAGCACGCCACGCAGCCTCATGTACACCAAAAATGTTTTTGTATACACAGGGTGTGTATACAATAAAATATTAACATATTTTGCACACTTATGTAGAGGCAGATGTACACTTTCTTCACTGTACAAAGTAAATAAACATTAAAAAAAAAATAGTTGGAGAGGGTACTAACATGGAAGTCAAGCTTATTCAGCCTTAGTCATAGAGAATACAGAATCTTGGTGGGAATCTTGCTGATATCCAATAATATATTTTAAAGCCAATATCAGACGATGTCGTGCTGGTAATATCGTGCATTCCTAATTCTAATATTCTATTCCTTAGTCACTGTATATCTGTGGTGTATGTCCTTATATTTTATAATAATACTCTATTGTTTTATGTATAGCTGTGGAGTGCATTGCTATATTTATGTTTTGGTTTATTGTACATTTTTGTTTACTCAGTATTAAGTGTGGTGACTTAAATAATTAATAAAATGATAATAGGCCATATTTTGTACAGCTGGATTTTACTAAAGATATGTAATACAAACTAACTGTGGTCAGTGTCTGTCTCTTTGGGTTTACTAGTTGTACAGTATGTTAGAGATGCTAAATGAGAATAACGTTTTGATTTTGAACGTTTTGAAGACCGTGGTTTATTAAACATATAATGTTTCCACATCGCAGCAGTATCACCGTGAGTTAATAGTCAGACTATCACTGCAGTCAGTCCATTACTCACTATAAAAGAAGCTCAGGATGACGCCATAACTTCATAACGATAGACCAGTGCAACCCTGGAAGTTTACAATTATGGGGTAGAAAATCTCTGCGTACTCGGTCGGTCTCTGTATGATACACAAGGAAACTAGCTAACAACACCTAAAGTTTAACTCGCTGTAGACGTACTGAAATTTAAACCAGCGACTGTGTTGTTTGCGGTAATTAAAGTGAATGTTTATTGACTTGACAGCAACAGCGGTCGGGTAACAAACTGTCGTTCGCCACGTTCAGAGATTATACTTATAAATAAGTTACAATGACTTAGCAGAGGGGTAGCGGTAACTAGCTTTGTTGCAGTTATTAGCAGTACGTACATTTTAACGTTACCTCTCCACGTTTCCTCCAGTGCCACGAAAGCTGCTGCTCTCGATGACGGTGAGTGTCTTACCAGCCTTAATAAAACGTTTACTTTCGACTGTTTGTTCTTGTTAACATTTGTCCTTTTCCAAATGAATATGGCCCAGGCCGACCTCTGTAAAATGAGTGTTGTCACTGCCCGCCACTTTCAAACATCCAGCTCCTCCTCCGTGGATAAGCACCGGATAGAGCACCGCCCCTCTGTCTGCCTTGCAGTATTTTCTTTCAGTGGCCACTCGTGGTACTGCAACAAAAAATACTCAATTAACCCATTAACCACAATCATATTTGAGACACCTGTAAAAGTGTTCACGGGACACCTCGAGACATGGACATATACATTTATCGATCTATATATCCTATGTTTTAAATGTATGGAGTTTCATATTTGTAAAACTTTCCTTAAGGCCGTAAAAAGACCAGAAAAAACTTATTTCACCAACTCGCGATCATTTGGGAACGGTGCTACTTGCCAACAAAATGTATGATAAGACATAGAGATAACAGTATGGGTAAATGTGAATAAATTACTTTTACTCTTCAAAATGTTATGACAAAGCAGGTATTATTTATTTATTCGTCACTCATTAGCATTTATTTTCAAACTTATTATCGATGTATTAACTAGCCACTGTGTCAATGATGCATTGAGGATTGAGAGAAACACATTAATTATAGTTGAATATAAAGATGTTGTGTGGAAGAATCTGGAGTTTAACAATACTTTTAACACATTGCTCTTAATAATTTTATCACGTTAGAGTCTGCAGATTTTCTGGCCTGACTTTATTTTAAAAAAGCAGTATGATCACTATAGTAATATAACATCAATATTATAACGATGTTAGTAGTAATAATAAAAATCACTTATTTGTAAAGCGTCTTTCCGAAAACAGTTACAATTTACTGTACATTTTTTTTAAACCAAAATACAAAGCAGCGGAAAACAACAAAAACTATTTTACTCATGATTTACATGAAATGGAATTGTACTTTTTGTAATTATTTTTTGGACAATAATGTTTAAAATCCCTGAGTTCTGTGACAGCAACATTTGTGGACAATACCTTTTTATACACAAAAATAGAATACAATTTTGTCTTCAGAAATTAATTCAAATTATACATGCAGTCCTTCAAACTTATTGAAGGTCCTACGATTGTATGACATAATGAAAACTCACCCCGATGTTTCAGAAATCTGAGTTGATACAGTTCCCTTTTATGCTATTTATTGTATTTACTGTATTTTATTTACTTGTGCACTTTTCCCTCAAATGCTATTTGTACTTTATCAGTCAAAATGCCATATGTGTTATTGTTGTCAATGTAAATGGATGTTGTAAAATTTTAAAATAAAAACAAAAACATTCGTGGACATAAAACTGTTAAAACATAAAGTGGCATTACATATATGTTTGATGCTATCAAATAAACATCCAATTAACAGTGTGTTTTTTCACAGTTTTCCCAGAGACAATTTTGTATTTTGTGGCCATTGTGATTATTAGCATAAATTATATATCCATGAAATGAAGAGCTGAGGCGGATTGACATTTTTTAAAGGCATTACAAATAAGCAAAGACAAAATATAACATTGTAAAAATGCCACAAATCTAAATATTTTATATTAATGCTTTTATATTCATAGTAAACACTGACAGTTCTTCTGTCACGACAGCTATTGCCCTATTTTTTTTTAGGTATTCAAGATTATTTCATTCATCGCCTGGCACGTGATGAGCAACAAAATGCCAACTACAGTACAGGTCACTCATAGAGGGTCAAAATTACCTGAGCTCCGGATGGGTTGGTCAAAAATTTCACTCTCTACTATATGATGAACTCATCATTCTAAAAGGACCTGTCCGATACTCACAGTCCATCAACAACCATCATAATGTTGAATTAACACTGCAGAGGAAGGATGGCAAAGTTGTAGGCGGGAACTGTGACTGTATGGCCAACAGAGGGAAGTGTTGCAGTCATGCAACAGGACTACTTTACAAGGTGAAAAATGCAGGGACTCAAGGCTTCACAGGGACAGCCTGCACTGACCAGTTGGTGTGCCTGGAACCAATCCACCTGGAAAAATGTGGTGCCAGACACAGTTGAGAACATTCGAGGGCCAGACCATGGATCTAGAAAAATTATGAAAGTCACAGCTACAGCATTTGAGACAGATGCAGATATCATTCAACACTTCATCCCCTAAGATGGCTGGCTTAGCCATGATACCTGGAACCATTTTACATCATGTGTTGACTGCACAGCCACAGGGGAGTACAAATATTAATGAACTATCCAATGATCATTCACATTGTGCTGAATGTGAACTCTACAATGTGGTTTTTGAAAGACATGTTAAAAATAGGGAGGTAAAATAGGAACAAAAACAAAGGGCCAGAATTGTCAATTTTGGCTAGAACAGAGCAAAATGAGAATAACCAGTATTGAGGCATCTGAAGTGCCAAAAAAAGCAGATGCAAGAAACTGGGTGGAAATAGAACTGAACGGCAAGTTTGTTGGAAACACAACTACTAGATACAGGCAAACATGTGAGCCTTTGGCTAGAAAATGTTTTGAGGAGAGGAGACCACAGGGCAAACAGTGCAGACTACAGGTCTCATTGTGCATGAGAAAGAAAACTGGCACAGTGCCAGCCTTGATGGAATCATTGATACAGACACCATCCTGGAGATTAAGTGTCCTACACTGAAGAAGCTTGAGTCACATGATGGCAGTCTGCTAAAAATGATTGACTCAAACAAATATGACATAAAACATACAAATGGAAGATGCGTTCTCAGGGAAACTGCATCAGGATTAGGCTGCTATTACCAGGTCCAAGTAGCGATGCATTGTGCAAACAAAACAAATCACATGTTCCTGGTATGTGGACAATGGGGAAAATCTGCAAACCTGAAGAAGGTTTACTTTAAGCATCTGCTACCATGCGATAGCTATCAGAATAGCACATGGAGTAATGAAAGTTCATGGACTCGAGTCGTTCTATTTTGACTTTAATGACAGTCCAACATCAAAATTCATTTATGGAAGTGAAATGTTGAGTTCTGAGATTAGTTTCTGAAATGACAAATGAACTGTAATTACAATCGCTTGCCATTTTAAATTCAAAATTAATGCTGAATCAAAAGTACAGGTAAAAGTAGAAATGTACACTTCTTATGACAGCTCCCATTCAATCGTGCGCATACTGAAGGGGGTCGCGGATTCGTCTATTCATGAACGTGCCGAGCAAGTAGAGAACACGGACATAGCCGACAGGCATGATGGGAGTAACACTACTGCGCATGTTCCATGGGCCGCATAACCCCGAAATAAAGTCGGAAGACAGTTGTTTATTATTTATTTATTTAATTATTTTTTAAGTATACAAACAGTATAACGGCAACATAACAACGACAAACTCACCACTGTTTTATTAGAGCAAAATGGTCACAGTATTAAGCAAAGTAATACATTACTGTAAGTTGTCCACAGTCTACCTAAAAGGGATACTTGAGCAAAAGTTATCTTACCAGAAAAGGACGGCTTAAGTATCAAAAGTAATTTTCTAATGTAAAATGTACTAAAGTTTGAGAAATAAACGTATTAAAAAAGTGAAGAGTAAGGATTGAGCCATGGTAGCTCAGTGGTAGGGTGAGTTGTCTTTCAACTGGAAGGTTGTGGGTGCAATTCATGTGTCTATATGTGTCCTTGAGCAAGACACTTAACCCCATGTTGAAGAGTGTGAATGGGTAAGAAAGATGTGTGAATGGCTGAATAGCAAAACTATAGTGTAAAGCAGCTCATCAAGACTAGAGAAGTGCTATATAAATACAGACCATTTCTAACTCTTCTGATTTTATTTGGTAGTAATGAGTAACAAAAATAGTTAGAGGAACTGTAGTGGTGTAAAAGTGCACAATTTTTTTAGGAAATGTAGTAAAAGTAAAAAGTAAAAGTTGCTAGAAATATAAATAATTAAGTAAAACACAGATACATGAATTTTTACTCTGTTACAACTGATCCAGCTCCTGATATAAATGTAAAAAGGCTCAGTCTGGAATAATGAAAATCAACAATTCATACCACCATTTCCACTTTAATTAGTAGACTTGTTTTGCCAAGTGAAAAATAATTTCACCTCACACTGGACCTTAAAATGAAATTTAAATGATTCATCGTGGTGCGTTTGGAATACAGGCAGTAGGCAAGTAAAAGTTCATTATGACTTTGAGTTTCAAAAAATCAAAAGTGTTTTGTCAAAGCTGACTATCCCAATGAGTCATTCAGTGAGACTTGCATAATTCTGTGTTTATGGTATATTTTCTGACAATGTAAAACGCATATTAAATTCAATGTACCCCAGTTTGCATGCATTCATTATCTCACTCATTTCCTGATGCAAATTTGAGAGCAGCACTAAAATGTTTTATTTTTCACAATTTATTAACAACTATGACAGCGAGAGAGAGAGAGATTAAGAGAAAGTGCATAATTTCCCCAAATCACCAGAGAAAACAGAAAGCAACCAAAAGTATGATGTGAGGAGAGTGAAAATCAGAGCCTTGCTGTCCAGTAACAAAATGCCCTGGAGAGGTTTATTTTCCACTTCAATATAGAGTGACGATACAGCACACAAGAAGCAGCCATTTGTCCAGATGAGATTAGTTTTTGAGACAAAACAGGGAGTGATTCCTCTGCTCTGGCAGGGAGAGAAAATGCCATTATAATGGGAGTCAGGGAAGGACAAACAGCCTGAGAGATGACAAGGTTCCTATAGCCTAATGGAATAATTCATATCATGAACTGGTGTTGCATTTGCACAGTTAAGCAACATTACTCTCCTGCACTCAAATCTTCTCCCATTAAATATACAGGAAAAATGAGCACACAGATCTGTTGTTATTGGAATGAAGCCATGGCCTTTAACCAACAACCCTGGTAACTGCAACAACAGTGATGGAGCTTATCCACCCTGACACAGATGTGTGGCTCGGTCTCCACCCGTCTGTGACAGATGATGTCATGTACAGATATACAAACTCTATTTTTCACAGTGTGAAAATGGGATCTTTCCACTGACAATAATAAATGGACATCGCTCATATTGTGTTAACCATTATCATATTAATCATTTACAACCCTGATAACAGTCATTTGTAAAAAAAAAAAAAATTAATAACTAAATGTCATAAACCACTCACTGTCCCTACACAAAACCATGGAGAAATTAAACAATTTTTAGCATGCACGGACAAGGGATTGAAATGCTGATCTACTGCTACGTTTGCCAAGATAGTGTCAATTAGAGACATCTCAACAAAATGTTTCAAACAATGAAGTCACAACATAACACATAGTTGCTGATTGAGGCAGCAGGGGATATTCTGTGCTGTGATGTAAAATCACAGCTCTTCTTTATGGACTTTGGTGTGGGGGGAGAGAGTGTTTTACAAAGCGAAACAAACAACTGTTTTTTAATGGTAAAGCTAATTTTTTTTTTAAGATAACATAGACTTAAATTGATAAACCTCTTTTTGGATAATCTGTTGGTCCAAAATCTGTTTTTTTTTTATAGCAAGCATCTGTGACTCAAGCTGGTTCCCTGTGAGCACTGATTATATGTCAGTACTAAGTACATACAACTCATGCAGCTACATTTAACCTGAAATATCTGTGTACTTTTTGTGCCTATTGTAGGTTTTGTGCACCACATCAGATTAGCCAATTTGGATATTACTTATATCAACAGGGGATAAGAATTCCCTGATTTATAGATATTAAGTAAAACCTCCATGTCATATGAGTACAAGCATCAACATTTTCCTTTTAGTCTGTTTTAAATAGGTTATATTCAGTATGTGGTTGACCCCAGACTTGGCCCAAACAAACACCATTTTTGGTGTTCTTTCTGATTTATGTGCAGAATTCTTCTGAACTTCCTGTTCCTTTGAATCATCATTAAGATGGCTGACTCTCTGTCTTTTGCACAGTTATATGCTTGTTACCTCAGGGGCGAGTGAGTCCTGTGGCTGTGGGAAATTCCCCCACAAGGCCAAACAACAGCATGCCAGATTGTTCCTGCTCTCAAGAGTAGAAGTGACTGAATGAATAGAACAAACAAGTCTATTTTCTCCATACATATTCAATGAGTGAGTGAGGATTTGGGTGTGTGTTAGAACTTGTCTTAAATCATATGAGACCATACGCTTTGCAAAAACACTCAGCCCAGCCTGTTCACTTCACTTAAAGCCACACTGACCTTGAAGAACAGTGATCTTTTTTATGATCTATTGGAACAGTCAGTAATTGAGCCTGCATGTGTCCCCTTTCGTCTGGTATAGTTTCGAAACATAATCTGGATGGATGGCTTTGTGGTGACATCATCGGCAAGCAAAATCCATTGGTCACATGAAAGCATTTTTTTTTCCTCCACAGAGAATACACTCGACTCAGCTGCACTGAGCCACGTGTGCACACTACCAAGCTAAACACTCGATGATGGAGTTTTACATTAAATGTTTATGTTCAAATATAAAGTGAAGTAGGAAAATGCAATAATTAAGCATGGTGAGTGAACCTATTTCTGTATTTTCACTGTAGTAGACTAAATAACCAATGTCCACATCACAGCTGATTTGCATTTCATGCTTTTACTCTGTTGACTGTGACAAAGAAGCCATTCTGTATCACATCACGTCAAACCCATCTGGGACTGAGGAAGTTTTACACATTATTCTGCTGACTGACATGTTAGAATATGTTTCCTATTCAAATGAATGGAAAATGTTGACTTAAGGAGCCAAGTGTACAAATGTTCTATATTACTTATAGTAGAAAAAGGGGCTAATTCAGGTACTTGGAAACTTTCTATCACTGAAACTATAATTTTCAATTTTCAATTTTCACCAACTATAACACACCTGAGCAAAAATTACTCAAAACTTTTACAATCGTATTGGATTTGTGAAATTTGGAAATACGTCACAGTTCAAAGTTCACTTGGCTCGTTTTTATGAACAAAAAAAAAAGAAAACTGTCTATTTTGTAACCTCTGCTGCATTATTATTGCAACTATTTGCTGACCCCAGGATATCCATATATGGAGTGGCAATTTACCATGGGTGAACCTGCGGCACAGATACCAGGGTGAATCAAATCTATACCAGTTAATATTTCCACTGCTTTATCTCACCATTAGACAGCCTTCTACAACTGAAAACTAAAATTTGACAATAAGGCACAAACGTTTGCAGCTTCCCCTTATAGATATCTAGAATTTGGTGAATTATAATGGTTTTATCTCGGCACCAGACTGTTGGTATGTGTTAATATAAGTCAGATCAAACCATATTTATAGGCATCTTGAATTGAGGTAAATTAAAGGTCTTATAAACTTGAACTAAAACCGTAGGCTAATGATCTTAAACTGGAGTTGTAAATATCTTAACTGAATTGTAGCTAACTATAATGAGATACATATAATTAAGAGTCAGACTGGCATACCTTACACCTCACCCCCTCCTCTACTCAAAGCAATGTCGAGTTGGGCTTGGGTGGAGTATAATGCGGGCATGTGATATAATAAGTTTTGTGCATGGATTATATTTACAGATTCAGGATCACATGAGTTCACTGTGCTGCTCTAAAAACACAAACCTATCTCGTTAGTACCTTTATTGTCAGACATACCAGTAAAATTGTGTTCAAAACGGGTGCAGGTAAATAGAAAATACAGAAATCTATTAAAGGAATACAGTGATCAAAGGCAGATGGAAGCGATTAAAGAGTAGAGCTAAAAGGTATATTGCGTACAGATACAGACCACTCTGGTCATATTCCTTTTATAACTTAGGGATATTTTTTCCACTGCACGCACGCGTCGAGAGCGCGTGCTTTTCCACAGCAAACGTGATACCCTCAGATGCTACGCAGAATGTGGAGCAAGTGTGCGCAACACTCTTTCTGAATCCGGTTCCGGCGTGCCGACGACACCGACGCCTGTTCCCACAGACAGATCACAGGGCTTTACCCGAACAGCACTGACTGGTAGCAGCTGAGAGAAGGTGCGGAGCGAGGGTTACTAAACCCGGAGGATTTCTCACGGCTCGCGGACAATAATGCTCTTCTATATGTCTCATAAACGGATGACAGCCTCCAAACAAACCTACAGTGAAAACTTTCAGCTCTATATTTGACGCGGGGGTGTTGTTTCTTGAGATTTTAACCTGGTCCAAGAACAGAAATGATGCAGGTGCAAACTCTGGCCTATACGTTACTGAAATGACTTGCTCGGCGCTGCTGACGCGGTTCATTGTGCCATGCCAACCCCGCATTGCATTGTCAGATGCCATTTTCCTCTGCGTTATTATCCCACTGTCTGGAATTCCAACATACTGGGCCTGTTGTTGTGTAATAAGAAGTTCGTAAAGGCTGAAGCAAACAAAGCTGGTGCAATGAGAAGCTACGCTCTCCAAGACACTGTGCGCAATTTGTGCTGAAGCTTATGGGTCCTGCGTATGCAAGCTCCCGGCTTCCACTTGGAGAGGTGTGCTGCGGGGCTACAGCGCACCGGCTGTCGGCTTCACATCTGGACCGCCTGCCTGCTGTCATCTGCGGCCTGTTCGGACTGTGTACTCCCTAAACTTGTGTGTTGAAGGGGAACGGATTGAGGTAGCCTCAAATGGTACCGTGTTAAGGGAGAAGGAGAAACTATTGGGACTTGACGTTATCGGTGATCCACTGGAACACCGAAATCCAAAGCTAGACTGGCTGACTACTCAACGGGAAAAAAAGCGGCTGTCCTGCTATGGATTTTGCGTAACAAAGTCACGCATTTTAAAGGCAACGCTAGGGTGACATTGCAGTCTTCTCACCATATCGGTTATTTCGTCGTCCGACATAAAAAAATAAAAGCGTGAAAGTGGAGTATTGTCCGTCATACGTATCAGCGCAGTGGGATTTCTACGTCTGGTCGGCGTTCCCCCCCACCCTTCCCGCGGTGACGGTTATGGGTCGGAAGCGGTGTGTCGGTGCAGATTGTTCCAAGATGGCGGCCGGGTGCTGCGGGGTGAAGAAGCAGAAACTGTCGGGATCACCCGGGTCGGGGGGTCCCGGCGGGGTGGGGGCGGGAAGCGGGGTGGCAGGAACCGGACATTGTGGCTCGGAGTTGGGGATTGGCTCCTCCGCGACAGTTGCAGCAGCGGCGAACGTGAGCAGAGCCAACGGCCTGGGGGGACCCGGGGGTAACGTTAGTGGCAGCAGTAGTGGTGGTGGTGGTGGTGGCGGCAGTGGCACAAACGCTCTGTCCCCAGCCCCGGCCGGTTACACTTCATCCGGCCTCGCCCCGAATCTTAGCCCGGGACCTGGTTCGGGAAGTGGAGGCAGAAAAATGGTGGTCTCAGCGGAGATGTGCTGCTTCTGTTTTGACGTGCTTTATTGCCATCTGTACGGATACCAACCTCCGAGAACACCCAGGTTTACAAATGATCCCTAGTGAGTATTTTTTTGTCTTTTGTTGTTTTGCTGCATGTCAAAGCCCATTGATGTATTCTCTCAACAAACGTGTGCCGCGGCACAAGTGGCAGCTTTTTACACACACAATCTGCTTCTGTTTTAAGGGTACATATTGTCACATCGAAACAACGAGTTACTTACAGTCAAATTTAAAAGCGAAAACTCGCGATCACAGCTTAATTTGTCCAAGTTGAACTGGGGCCTTGTCGGAAAGTCTTGTCTGCACCGGCCTGCAGTCTCAATAGCTTCGCTAGCATTTCATTAATGGTTAAAGTTAATGGTTTCATATTATGCTACAAAGCTGGGTCACATATCACCGGTTGGTGTTACTTTATCTATTCTGGATTTCTCGTCGTTATTTTACGAAATAAGTATTTTAGAGATGCTGTCTGTCCAACTCAAAAACCGCTAGCTGTCGTTGGCTAAGCCGTATAGCTTGTAGCTATTGCCAGTTGCACTTTTGAAAAAGAGGAAAAAGAGCATTGTGTCAATTTATTTTTCCCGGTTCGTTTTTTGTTTGTGTTGCTAGAGAAGTTAATTTCAAAGTGTCAAACTGACAAGAGAAAAAGTTGATATTTTTTATTCCAAATCTGCCGTGTTAGCCTCAATGAACTCTGGGTTCCCACATAATAGGCTTAGCTTTGTTAGCTATGAGCTACATTAGCATGGCTAGACAGCATTAATGAACTTGTATGTTATAGGGTATATGTTACAATGTTAGAATACTTTTGTTGGAAATGTGTTATGACGGTTAGCTAGAATTTCTAAATTACAATGGGTTGTATGTTGTCAATGTAAGCTCACTGTCAGTTTTAAGGTAAACCAAGTTTAGCATAAACCAACAAAGAAAAGATGGTCCTCGCTAAGCAGTTGCTAGTCCTACATATCTATCAAATGTAATGGCAAAAAAGACATTGCTAAATTTTAAAAGTCAACCAGCAAATGTGGTGGCAAATAACTGTGACAAAATAAATCTGCATTTATTTATATATGTGCACCGCAATGTGCATACCTTCTGACCCATTTCACGATACATGTATGTGCTTAATAAATGTAAATGTTCCCCCAGTAACTGCACTCTTGCGCCCCCCTTGAAATGTTTCCAACCAATCGTTGTAATTTGATATACATGCTATACGGCCCCTTTGCATACATGTGGCTGTATAGTGATTGTATACAGTTACAGCCACTGCTAACTACAACACTGTCTTGACTTAAAAGGGTCATTCCATTATCATGTGACTGCTTTAAGTGTGCTAGGCAGTCTTTCCCATCACTATGTAGACAATAGAACACAACCTTGCACATTTCAGATGTATACATGGGTTGTATTTGTATGAAAGCAGCAACGTCTTCACTTTCAAACATATTAAGTGGTGACCCTTTTCTGTTATTGGAAACAATGTGAGGCCACTTAATATGTTTGAAAGTGCAGACGTACATATTAATATACTGTACATGTACAATAAGCCTTTATTTCCCTGCAAAGTAAAGGTTCACTTGTTTATGGGTCTGTATTAAATTTGTGTTAAACTGACATCTTGAAAGGCAATGCAGCAAATGTTAACATCTGAGGACCAGTCAAAAGCCACACTGGTGCATTTAAAGCTTAATAATAGACAGGTTAGGCACACCATAATTGTTAGTTTGACTTAGTGACTTAGTAACTAAATGATGGAGAAATGATGGAGAAATGTTCATTACATTGCTGCAGTCAGTGCAAAATATACCACAAACATTACACTATCATATTAGTTCCTTCAGTTCAGACGTTTTTGAATCCATACATAAAATAATAGATGTTTGTTCTCTCAGTGTAACCCCACATTAGCCTGGCAAGTCAGATTAGTATTGCTATAGATAACACAAACACACTAAAGTATTGAACAAAATAATTTGGCCTTTCCTTAGAAACAAAAAAGTAAAGAACCTTTGCTTAATTTAATGTGCTTTCCAACCTTTCACTTGGTTGGTCCTTGTGTGAAGACATCTGCCTTTTCTCAATAGCAGTTGGAAATGATCCAGGAAAAGTAAAGTAAAGCCACAAAGTTGCAAGCAGTGGCCTTTAGACACATTTTATTAATTGAACATGTCTTGAAATTGGAACAAATTTGGTAATTGAATCATACCAGTATTTATATTAGTGTTGGAGATATCTACTCAGTATACTTCTTGTCTAGCAGTTTATTCATTTTGCATTTACATGCATTTAGTTCTCATAACTAAAACGAGAAACATTTTTACCCTGCACAGTGAGGCCAGACACGTCTTTATAGTGGTAAAACACATCTGGCCCAGAGGAGGTGCAGCAGTACCATGCTCTCTGTCTCAAATTTACATTGTGCTGAAAGGTTATTATGGATTAATTGATCAGTAACACTGAAACATACTGCCTGCTGTAACTTTAAATGTGTCAGGCTTAAATATGTTGTCTTTAATGAGTTAATACTGGCAAAGACTCGCCTTGTTTTGTACAATTTTGTTTTTCTCTACCGCCCAAATTTGTCACTGATCATTTTTCTCTGAAAAACTCTTATGCAAACCCAATCTAAAAACTGGGAGTGTGTGAGCTGCATTCTGCTGTAAGATGACATCACATCTGATACTGACACATGATCATGTGATCTTATGTGTCAGTAGCACATACAACCACACCATGAATTTTCCACACTTCTTAACCAGAAATGGTTTCAGTAAAACAGTTTGAAAAATCTCCTAAAACTACATCAGGATAAACAGAGTTTGTTAGAATTTGCAGTCCAGCCATGGGTCAATGATCAAAGTCTTCAATGAAAACCAGTTATTTGTGGTGGAAAAAAACACTGTTGCCCTAATGTGAATTGCTGCTCTAGCATAATCAAAGAATCAACTGTGATGTGTGTCACGAACAAACTCATTCACTACAGAAATAACCATCTGCTGTGCATCTCATGATAGTTTGTCTCCTTCCTAATGTGTGTTTGTCCGTCTTATTTTTCAGCCCGCTGTTTGTCACGTGGAAAATAGGCAGAGACAAGCGGTTGCGGGGTTGTATAGGTACATTTTCTGCCATGAATCTGCACTCAGGACTCAGGGAGTACACCCTTACCAGGTAACAAACTGTGTAATGATTTTTGTATGACAAAGTTGTGACAAAAATGAAGGAATGACTGCAAACTTCCCTCAGAATAATGTTTTAAATGTCTATGGTCTATGCTAACAACTGTTATTCAGTTTAATCTGTGTAGCTCAGAAAATATAATATATGGTGGTATTATGCTTTTTCATTGACATTTTTTACAAAAGAAAGATAAGACGAGTACCTCAAAGGATCCTCCTGTGGTGAGTTTAATACTATGCTGTGTATCGTAGCAACACAATTTATTGATCAAGAATACTATCCTATACTACTGTGTGTTATAATTGTTGGAATCATAAGGAGTCTGTGTGTAAAACAGTGACATGGGTAAAACCAGCATCATCACCTGTAGATTAAATGCAGGGTAAAAGATCAGTGGTTCATGTTTTCATAGCACTGTCTCTTACTCTGTGACTCCATTTACAGACGAAACAGGCCATTAAAGGGATAGTTCAGTTTTCTTGCACCTTCACAGAAGGTGCTTTTCCACTAGATACACCGCCTCGGCACGGCACGGCTCAACTCTACACTGTTTGGTTGGTTTTCCATTACAATATAGTACCTCCTCAACATGGACGGTGTCATCACAGCATGGCTCCATGAAACTGCTATGCCTTTGTTTTATACGCGACACACAAACTTGTGACTTGTAAAACAGTTATTTATGATGTACTGAAAAAAATGTGTTCAGTACTTCCTGCATGACCGGAGCACAGACTCCGTCTCACAGTTGCTGAACTGAAATACAGCGGCAGGGTTTGTTATGGCGGTCGCTAAATACACCCAACTCCTCCTAAATGATGAGATTTTAGACATTTCCTTGCTAAATGTCCGAGATTAACCCACATTTTAAGTACTGTTAAGTCTTTTTAACTGATCTACAGTTTAGCATTGTTCACTTTGATTCTTGCTCATGCCTCTTTCTGTGACGACACTCTGACCAATCAGTGGACAGCAGTTCGATGACGTCACGCATAGTATCGACTCCGCTTGCTTGGAACCTCATCAGAGCAGGTACCAAAAAAGTACCAGGTACTATCGCGTAATGGAAAAGCAAAATAACTGTGCCGTGCCAAGGTGAGTCAAGTCGCGCGAGTGGAAAAGTGCCATAAGAGTGCCCCTGCATGGAGAACCAGCCTGAGACACTGGCTCTCACTGAAAACATGGCTCCTAGCAGAAACACAAATTTCAGCCCCTTAACCGAAGGCTCACGTAATAAAATCAACAACTTTATCTTACCGTTTATCTTACAACTTTGTAGACCAATCATTCTCAGTGCCAAAGAAAATCTGTCATTTTTACATCATCGTACACAGGAGTTGCCTACTGCCTCATCAATAACTTCACATGGGTTATTTTATGATTTTGGTTTGATGTTTTTTGTTAACAATTGCCAAAGTAACACAAACATTTAAGTTAAAAACACACATTTTCTCTGTGGGTGGGAGTGAATGGTTTACAAACTTCAAAAAAAGGTTTCCAGTTAGAAAGAAAAGTCTTTATAATATAGAGACAGACTAGGAAACACATTGTCACAGACCTAAGCGGACGTTGATTTTATTATGTATTGGGTTTTATTTTGTTAAGTGGTTAAAATCTCTTTTTCCGTGTGTGTCTACTGGCACTCCTCCTCTGTGCCATTGTCAGTGCCGTCGGTACTGACGACCATGCTTCAAAAAACCTAAACTTAACCTAAAACTCAGGTAATGTTTTGAAAAGTCTCAACTGTCCTTACCAAGATGCCTTGACCCTAAGAGGAGATGATCTCTGAAATGGGCAGTGTGGTGCAACACTCATTTTGTAAATCTCCTCTATATTACAGAAAAGGTCTCACTGATTCTTCAGTTCAGTCCTTTGTAAACTTGAGTGGAAACATGCCCCTCATTTTAAAAGGACAAACACATTAATCCAACTCTTTGGCACTTTTATGCTCAATTGTGTAAAGTTCTTCCACACATGTCCATTGAACAGTGCTCTTTCTGTCTGCAGTGCCCTTAAAGACAGCCGCTTCCCCCCTATGACAAGGGAAGAGCTGCCTCGCCTCTTCTGCTCAGTGTCTCTTCTCACCAACTTTGAAGACGTCGGTGATTACCTTGACTGGGAGGTTAGATGCACTCGTTACTAAAACACGCTCAAACACAGAATAATAGTCTTTTATTTGTTATTCTTTATTTGGTGCCTTGCAGCTAAACTGACTCATCTTTTTTGTAATTATAGAAAAATATATACATTTTCATCTTGGCAGGATTGCTTTAAAATGAGTAATTGCAAGTAGGTTTAGTGCACCAAAAGTCATTCAGCTGATTGGGTGCTACACTTATCCACTCGCTCTATTCTGTCTAATCTATCTATATCACCAAAGCTAATGGTGGAAATAAATTAAAAGTCTAACCATGCTGAAACCCAGTGAAACATGAAATGACATGGATTGTGGTTGTATAATATAGCAGTCCCCATATTGCCTTAAAGAACCGAACATCTGTCCTCCCTCTATATTTTTGACTATGTTGTACTGGAGCGATTTATGTGTTTTAACCTATTCGTTCTTCTGGATTTGCATATTCTTTCTAGGTGGGTGTTCATGGTATTAGGATAGAGTTTTTCAACGAAAAAGGATCAAAGCGCACAGCCACTTACCTACCAGAGGTTGCGAAGGAGCAAGGTAAGACCTTTTTTTGTATTCCTAAAAATCCAGATTCACCTTTTTATTAATTTTTTTGTTAAAGAAGAAAGTGTATGTGTATTTAAGGGAATTTGGATTTTCAGAACTGTGTTAAACTGTTTTGTCAAGGTTGGGACCACATTCAAACCATAGATTCCTTACTACGAAAGGGAGGTTATAAAGCTCCCATCACAAATGACTTCAGGAAGACCATTAAGTTAACCAGGTAAGAGGTTTTGTTTTGTGGCGTACTGCTTCATACAAATCATAAATCCTTTTCTGGCTCCAGAGGTAGCTGCGGGAAATCTGATTTGTTCAGTCAATAATAACGATTATGAAACCCTAACTAATGTTACAAGGTACTTAACACTCCAATCCAGCCTAAATCAAATATTTCAAGGCATTTTGCCTTGTAAGGAAAGGAAAGGAAGAAGCCAAACTGATCCCACTAAGAGCAAGCACTAGGAATCAGTGGAGAAAAAGAAATCTGGCAGAATCAGAAGACTCAAAAATCGTGTTTTACGTAAGAATAGTAATATAATAACCAGCCCCAACCATTCCATTCTTTTACACCCTTCCTTTGGGGTACCAGAGTAATATGGTACGGTCAGTCAGCTGATTGGATGATAGAAAACTGCCACTCCCTTGCAGTCGGTGTAAATATCCCATGGAGGTCGAGGCCAACGCCCGCAGTCTATTCTCATACAAAGCGTGATATCTTGTTGAGACAAACGAGCAGAAAAACAGCTTTTGTGTCATGTTCAGTGTCGTTGTGTGTTTCGATGTCGCACCACAGTTAACGATGAAACCAAAAAGGGAAAAAAACCTGCTTCTATTCTCTCTCGCACAATGATGACTGAATTATTTCTCACTGTAAATATTTTTCGTCATTATTTCAATATCTGTATTTATGTTGGATAAAAGACAATTAAAAAGATGGCACAAACCGAACACACCAAAAGCCCAACAAAAACAGGCACATCTTGAATGGGTACTGTACTAGTAACAGTTGATTACAGTTGAAACAACTAATCGATGAATCGATTATTAATCTATTACTAAATTAATGGACAACAATTTTAAAAAGCGATTAATCGGTTTGAAGCTTTTTTTCATGATTTAAAACAAGATTTCCGATAGTTTAAGCTTCTTAAATGTGAGTATTTTCCTAATTTCTTTGCTCTGGATAACAAAGAAATCATTAAAAGTTAATCATTTTGGTTTGTGGACAAAACAAGACATTTGAGAACATCATCATATCCGGGTTTGACGAACATGACTAAACATTTTTAAAGGTTTTCTGATATTTTATGGACCAAACGATTAATCGAGAAAAGAATCGACAGATTAATCGGTTATGAAAATAATTGTTAGTTGCAGCTCTACAGTTGATGGTGTGGAGAGGCATTGAGTGAAAACTGTCACACTGGAAAGAAGTAAAAAAAAAAAAAAAAAAGAGCTCTTGCATTGTGGTAAGGAAATACAAACATCTCTGGTTTGTCTGCGGCAATTTAGATTTTCTATTTGCATGTCATTGAAGTACTTGTTTTAGAGAGAAAAAGCAGTATTTAATTAATATTTGTTGTGCAAAAGACTAATTTTATTCATTGTTAAGTGATAGTACAGAATCACAGTACTTTGCTCTGTGACTTTGGTTCGGTTGAAACTTTTTCCCGCCCATCACATCTTTTCTCTTTGCCAGGTACCGTAGCGAGAAGATGACTATGGGTTATGCAGAGTACATCGCCCACCGTCAGCACCATCACTACCAGAACGGCATCGGGCACCCTCTACCACCCTACAACCATTATTCCTGACAGCGAGCCGCATGACCAATCATTGGACCTCTCCGCGGACCTTTTCCCAGGAGAGCCCGCCCCCTCCTGGTCTAGCTATTTCTACTACTGTACCATTTTATGATGATAGTTTCCGTTGCCATGCTGGCTGTCTCCCAGACGTTGACATGGCAACGGGTGGCAACGAAGCATCATTTGATTACGGCAAGAAATCCACACATTTCTTTTTCGTTGCCTGTGGTTATGTTTTTGCAGCATACTTATAAGTCTATCTATAATCCCCCCCCTTATTCATATTTTTGAAAATTAACAAATGATGGATTTTATTGAACTTCTCAGTAAACCTAATCAGGTGTTTGATTCTGTGGATGGAAGCAAATCTCTTAGATTAGTATTACACTTTTATTCTTTAGGCTTTGTTTCAGTTTTACTAAGAAATTCTTTACTTTTCTTTTAGTTTTTGCCTCTTAATTTATATTAATCACCGGACATGTATACCATGTAGCAAAGCAACTGCAGTTCTTGAAGGCTTTGCCATCTCTCTTCTTGATTCCTCTCAAAAAACAAAAAACAAAAAAAGATTGACTTGTTGAGGTTGTTTGAGTCTTGTAAACTCCTGTAGTGTTGTAGTTGGGACTATTTATTGGGGTCTGTATACTCCAAAGCATGGATGGTAGGATCACGTTTATTGTTTGAGAAGTGTGTATATCCGTGTGTGGATACGGACTTCGATCTGCCACAAGATAAAAATCAGTGGAATGAGATAGAAAACGGATTTTACATTTAAAGAAAGAAAAAAAAAGAATCTCTCTCCCCTGAGTAATTGTAGTGTTTTGTGGTGGAACCTTTAATCTTTGAACCATGTTTGATAGAGCTGACAACCATGTTCCCTTGTTTTTTAAGTGAAAGTACGTGGGGAGGAAGCCATTTTGTCTGAGGATAATCATGTTCATAAATTGGAAAATTTGGCTACAAGTCGGTCTGCTTTCCCTGCAGTAGAGCTACCAGGCATGAAAGTAGGTACGTGATTGATGCTTTTGTTACTTAGTCTGTTGGTGTCTTGAGTTTACTGGCAGGGAGTCACTCAACGGGGACATGCTATAACTACTTAAAGCCATATTCTCTCTTTTATTCGACACTATCGGAGGAGTTGTTTGGCTTGAAGTGTATTGTATTCAGTGCCACTTAAAGCGCTAATGCTAGTCTTGTGGGTGAATGCGGACGTACACCAAGCAGCCTCAGACGCGGCTGCGTCACTGAGCCCTCGCCTCAGACGCGGCTGCGTCACTGAGCCCTCGCCTCAGACGCGGCTGCGTCACTGAGCCCTCGCCTCAGACGCGGCTGCGTCACTGAGCCCTCGCCTCAGACGCGGCTGCGTCACTGAGCCCTCGCCTCAGGCGCGGCTGCGTCACTGAGCCCTCGCCTCAGCAGCGGCTGCGTCACTGAGCCCTCGCCTCAGCAGCGGTTTTGTCATTTGTTCGGAAAAGTCCTGTACTAATTGTCCGTGTCTTCGCGTCGTGGAAATCATTGTCTTGCCTTTTCAGATTGTAGCTAACCATTTACTCGTTACTCGTCCATGAAGTATGCTCTATTTAAGATAGTTATTTTCAATGAAGATACGCAACTTAACGCACAAAGGAAGTGAGCTAATTAACGTGTGTGGCATTTAGAAGTGCATGTCATTGTGTAGTTTGCGGTGTGACGCAGCGGGTCGTTTATTTTAGTCGTTGAAACCGTCTCCTCTGCTACTCTGGTGTTTACTGAGGTCCGTTGATCTGGGAGCGTGTGCGTGTCCACGACACGGGAAACATTTGTGATGAGTGCTTTTGTTTTGTCAGCTGTTTGGCACCAGGTTTGAGCAAACACAGTTAATTTAGTTAGTGCAGATTCTAAAAGCCAGGGCTCTGTGTGTGTATGACCTAAGAAGCCATTTTCTCATTCAAATAGTACTTGTGATTTAGTGTACACACGCATACACACACTTGGCTGGTTTGTACTTACTGTCCAGAATGTTTTAAGATTGTCGAGGGTTGTTCATGTTTAGTTTTGCTAGCTGGAATTTTTGAGAGGTTATCGCTACTTGACCAACATCTTTCTTTTATAACAGCCTTTACTAACTGGCAGGTTATTATTATTTTTTTTTTCCTTTTATGCAAAACGTCAAGGGCTTTTGGCACTCCATCCACAGTAACCCGAAATGACCCAGATTTCAGTTGTGTTGCCTTAAATTAATGATTTAATAAATTATGGACCAGTACATGATGATGCTCTGAGTGTTCCTCTGGCCCATGGTTTGCTCTTCCGTCAACTGAACCCCTCTGCAGCCTCCTGTTCACTCGCATCTCGCCCAGTTACTGGCCCTTTAGTTCACTTTTAAGTATCCCACAAGGACACTGTGGTGTTACAACACTACATGTTTAAACCATGGCAAAGACAGTTTCACGCCTTTTTAGACAAACAAGAAGCTTGCCCGACGACACATGACACGAACACTACGCTTCACGGGAGAACAGTCAGTCATTCATTCATTTCCTGGTCCACTTAATACAGCACAACCTGAATTTTCCTGCTGCAAAACCAAATTGACCATGCTGTTTTACATATGTCTTTGTATACACATGCAATCTATTTAGTTGCGTGTATGTCTGAGTATGAGACCTATGGTTTTATCCATGATATGCTTGATCTATGGCTTAGACACTCTTATTTACCATTAAGAAATTTAAAAGACAAATATGGTGCTATCGGACCTCATATTGGGGTGGTCACAGCTCGTGACTGGTCATGCGGACTCATTAATCATATCATACTTAAAAGATGCAGCATGTAAGATTTTCTCTTGGGTATATTGCTGTGAAAAGGGTCATGGCTGTCACCGATACAAACAGTAGCCTCAAAAATCCATTCAAGTGCATTCATGACATCCTGTGAAGGTGGGTTTGCTGTCGGACCTGGTTTTTACCCACCCTGCGTGATTCTGTCTCATGTGGACTTGGGGCTTAGTTTAGGTCTGAACGTACCCGTAAACGTAAGTGTGTCCGGAATGCGTTTTCAGAGCATGTGTGAATGGACACATGAAAGACCGCCCCTTCACCTGATGGCTTCTGACTCCATTTTCACAATGAATCTTCCACCCCCACACTATTAACACTCATTTACAAACAATTTTTCGTTAAAATGTTTCATGTTGCAGCAGCGTGAGTAGTCCATTAACCTTTTAGTTTTTTTGTTATCAAGCTTTCTATTTTTGTTAAGCCTGTTTCCTTACTCCATATAACAAACATTTCCTGACATTAAATGGTCCAAACTACACCAGAAATCCGGAATCCTAAAAGTTATTGTTAGTTGCAGCCCTAAATCAAAGTACTTCTTGCGCTGCTGTAACAAGAAATAAGATTAACCCATTAGAAAGAAAAGAAAAATCAATGTAAAGCCACTGAGAAGTGTCGAAATCCAGTGATACTGCAGCAGGTCAAAGGACTTAGTCCACTTAGAAGGCGGCTTCTAATGTGTGTTAAAAGCAAGTTTGCATTCACACGTGCTGGATAATGTGGGGGATGGCACATTTCCCAAACCACCTCCAAATGTGGTCTCCGCGATCTGATCTGAAGAGGCATTCAGAACACATTTGAGTACGTTCAATCGTGTACTTGGCTCTGTCCGCCTGTGATCAGAATACACAAGGAGGAGGGTGTTATTCCCGGGTCCGATCGGGGTCTTGAACATTAACGGGCGCAAAATCGTAGCAGCAACACATCAAGAGGCTACAGAATGTACTGCTAATGGTCGTTGTGACGGTTCATCTTCGATATATCGAGAGAAAATCCTACATGTTTTTCTATCCTCGATATATGCAGATCTGTTCAACAGGTGTTTTGTTTTTTTTCCTACCAGTGCAAGTCAACACCCCTGCAGGTTTGAAAGGACAAGAAGTCACATGTTTACCTCCCCCCCCGTTTACTCCCCCCCACACTGTGGCCCAACCTCATGGCC